>NC_143396.1:110168516-110471547 GCF_052110815.1 Crocodylus siamensis | reverse complement strand
CCTCCAGGCCACTGGCAACTGGTGCTGCCTTAGTCAAGGGGGTCATGTGCCCTCCCTGCGACCAGTTCTGCCAACCTGGGGGGGAGTTCCCCCCCATGGCTGTTCCCACCAACAGGGGAGGATCCTGCTTTTGCTGCCCGGGGAGGACCCCCATGACTAATCCTGCAATGGCCGATCACTGCAGCTGCTTCGGGAGTGGCTGTAGTGATCAGCCAGGGCTTGCAGTGGGGGCACTGGCACTCCCACCTGCCCATCACCTAAGCGTGGCCAGTCAGGGGGTGCACATGCACCCCTGTGCACCCTGTATGTGTTGCCACTACCAGAGACTGAGGTAGGATCATGCTTATCCAAACCACCCTATACAAATCTATTATGTAACCTATTAGCATACCTACCCAGTTAACTCAGACATACATAACACCCTAAACTGCCACAAATAAAGCAGGAGAACCATGATGGCCAAAGTCCTATTGCTGCAAAAGTTGCTAAAATACGCTCAAGAGATCCAAGGAAGAGGTCCACACCCTGCTACTACAGAGAAAGGCAAAACCCCCACATTCCATACCAAAAAAAATCTGACCATGAGATAAAATTCCTTCCTGCTCCCAAATATGATGATTGGTCTGATCTTGAACAGAGGAGAAACACTCTCTAGCCAGGCACCCCTGGGTTTTAGCCCCAGCAGGAGCTCTGGCACACTCCAGTTAAAATCCCCAGCCTTGGCTGCAGCCAACACCCAATGCTTCTAGGAAAGCAACAAAAAAAAAAAACCCCACCCCAAAACCCTGACACAGCAGCAAGAGGGGGAAAAAAAAAATCTTTCCTGGCCTCGTGATAAACAAAGGCCAGGTGCATGAGAAATACTATAGCAGAACATAGGCATAGCTACTTCTACATCATCCCTCCATCAATGCTTATCCAAACTCTTCTTGAACACATGCAATAATGGAGATTCCACAACTTTTCTAGGCAGCCTAAGCCACTGCTTCGCTGTTCTAATAGTGAAGTTTTCCACATATCCAATCTAAACCTATTCTGCTGCAACTTCGAGCCATTGTCCTCATCCTACTCTCTGCAGCAAAAGAAAAAGGTGTTTTCCCTCTTCTTTATGGCAGTCCTTCACATGTTTGAAGACTGCTATCATGTTCTCTCTTAAATGCCTTTTCCACAAGCTGAACATGCCTAGTACCTTCCACCTCTCCTCATCTGACTTGCTAAGTCCTTTGTCATTTTTGTCACCTGTCTGTAGATTAACTTCTCCATGTACTTTCTAAAATGTGGACCCCGAACTCCCCACAGTTCTCTAGATAAGGCCTAACCAGTACTGAGTAAAGAGACACCATTACTTCTACTGTCTTGCACCTAATGCTTCTATTGATGCATCTTAAAATGCACTCACCTTTTAGAGTCATAGAACCATAGAAAATTAGGGTTGGAGGGGACCTCAGAAGGTCATCTAGTTCAATCCCCTGCTCAAGGCAGGACTATCTCCAATCACATTGTCCCAGCCGAGGCTTTGTCTTGCTGGGTCTTAAAGACCTCCAAGGATGGATATTCCACCACCTCTACGTTGGGCAACCCATCCCAGTACTTTAATTGTGAGCAAGTCCTTCCCGGTATCTAACCTAATCTTCCCTTGCTGCAACTTGAGACAGCTGCTCCTTGTTCTGTCACCTGCCACCACTGAGAACAGTTCAGCTCCATCCTAGTAAATCTCCCCTCAATCTTCTCTTCTCCAGACTAAATAAACCCCATTCGCTCAGCCTCTCCTCATAAAGCATGTACCTCAGCCCCCCTAATTTTTTGACTGGCTGTTGCCACCTTAGGCTGTGTGGATTACATTCATACATAAGCTTTATAATGGTCTTCCCTTGATTGCTTACAAGTTGAACATAAATTTTACACTAGTATACTACTGGGTCTTTGCTCTGAGCATAACGAAAAATGCACATGCTATGTATGGAGCTATGTGCATTCATCTAGATTGACTCAGGCTATCAGCACACACTTATACAGTAAATGGTTTTCAATTCTCAAGCTTTCCGTTTGACCTTTTAAATGCTGACACGCAGCCCGAGTCCTTCTTAAACCAGATAACTGACATATGTGGCTGACTCAGATGCTCACTGGGCATCTGGTGAAGTTGCAGGCATACAGTATAATGTGGTTTAGAGTGTAAATTTTCCATACGTACCCTATACTTCCTTTTTTTTTTTTAGCCTTCTGTTATTAATGAGCAAAAGATGGAAGCACTTGATAATTTCTTCAACAGCAGAAAAAAAGGAGGTATGTTTTAATTAATTAAAATGATAAAAAACTGGAGCTAATCTGATGCATGCCATGCCATCCCTATGGCTTTATTTCTGTGCAATTGTTCTGCATAATTTTTCAACCCACATTTGTTGATGTTTATTGGATGAGCCTGTACAATGATCTGGATTTTAAAAAAATTAATGCCAGATATAAACTTGTAACATAATGGTTTGACTCAATTTTTTCCTTGGCATAATTCTAGTGAAGTCAATAGAGAAAGAATTTGATCCTATGTGTTCTGTTTTAGAACTTGCAACACTTGAAGAGTTATGGCAAATCAAAAGCAGCCATCATTTGAAGCCAATGGTCTTTTCACTAAGAGGTTTGTTAGTCTTGTAATGTATTTTAAGAAATAGGTTTACTTTAATTGAATGAAACACATTGCTTATGAATTTCATATTCTAAGGTGCTTCAAATACAGAGTTAAACAAGGTCCCAGGGCCCACAGCACTCGCATAAAATGTACTACAATGAATAAATTAGGATAGGAAAGAGCAGTAATTAAAAACTAAAATAGCAGGACATTGTTTCATAGGCATCTTTTGCATCGCTTGTTTAAAATAAATACTTGGCTAGAGATGAAAGCAAGAAAGTGGAGAGTGGCAACGGAAAGCTGACTGGAAGAAATTGCTTTGATAGAAAGAGGGAGTATGAATGTGTTGTCACTCCTGTTAATACTTGTACATTAGAGGAAACAAAGAAAAATTGTGCTATGTAACAAAAATGCTTTCATATTTATATGAATATATTAGTTTAGTTGATGTTATATTGGGTGATTTTTGCTGTAATATAATTCCTTTTTGAACTGTAGGGAATCCATTTGTTCATAAATTCCTACAATTGATTCACTAACTGCAATTGGATGACCAAAACAGTTATATGCTGGTCTTTTCCTTTTCAATAAGCATGATGAGGAGTAATCTGTAGGGACACTGTTGCCACATGTCATTCTGTGCTACCTCTAAAGATGTAGTGTTAATGAGAGCTCCGAGAAGCAACATGCAACACTCCTCAACACAGTAGCTAATGCATTATGTGAACTTTGAGTGGCGCAGGTAAATTAAAGTCATGTTAGGAGAAAACTGAGAGTCTTTGCAACTGGTCTCATAATGAACGTAAAGGAAAGATCATAGGATTTTTAATTATGTAAAGATAATCCCAGCTCTGAGAAACTCATTATTCTATGGTTTAATTTGATACGTGTGATGTAAGATAGTATAAAATAATTTGGGAGCAAAGTGGGAGCCATTGTTAAAATTCTCTCATTAAATTTTAGGTGATGTTTAGTGAAGTCAGCTCTTTTAATACTGTTACATCACCTGTGACAGAGAGATATAGCATCCCTCCCTCCCCGCCCCACTCAGACACAGGAAACAAGCACATTAAAAAAGACTATTAAGGTTTCAAAGCTAAGCACTCCTAACTCAGGAAATGCCAGAAATAAAGCAGCCTTTCAACCTTAATTAAACCCTGCCTTGCACATAAGCATTATAAGATAGTCTTTTAATTACATGATAACATACATTTTCCCCCACAGGATTCCAGCTTTATTCTGTGTACAGGACACAGGGCGTTTACTAAGTAGATAATCATCAAGGATTTCTTTTTATCCTTGTCATTCAGTGTGTGGCCCTTTGCACTGGTCATTGTACACAATCTAAGCCTAGCTCTAAATACAGAATTATTAATCTCTTTGTGAGCTTTGTTTGTTCTGAGTTTCTATGGTGACATCATCGTAGTGTCTTAGTTCAGTGGTTTTCAACTTTTTTATTTGAGGACCCCTAAAAATTTTGAATGGAGTTACAGACCCCCTGGGTATTCACATGCTCGTGATTGATCATAGTCATTTTTCATGGACCCCTTAGTCTGCAGACCCCCATAAGATCAAAGGAAAGTAGGGCTGCAAGGGACCTCAAAGTCATGTAGTCCAACCTGTTGCTCAAAGAAGGAATGCCTGTGACTAAACCATCCCAGGCAGATGTCTGTCTAACCTGCTTTTGAAAACATAAGCAATATGGAATATGGAATATGGAATATGGAAGAAAGCTATGTTTATGATGACATGAGAAGCTCCATACCTATGGTCAGGAGCGATGCGTAGGGGGTACACGTGGGTGCACTTGCGCTCTGAGCATGGCACTGCACCCCCTGCAAAAAGGCACTGCTGACACTGTTGGCAGCACCTGTGAGCAGTTGCTGCCGACATCACCGGCGGTGTCTGCAGGCGGTCCACAATTGCCGCTGGCCACTGCCACCGTTGCCAGGGGCATCTGCGGGTGGTCACTGACCCTTGGTCAGTGCTTGTCCCCCCCCCCCCCACTGCCAAGAGTGCTGGCAGCATCTGTGGGAGCTCTCCTGCTTACCTCAGCCGTGCCCCCCTAGTCGCCAGGGGCACATGCTGTTCATGCCTGAATTTCAGCCCTGCTTGGAGGAAGATAACCCTTGGGATGGCTGCTTTCTGTATTGGCCTCTTTCCTAGGGAAGAGCAACTAATTAACTCTGCTGCAACAAAAAGGCACTGCATACTCTCTCAGGATCCCAGAGGAATGTTCTGAGTAAGAGAGTGGGATAAGCTGACGCTGCTCTCGTAGAAGGGGAATGCAGAGGAGAGAGTAGAAAGAAAGACAGCAACTCGGGATAGCACTGCTCCTTTCCTTTTGCGAGCAAGCTGAGGAAGTATAGGTTGGACGAATGGACTGTAAGGTAGATAGAAAGATGGCTGGATCATCAGGGTCAACCGGTAGCGATCAATAATGATCAAAGTCTAGTTGGCAACTGCTATCAAGTGAAGTGCCCCAGGGGTCTGTTTTGTTCAGTAACTTCATTAGCAATCTGTAAGATGGGACTGAATGCACCCTCAGCAAATTTCCAGATGGCACCAAACTGAGGGGAGTAGTGATACACTGAAGGGTAGGGCTAGGATTCAGAGTGACCTAGTCAAATTGGAGGATTGGCACAAAATAAATTTTATCAGATTCAACAAGGACAAGTTGTTGCACTTAGAATGCAAGAAACCGATGCACCACTACATGCTTGGGACCAATTGGCTAAGCAGAAGTTCTGCAGAAAAAGACCTGGGGGTTACAGTAGACAATAGGCTGCATATGAACCAACAGTGTGCCCTTGTTGCCAAAAAGGCTAACAGCATACTGGGCTGCATTGGTACGAGTGTTGCGAGCAGACTGAGGAAAATAATTATTCCCCTCTATTCATCACTAGTGAGGCCACATCTGAAGTCCTGTGCCCAATTTTGGGCCCCCTGCTACAGAAAGGATGTGGACAAATTGGAGAGAGTCTAGTGGAGTGCAATGAAAATGGGAGCTAGGGCACATGACTTCTGAGGAGAAGCTGAGGGAGCTGGGCTTATTTAGTCTAAAGAAAAGAAGACCAAGAGGAGATTTAATGGCAGCCTTCAACTACCTGAAGGGTGGTTACAAAGAGGATGGAGCTGGGGTGTTCTCAGTGGTGGCAAATGACAGAACAAGGAGCAATGGTCTCAAGTTGCAACCAGGAAAGTTTGGGTTGGATATTAGGAGAGACTCTCTCACTAGCAGGGTGGTGAAGGACTAGAATGGGTTATTTAGAGAAGGTGGTGGAATCTCCATCCTTGGAGATTTTTAAGGCTTGACTCGACAAAGCCCTGGCTGGAATGATTTAGTTGGAGCTGGTCCTGCTTTGACCAGGGGTTGGCCTAGATGACCTCCTGAGGTCCCTTCCAACCTTAACTTTCTATGATTAGAATCATATGAATCTGCATGATTTATACCATATCATATGAATCTATGATTAGAACCACAGAAAGTTAGGTTGGAAGGATCTCAGGAGATCATCTAGTCCAACCCCCTGCTTAAAGCAGGACCAACCCCAAATAGATCATCCCAGTCAAAGATTTGATTAGCTGGGTCTTGAAAACCTCCAAGGATGGAGATTGTACCACTTCTCTGAGTAACCTGTTCTGCTGTTTTAGTACCTTCCTAGTGAGAAAATAATTTCCAATATCTAACCTAAACTTCCCTTGCTGCAACTTGAAACAGCTGCTCCTTGTTCTGACATCTGTCACCACTGAGAACAGTCCAGCTCCATCCTCTTTCGATCCCCAGTTCAGGTAGTTGAAAGCTGCTATTAAGGCCCCTCTCAATCTCCTCTTCTCTAGACTAAATAAGCTCAGTTCCCTCAGTCTTTCCTCATCAAGCATGTCCCCCAGCCCGCTCAGCATTTTTGTCACCCTCCACTGGACTCTCTCCAATTTGTCCACATCCCTTCTGTAGTGGGAGGGGGGGCAAAACTGAACACAGCACTCCAGATGTGGCTTCACCAGTGCTGAATAAAGGGGAATATAATCATTTTGTTTGACCTACTGGCAAAACCAATATAGCCCAGCGTACCATTAACCTTCTTGGTAACAAGAACCTACGGCTGGCTCATATTCAGCTTATTGTCCACTGTTCTTCTGCTCTCTTCTTCTGTGAGGAATTGCTCAGTCTGAACCCTATTCTTCCCCTTACCATCCCAGGAACACCCAACCTGTGAAGGAGTAGAAGTAGTAAGGCTCCTAGAGCAGGAGGATATGCAGAGGTGGAAGCTGGATAGGAAACAGAGGTGATAATGGGGATGAAAGAACAGAAAGTACTGGCAATTTCAGAGAAGCTACAAGATCTATAACATCCAGCAGCCAATGAGACCCCCTGCAGCATTCCATACATTTAGGAACACTAGCAACTCCAGTTCATTCTCTCCTTCTCGTGTATACACACACACAGAGCAAAGGGAGTTAAAACAATACAAAAGTCAAAAAGAGCAACGTATTTTATTTTTTTTTAAATCTCTCATGATTCTTAAACCAATCATGACTTTTTTCTTTGGAGGTCCCACTCAAGAGTTTCAAACTTTAGGGATTCCTAATACAGTAAAAGCCTTCTTCACTGCACAAACTTGACTCATTCCCAGACTAACATCTCCTGTGATCACTGAATAAGGGTGGAAACCTGTGGAAAAAAATATTTATGTAATCATATAATAAAAATATGTACTCTAATACACACGGGGGGGGGGGCTGCATTCAAGTTGCAAAGGCATGTGTTAACTTTCGAGTACCTGACTTTGGAACTTTAATATTCCTTTCATATAGGTTTGGAGGAAATGGGATGTAGTTTTACTCTTATGCCATTCTTTTTGCATGAAAAAAACAAACCCTAAACAAACCTAATGTTGAAAAACCCCCTGTAATGTTGAAATACATCCTATTAACTGAACCATCTTCAGAGTTGGGATATCTGAATTCAAGGCTCAATCCCCTAGCACTTGATCTAACACATTTACTGGCAGAAGGCTACTCTTTTCTGTATGAAGCAGCTCCTGGTGGATGAAAGAGGCACAAACATGGATTTTCATAGATTGCATAGACATTAGGGCTGGAAGGGACCTTGGAAGATCACTGAGTCCAGCCCCCTGCCTAAAGGGGCAGGAAATCAGCTGGGGTCATGGGATCCCAGCAAGATAAACATCCAAATTTCTCTTGAAGACATTCAAAGTAGGTGCTTGAACCATGTCCAATGGCAGGCTATTCCAGACCTTGGGGGCTCAGACAGTAAAGAAGTCCTTCCTTATGTCTAGCCTGAAACTCCCGGAGGAGTTTATAACCGCTCAACCACTCAAGGCCATCTGGTGAGACTTGGGTATAATGGTTGCAATCCAGTTCCAAGTTCTGTGACAAAGTGTGCTGCAGTGATTATGTATCCTCCCAAAGCCTCTCTCATCTGCTCCTATGTTCCTCCACACCCAACTCCTGCCCACATTCACATTCTTTTTGCTTCTACCTTACCTCCTCCCCTGTCCAGTCCTCATCTCCGATACTAGTAGCTCTCAACCTTTTTAGACTTATGGTGCTCCACAGAAAATGCCAGGTCTTAGTTTTCACACTGTTTTGCCTACAGAAAAATAATAGAGCAGTTTTTCCATTGCAAAGAACTCAGGAAGACCACAGCTATGGACTTCTGTTTGAGATTATCTTGCGAATCACGTTTACAAACCTAACAGTACTAACATTGTGTGTTACCCCTCAGCACCCTTGAAAGGATCTCAAGGCAGCCCAGGATGCCATAGGACCCTGGTTGAGTATCACTGTCCTATACCTACATCTCCTTTCTGCCAGGTTCCAGTCTCCTCAAAGTCTCTTTTCCCCTGTTCCTCCTCAACCCATGCATTCTAATAAACCATCACGAGTGGAGGCAACATCTTGAGCAAGGGAAAGTCTTTTTGCTTTCAGTATGAGTCCATAATGGGTGCATCTCCATAAGAAGAAACATGCATTTTCCCAGGGACAAAGAGCAGTGATGCATACTTGCACCACTGCTAGTTGTCCTTGAGCGTGCCCCTATACACGTTATGGCAAGTTGCCCCAGGTGGTGAGGGGAGGCTGGGGCCAGCACCTGGGCTGGCTCTAGCAGCCTTATCTGGGTCCTGGGGGCCTCCCAGGGCTGCAGTGACAGTGATCTGGCCTGCTGAGCCTGGTTGGCAGCAAGAGTGTGGCTCTGGCCAGCCAGGCTCCAGTTCCAGGCAGCACACACTGCAGCCATGTCCACCGCACCACATTTTTTTTGGTATGTTTTTTTATTTTACGCTGGGAGACCCCAGTGTCAAAAAACTCACTGCACTGCTAAGTAGCAGCATGAATTGCACACATGTAGTGTGTGAGGTTTGCGGCACCAGACAGGTTTGTAATGCTGCAAACTGTACATGAATGGTCATGAGGACATGCCAAATAAGCCTATCAGCTAAGAGGAATAATTGCTGGGAAAGGTAGGCTCAGTACAAGCTCCCTTGGGCTGGAGCACGTTCAGTGCAGATACAAATCTGTTGAGAATTTACCTGCCAAACCCTAAAAGTCTTTGCTATGTTTGTATAAATGGAAAGTTTGTGTGAGTTTATAACCTGACTGAATTTGAGAAAACTTTTACAAGGACAAAGGCCATGGTCCTGATATATTTGTACAGCTTCCCCACCAAACTTTGCATGTGGATGTGCCACAGATCCTTAATGAAACAGCTGTAGAGCTTTATTTAATATAAGCAAAAACAATCATTTTCCCTTAATTGCATTCTTATGGGTGGCTCAGCCATTTTTGCTGTGGTTTTAAAATAAGCAGCCTGCGGCAGACCCTGGCACATCAGTC
Source organism: Crocodylus siamensis (assembly GCF_052110815.1). Lineage (NCBI taxonomy): Eukaryota > Metazoa > Chordata > Crocodylia > Crocodylidae > Crocodylus > Crocodylus siamensis. The sequence goes on along the minus strand of NC_143396.1, from coordinate 110,462,063 downwards.
TGCAGGGGTACAGCTTATCAAAGCAACTGAAAATAGGGTCTGACAAATGGAAAAAGTGCCTGATAACCTTAACTAAAAGCATTTCTAACTTGACTATCAATAGTCCATACTCATCAGGATTGTCTGGAAGAGAAACATTTTTCCTTTTGGAATACAGCGCACTGCACAAAGCTTATGGGATTTTAGAAGTAAATCCAGTGTGTGTGTGTGCATGTGTGTTGAGCAGGGGGCAGGGATTATTGACCTTTTAACCTACAATTCATTTTCAGATCACATAAGCAGGACATTGTGCTGTGATAACACTATCATTTTCAGACACAAAGTCTGAATGTTTCCAGCAAAATGAAAAGTGGGTACAAGATCCAGCCCAACAAATTCAATCAAAGTGCTTTGTGGATAAAGGATTTGAACTGTATCTGGAGTTGTTGAGTTTGAATCCTGATGAGGTTGTATTTTTATGTTCTTATTTCTCCCTTTGTTCCCCTCACCCCTTGACCCGGGCCAAATCAAATAATTTTTTTTTTTATCATCTTTCTGCTGAAAATGCCAATGTAGTCCAGGCTCCATAATATTTATGCAAGCAAAGAAGAATGCAAGCTCACATCTCTCATTTTTCATCTTTAAACATTGTGTTCTGAGTCTGATAGATGAATTACCCTTTTCCTACTTTGCTTGAGCTATTTTTGCAAAGGTGTCTGTTCACTTTCTGAATAAGAGAAGCCCTCACAAACTAACTATACTGGGGGACAAGTAGTACTTGGCCTGATGGCTGTTATTCTAAGTGATTTCTTTGCAGACCCGTTGCTTACCACGTCAAATACATGCAGCATTGAAAAGGCATGCTTTTCATTTTAAACAATAAAACAAAAAGCAGAGAGCGAGGTTATTATTGTCTTTTCATGCACATGGATATAGTTCTATACCGATGTTTAAACTTTTAAGGCTGAGTAACCTGGAAGAAACTTGAGCCTTGGAGAGGCACAAGATAAAGAGGGGTGTTTTTCTTTCAGAAAGATCCCAACCTTCATTTTGTATTAAGGTTGCTTTAGCTAATTCTCAGGGTTTAACTTCCCAAAGGTGCCAATGTAGGTAGAGAGAGGGGTGAGTTTAAAGCATAATAGCTATACCTGAAGAACAGCATATGTAAAAACTCCCCTTGTGGGGGGGACCACACCTGATTCCTGTTTAGTCTGTTCCACTTTTACTCTTGATCAAGGACACTGTCAAGGTGGGAGGTGCTTAGAATTGGTAAACAGCCCATTTTCAAATGCTTACCTTGAATTAGTGGACAAAGTTTTGTCTGTTACATGAATCCCATTCTGCACTTCAGCCTAAGAATAGAAAGAACTGACTTTTTGATAAAAGACCCACATGTACTGCAATTACTCAGGCAACTATAACCAGTAACTTCAGAGAAACGATTCTAGTTAGTAAGGGATGTGCCAGACCATCTTAGCTCAACTGTGAAGCACGAGAGTTCTCAACCTGACTTGGGTCATGTGGAGTAAAATCCTAATGAACATAAGGTAGGCTGTAGTTTTTATACACCAGCAGGTACAACTGCAGACTGTGGCGGGGGAGATGTGTTATTTTGTTATTATTGCTAATAGTATTATTATTGCAGCAGCTTGTTATACAATCTCATCATAACTAGACATTCAAAATTCCTGATTGATGTACATATGCATTTGGATTCCCTGAATATTAAGCCATAGAAACGGGTGGTGCTGTGAGCAGCCAGCACTTCCCAGAGCACTGGTCTCCTGATACCTATAAATCATAGTGTTGGTCAGACCTCTAAGTATGTACCTTTACTTTAAAACATGAAAGTCAAAATCTGAGCTCTTGTCCTCTCTAAAGAATATTTTTTTGTCCCATCTCTAAAATAAACTCTTCTTGTTTAAGGTTTGTCTTGAACTGTGCATACAGATTTTACCAAGAGGTCACCAACTATCAAGACTTTTAAAACTCTAAACTTGTTCTTTTTATTTACATGTCTGAATAAGAGCCTGGTTTCCAAAACAGCTAAGAATGCTCCAGCTCCCAATGATTCACTTTGAAAATACAAGCCAAAATATCACTAAAAGACCTGCAAAATCTAACAAAAGTTTAGTGTCAAACCTTTAGGGCACCATGGCTTACAAAATCCAGGTAGGCCACAGAGGATGTTGTAACAACCAAGTGAGAGCACGGTTGCCAAAAGTTTAACCACTATCTGTCCCCACACGTGCAGTAATCACACAACTCTACATTCCACAATCAGAGTACATTTCTGTCTCAGTGTGATATCTTATAACCAATACAGCTGCTTTACATTTACTCAGTGGCCCTATAACTAGCTGGTAGGCTGATAGCATCTGGCTGGGTTATCAAAGATAGGAGAGGATGCGTCTCATTTCACTCTGATTATGGCTTCCCATCGCAAAGAGTATGATTTTTCTTTCCAGGATGCACATGCATGTGCAAGTGAACTATGTACAAGGCAGGAGTGTGCAGCAGGTGGTTCTGCTTCACGCACAGAACTGGAGTTTCAGAGTTTTGATGACTGTCTTGGTGTTTCCCCACAATCTCCCGTTATTGTCCCAAGCCCGTGGTCCTACATAGCTATCACCACTTTGAAAACAGCCACCAGATGCACTTGGTTGAGGATGCCATCATAAGTGGCCTATAGCCAATGCATCATTTTTAAGAAGCGGCAGATTTTAGAGTCTGGGCTTCCAAATCCATCTCCAAGCCTCCTAAGGGTTTTTTTGCATCTCAGCCCAAGCGGAGTCAGAAAAAAAGCCGCAGACTTGTTTCCACTTTTCTCCTCTCTCACCTGAATGACTGGATCAAGGTTAAGTGACTGCAGAGAGAAGGAAAAAACCCGGTAAACGGAAGTGGAAAAGTGAAAGACGTCAAATGATATTCTTATTTTTTCGTCAGAGCTGCTGAAGAGTTGCGGCTAATAGGGCAAGAAGCAGACAGGCAGCCTGCAGAACGGGAGATTTCTGAAGGTGAAGCCCTGTTGGGGGTTTTTTGGGACAGTTACAGATGAGACACTGAAGGAATGGCTCAGAACGACTATCCCCACCTACAGTGTTTCTTTTCCTTTACATTTACGGTAACAATGGGCAACAGTTTGTTTTTTTCAGTTCTCATTTACGATTCATTGTGAAACTTGGTAAGATTGGCCATGTCTGAATGTTTCATTTATCCACACACTTTTCTGGGGTATTTCTCTGAGAGTCTCTTCGCAACATAAGTTTACTAGATTACTTAAGGGATTCCTTTGGGGATGCAAGTGGTCTGGCTTCCTTCTTTTCTCCCCCACTTTTTATTATTACACTTATTACTTCACAGTATGAGATAAAATAGTTGTCTGACACGCCGTTATGGTGCATAATGTGTCCTACTATACAGACTTTGAGCGCACCAATAAAAATAGAACTTATGAACTAGCAACAAAGGTTGTAATAACTTGAACCAACAAATATATTAGCAATTGGCATGATTTAAAGCAATGTGCTTAGGCAATATAACAAATGTTGAAGGAAAACTGAAATATATGATTGATAGTGTAATCACCATGACTAATTCCAAAGAGCGAGGCACAGATTAACCTATTTCAAAATTTCTTATAGAAATAATAATCATCAACTGAAAGCTTCCATCCAGAGCCTATCTATGCTAAGGCACAAGAAATGCCTTTGACAACCCTACTAAACAGGAAACTTTCAAAACTGTAAGGTAAGTGTCAAGGAAACTAGCTGGCTTATGTCTGAACAGTGCTTTAGTAGGCTAGCATAAGATTGTATTTAGTTAAGGCTGAATTTTTAAAAAGTCTGGCCTATCTTTCTGCTAGCACATTTTGTACCCGCATTTGAATTGCATGCAGATCTGGCCCCATGAACTCAAATACGGAGCAAATCATATGACTGTTGGAAGAAATGATTCCAAATCTGCCCACATTAAAATATGCAACAGCAAAATTGCAGAAGCAAAGCTGTTACAAGTGCAAATGTAAACAGAGAATAGGCGGCCAGGTTTTTTAAAAGCTTATTCTTTCCTAAAATATGTAGTCCTTAATTGTATCCCATGCCCCCTGCTTAATCCCACCTTGTTTAGTACTATCCTCATTAACCTCTCTATTTCAGTTGTCATCAAAATACCTGAAGCCAGCTTTCATATATGATCTTAGTCTTACCTTATTCATGCTATAGATATTAAATAGGTGCATTTTCAAGTACCAGGCTTTACTTGTGCACATATGAAGTTGTGTGCACCATACTTGAAGATCTTTGGCAAAGCAAACATGTTAACACTATATTTACATTTTAAAACACTTTTGTAAATAGACTGATACCTCCATGTGTTAGAAGTTTCAACCACAAACCCCAATAGAGTGGTTTTGAAGGTGCAAATTCTAACATATGTACAAGAGTCTACTTGAAGCATTAGAGTTTTGACAGCATCTTTATCACTTTCAGGGGTGTTCACTTCCGGGACGTGGGATGTGTCATTGTAAGTTTCATGCAAGCAAGCAGAGCCTGGGCAGAGGCCTGGATAAAAAAACAAATGTTATCCCCTTTCCCTTGGGATTCCCTTATAAGACAGACTTTTTCTAAGACCATTTTTGATATTTGTTTCTGAGTTCCCTCAATTTGGCCACATCTTTTCCCCTACTGAATTCCTCAGAACTCAGCACAGTTATTTTCCTTTATGTGGGACTCTGCATACAAACCTGTAAGTCATCTTGACCATTTTTTGCTGCAATTCTGCATTGCAAACACCTATCAACAGTTCTGTCGATGCAGTACCAGAACTTTTGTGGCCTTATTACTTCACAGTATCTTCCTCCCACTAAGTATCTGCATTCACCTCCTCTATCAGTATGTTGATAACAAGGCATTACTCCACAACAGATTAGTTGGAAAATAATAGTTTTAGAGTCTGGGTGCAATAGTTGGTGAAATACTGTAGTTTATTACAGGATGCAAATCAATGCTGATCAAAAGAGAGGTAATGCTTTCACATGCCCCTCACCTAAGGCAACATTCTCCTGTCTGATCCATAGTGGTAACTAGAGCTTGGAGATTCTCTCTCGAAAGTGTAGCTTTCCCATCAGGAATCACAGCCCATCTACTGTGATGAGGGGACATCTATGAAATAACACGGAACTATTCAGTGCTTTCTCTCTCTACTCATTATTTTGTATGTCTTATAAATAATTACCACTGTCTCAGGCTATAGACTACTGAAGGCCAAGATGACAAAATCATAGAAAATTATGGTTGGACGAGACCTCAGGAGGTCATCTAGTCTAAAGCAGGACCATCCCCAAGTAGATAATCCAGGCCAAGGCTTTGTCTAGCCAGGTCTTAAAAACCTCCAAGGATGGACAGTCCACAACCTCTCTGGACGACCTGTTCCAGTGTTTTACTACCTTCCTAGTGAGAAAGTTCTTCCTAATATCTAACCTAAACTTCCCTTGCTGCAGCTTGAGACCATTGCTCCTTGTTCTGTCATCTGCCTCCACTGAGAACAGTCTAGAGCTATCCTTTTTTGAACCCCACTTCAAAAAGGTAATTTAAGGCTGCTATTAAATTCTCTGTCTTCTCTTTTCTAAACCTAATAAGCCCAGTCCCCTCAGCCTCTCCTCACAACTCATGTCCCCCAGCCCCCTCAACAATTTTGTTGCCCTTCGCTGGGCTCTCTCCAATTTGTCCACATCCTTTCTGTAGTGGGGGGCCAAAAACTGGACACAACACTGCAGATGTGGCCTCACCAGTGCCGAACAGAGGGAAATAATCACTTCCCTTTCCCTGCTGGGAACACTCCGACTGCTGCAGCCCAGTATGATGTTAGCCTTCTTGGCAACAAGGGCACGCTGTTGGCTCATAGTCAGCTTGCTGTCCACTGCAATCCCCAGGTCCTTTTCTGCAGAGCTGCTGCCCAGCCAGTCAGCCCCCCAGCCTGTCCCAGAGCATGGGATTGTTCCATCTTAAGTGCAGGACTTTGCACTTGTCCTTGTTGAACCTCATGAGATTTCTTTTGGCCCAAACTTGCAATTTGTTCAAATTTCTCCGAATCCTAACTCTACCCTCCAGTGTATCTATTACTATTCCCAGCTTGGTGTCATCTGCAAACTTGCTGAGGGAGCACTCTAAGCCATCTCTGAGGTCATCGATGAAGACATTGAACAAATCTGGCCTCAGTACCAACCCCTGGGGCATTCCACATGATACAGACTGCCAACTGGACATCAAGCCATTGATTACCACCCTCTGAGCCCAATGCTCCAGCCAGTTTTCTATCCATCTTACAGTCCATTCATCCAGCCCATATTTCCTTAGCTTGCCTGAGAGAATATTGTGTGAGACCATATCAAAAACCTTGTTGAAATCAAGGTATATCACATCCACTGGTTTTCCCACATCCACAGAGCCAGCCATCTCATCATAGAAGGCAATCAGGTTGGTCATGCACTTGCCCTTGGTGATACTGTACTGTGCACTCCACTTTTATGCATATAACTACACAACACAATTTGTGAAACTGATTGGGAGCCATCAGTTTGGAGGCTTCTAAAGCAGCCCTGAACTAAGTACACCCACTTTTAAGGTGCCTATACATGTGCTCCTTTGTGTTCTAATTAGATGTCGGAGAAGACTTGATTAATCGAGTCTGCTCCACATTCAATTTTGAATACTACAGCATCACTGCAGCATCATGTTCATTAAGCCCCCATGCATTTTAAAATGGCTACAGGGTGCTTTATCTAAACCTTGTCAAACAAAGTTTAGCTAAAGCATCCCATAGGCATTTTTAAATGTGCAGGGGCTTAATACATGTGATGCTGCAGTGTTTTAATTAGAGTAGCTGCTTGAGAACTGCTCTAATCATAACACCCTCCTCCCTCCCCCTACCTCCAAGCATCTTAATGCTGCTGTTAAACCTACAAGGTACCTAAAGTGCCTTAATGAGTTGAAAGGGGTGTAGGTTGTAGCCGTGCTGGTCTAAGGACATAGGCAGACAAGGTTCTTTGGGTGAATCTGATATCTTTTATTAGACCAATTTAAATAGTTGGAAAACAATTACTAAGCAAGCTTTCAGGTTCAAAAACCCTTCATCAGGCTAAGGAAGTTTCAGCAGGTGGTGTGTGGTCTTCCTGGATGGAATGAAAAGTAAAGCAGCCAGAGGCTGGGCTGGTCTGCATACAAGACAGGTAGTCAGTGAAGATGTAGATTGAGGAGTCAATGGGTGAGAGACAGGCAGGAGGGGGGGATGGTTGGGCAGAGAAGGGGAATGAATAGTGGAGAAGTACCTGGGGACTCAGATGTCAGGTAGGTTATAATATGTCATAAATCCAATGTCTCTATTTAGTCCATGATTTTTAGTATCCAGGAGGTTGATGAAGTGGAGTTCATAGGCTCGTCTCTGGGAAGCGTTGTGTAAGTTTCCTTTGAGAATCAGGACTCAGAGATTGGGGAAGAGAGTGGTTTTCTTGTGAGAAATGTGCCCCCACAGGTAGTTGTCTTTGATAGATTTCCAGAGTGCGTTGATCCTGGTGTGCAGTTGTTGTTTGGTCTCTCCTACGTATTTTCCAGCAGGGCATTTGGTGCATTGGATGAGATGTATTACATTTCTGGAGATGCAGCTGTAAGATCCTGGAACGCTGATGGCTCTGTTGTGGGGTGTAGTGGAGATGTGTTGGCAGGTTTTGCATTTCTTGCCTGCATCTGTTTGGTGTGTTCTGGGCCTGAGGAAGTTTGCTTCTGGTGATGATGTTAGCAAGGTTCGGTGCTAGAAGATGGGTGGCTCTGGGAAGATCTCTTTAAGAATAGGGTCTCTTTCTAGTATGGGTTGCAATTGTTTGAGGATTTTCCGTACAGGTTCAGGGGAGGAGTGATATGTCATAACCAGCGGTGTGCGATTTGTGGGGAGTTTTCTTCTGTGCTGCAGCAGCTCTTCACGTGGTGTCCGGGTGGCGCTTTCAAACGTGCGATCTGTCTCTCCGGAGGAGTGTCCTTGTTGGGTGAAAGCCTTTTTAACATTGGTGAGGTGGCAATCCCGAGTGTTCTCTTCAGTGCAAAACTGGTGGTATCTGAGGGCTTGGCTGTATATCACAGCTTTTTCAGTGTGTTTAGCGTGATTGCTGGTTCTGTGCAGATATGTATGTTGGTCTGTGGGTTTCTTTTATAATGTGGTCTGTATTTTATCATTCTGGATAGTGAGTTGTGAAAAACTTAGCACAGGCTTTTCCGGTCCTTAATTATCCCCAGCTCAATGTATACAGGGCTAAGTATGTATTCCAAGTGAGTACATAGGCCTTTTTTCAATCTCAGAGCTATGCACTTCAACAGACTACACAGAAGATAATACTGTATACAATTTACAAGTCACTTATTATGGAGATACTTAGTCATGGCTTCATAGTTAGTTCTGGGTTTTAAACTAAGGTCTAAATTCCAGTTTGAGGGCACTGTATGCTCTTAGCTTGGTGGGACCATGTAGAGTTTAAGCTAGGGCTCAGGCCAGACACAGACACACACTCATTTCACTCTTAGAGAAAAGTGCAAGAGCTATAGAGATGTATGAAGGAAAACAAACACCTGTAACAAAGCTTTGCTTTTCTTTGATAATTCAGGGCTGCTGTAGTTTGCAAAGAACTGATTTGTGGCCCCAGGGTTCACATCCATTCACAGCTCCCATCATTCCAGCTGTAGCAACCACAGGAGCCTCCAGGCTTCACCTCCCTCCTCCAATTGCCACTTTGTGCCTCACCCCAGGGGGCGGCACAGCATGGTGCAGCCTATGGCACCAATGCAGCACAGTGCAATGGGGAGTTGGTTGCTGGGGATCCAAGTGAGGTTGCAGCACCCAGCACAGTGCAACAGGGGGACTATGGACTAGGAGCCAAGGGTGAAGCCGGGGCAGTTGCGGGCATGGTACAGCTGGGGCTGCCTGTGCAGCGTCTGGCCTCTGTGACATGTAGTTTGGGTTTTGCATTCCACAGTCTCTCAGAAGTTGGACAGCTCCATAGTTTAATTCTCAAATTCGTCCAGAGTTCAGGATTCTACCTTTGCCGGCCTGGTCTTATCTTCTGACTTTAGGCTACCACACACAGTTTGTAAGAACAGTTTTGGTCATGAAACTGAGCGTAAGAACTCATGCCTTAACCCAGCAGCTTTAACACGAACAAATCCCTTTGTACCACTGTACTTAGAGAGCCATAAAAAGATAAACAGCAACTCCCTTCAGGGAGTTTCCATTGTCCAGCAAGGGCAAGGTGACTAAAACTGCTGATGGTCCATAATTTGTCTCATGCAGGGCAAACACACATGTACCAGACCCTCTGTAACACAAGAGATATGGGCAAGGAGACACTGGAAGATAGATGTAGGGTCATAAGCATACAGGGAGTTCATTTAAACCAACTGGAATTTGTAACTTCAGACACATTCTCGAACTGTCACAACTATTGTTATGTTATAGTGGGTGAGACTGATGGCCCCAGTCCAGTAGCCTCAGTGACAATATTTTTACATGCAGTCTATGAATTCTGGCTTGTCTTATGAAATTGCTATTTCTCTGAATGCCTCATTGTGACATAACTGAGCAGGAGTTTAAAGATCCTGAGGAGTCTTAGAGCAAGAGAGGGATAAAGAAGCATGTTTATAGTTAGGGACCTACTGAAAGTATAGTTGCTTGATTTGCATGGAAACATGAAATCAGGTGTTTTCCGTGAAAAATGGCAGGCTCCACCAAAAAAAAAATTGCAGGCTCACAAAGAAAAAATACCCAAGGCTGCAGGGAAGTAGAAGGGGCTACTCACAGCAGGTGGCAGGGAGGCTACAACTAGCCCAGGCTCTGTGGCCAACAGCAGGGGCTTGCCTGTGCCCAGGCTGGCTGTAGTAGGTGGCCAGGAGGCTGGAAGCAGCTGTACCAGGCTCCACAGAGCCAGCGCTGGTTACACATGTTCCTCAGAAGGGGCACAGCCCCAGCCTCCTCCCTGCCATTGGCCCCAAGGCAAGTATGCATCCATCACTGGCAAACAGCCAGGCTGGGGCTCCAGTGCAGCTGCTTGCTTGGTGATGGCCCACCCAAAACCACAGCTTAATTATCCTGATTAAGCTCTGGGAAGCCATTAATCCAGGCACTATTAAGCATGGATTAATCATTTGCCTCAGCTTAATCAGGGTAATTAAGCATCTGTTACAGACGATCTGGCAATCTGCAGGGAGGGTCCACTGGGGCCCATTGGCCAATCAGAGGCATGGGAGGGAGAGGGCGGGCACTGCACTTAGCCCACAAAAATGGCACTTGGTCCCCTGATCTCCCTATGAAATCAAGTAGCAACCTCCTTGAATTAGGTAGACCTAGTTGTAGCAGACTGAGACCTGCTGAGGAAGGGAGCTGGCTGCAGGAGATGCTCCTTGACTCCCCATGCAGAAGAAAACACATGGAAGAGAGAGTATCCTGGACACCTGAGCAAATTCCTGCCTACAGACAAGTAGGAGAAAACACATGGAGAGTGGAAATCCTGGACATCCGACCAAACTCTGACAGACAAGTAACGCTCCAAAATGAGGAAGAAACTCAGACAGAGATGGTGAATAGATATCTGCTGTTCTTTACTTAGATTTGTTCAAGTTGTGCGCTATCTGAAGCTAGAAATATTTGCCAAGCTGAGAGCCATTGTTTGCCGCGACAATCAAATGCCTCTGAAGAGGTAAATCACAAAACAATGCTCTCAGGGCTGCAGCTCTGGGAAATAGTGTGCTTAAGTGATAGGAGTATTTTGGGAAGTCAAGACTGAATCTGAGGCCCTAATGCAGCTTGACCATACAACTGCATACATAGTGCTACCAGACTGCTGCCTTTCATGGACACAAGGGCTCTTTTGTCTGTGATATCCTAAATGACCACGTTAACATGAAAATACATTATTTACTATCATAACATGAGGCTACAATAGAATGCTGTTTCAACACAAATGAGCAAGCTGCTCTCTTACATGGCACATAACAGCTAGTTGGTCAAAATACTGTCACCTTGCTATTCAGAGCTGTGCGTAGTTCAATACATGGCCTGCCCCTGCTGTCATCCTCGTGTCAATGGACAATGCAGTACACCCGAGACTAGCAGGCTACATGGTCAGGAAGGGGTAAGAGACAGATTCTTTGTCCAGGAACTATTAGAGAGGTAAAAATGCACAGCTGGAGCCAACCCAATTAAAGGGAAGCTTGGGATCCAACAGGATGGGACACAAACCCAGCAGTTTGGTGAGTGTCTAGCTGGGGGGGAATAGCCATCAGGTCAGTGAGAGCTGGTGTCTGACATGTGCCAATTTCTGATGGCTTTGCAGAAAGGTGGCAGGAGTTACAGGACAGTTATTTCTAACCTCTGTGTCAGTAGATGGCACATGCCCTGACCATAAGGATTTAAACCTTTATAATTTTATAGCCTGTGTACTTGTGAATGTTCTCATCGCCCATACATGTCTAATCCCACTTAAAATACTAATGTCAACAGCTTAGTAGGATTCAAAACCTCAGGTTCCACAGGGATTGGACAAATTCTTAGATGAAAGGTTCATCAGTAGCTATTGAGCACAGGAGGGTAAGGTACCACCTCCGAATCAGGACTTCCTAGACCTTAAATGCTGGAGGCTGCAAGTGAGAAAGGAACAATAGAAAAAACGCTGGTCATACTCTGTTTATTTTCCCTTTCAGCATCCACTCTGGCACTGTGTGATGCAGGATACTGGGCAAGAAGGACCCATGGAACGACTCGGTAGACTTCATAGATTTCTAGGGTCAGAAGGGACACAGTAGATAGAATCCGACCCCCTGCCCCAGGCAGGAAAGAGTCTGGGGTTAACTAACCCCAGCCAGGTGCTTGTCCAATTTCTTTTTGAACACCTCCAAGGTAGGGGAAAGCATCACCTTCCTTGGAAGCCCATTCCATATTTTGGCAACCCTCACCGTAAATAATTTCTTCCTGATGTCTAACCTAAATATACTCTCCTTCCATTTGTAGCTCTTATTTCTAGTAGCCCTAAGGGGCACCCTGGTAAACACAGTATCCCATATTCCCTGCTGACCCCCCTCCCCCCCAACGAGTTTGTAGATGGCCACAAAATCTTTTATCTTGCAGAGGGTGAAGAGATTCAGGTCTCTCAGTCTGTCTTCATAGTATTTTACCTGCAGGCCCTCAACCATATGAGTAGCCCTCCTCTGAATCCTCTCAAGGTTATCCACATTCCTCTTGAAGAGCGGTGTCCAAAACTGGACGCAGTACTCCAGCTGCAATCTCATCAATGCTCCATAGAGGGGAAGTATCACCTCCCTAGACCTGCTCGTGATGCATCTACTAATGCAAGAAAGATTGCATTACTTATTACCTTGTCACATTGGTGACTCATGTTCATTTTTGCATCAACTGCGACTCCAAATCCCTTTCCACTGCTGTGCTACTCAGAATGGTACCCCCCTGTCCATAGGTGTGTTGGAGATTCTTTCTCCCTGGGTGCATCACTTTGCTCTTATCCTTGCTAAATTGCATAACCTATTCCGATCCGGCCACTTCCCCAGTCTATCCAAATAGGCCTGAATTCGCTCCCGGCCTTCCAGTGTGTTTACTATACCCCATAGTTTGGTATTATTGGTGAATTTGGGCAGAGTGCTTTTTACACCCCCATCAGAATTGCTGATGATGATATTGAAAAGCACTAGTCCAAGGACAGAGCCTTGGGGACACCACTGCCCACATCTCTCCAGGAGCAAACCAACCCATCCACCACCACTCTCTGGGTGCGTCCCATAAGCCAGTTTCTCACCCACCTTACTGTGAAAAAATCCACATCACAGCTACTCAGTTTGCTTGTGAGAACTGGGTGCAACACTGTGTTGAAAGCCTTTTTAAAATTTAAGTAAATAACATCTAACTGCACTCCTGCATCTAAGCACTTTGTGACCTGGTCATAAAGAGACCAGGTTAGTCAAGCAGGATCTGCCTGCTATAAATTCATGCTGGTTGCCCCTTAACATTGTATTACCCACCACCCCCTCCTCCCCACCCCCAATGTGATCCTTTATGATTTTTTCTAAGGTCTTGCCAAGAAAAGAGGTGAGGTTAACTGGCCTGTAATTACCCGGGTCCTACTTCCTTCCCTTCTTGAAAATAGGGACCACATTAGCCCTAGATGACAGCTGTTATGATTACTTGCACATTTTTTCCCAGTGTTACATGTTCCATTCAATTCTTCAACATTCACCTATCAATTATTATTTTAAAATTCACTGTATCAGATAAAACATTATCTGATCCAAGAAGAAACATGGAAATTAAAATATGTATATATATAAATATTTGCAAGTTAAAATGTTCTACTAAGTCCTTACCCAGTGGATATCATCTTAATTTCAAGGAATATTTTAGATTCTTTCTGAACGAAAAAGCCTGTTAAGTTATATAAATAATTCAGTAGCAATGAAAAAGAAAAAAAAAAACCTCTCCCAGAATGAATTGCTACATCTCTTAGACCATTTTCAAGTAAAACAATACCCATACTGCCAGAATTGGCAACCACACTATTGCCTCACAGCTTATAAGAGAGAGGATATGAATTTGAGAAACCTCATATAGACTTTCTACGGTGAATCATCTTTTTTATTTTTAGTTGGAGGGGGGAGGGGGTTGGAGATAGAAAACAATTTCAAAATTGGATTATTCACCCTATTTCACCCTATATGATAACAACTTTGTTTTCTCCAACATCTTAGGTGTGCTACTTCTCAAAGTTTTAAGAGTTAAAATAATGCCCAGTTATATGTTAAGTTTTATTCTGAGATATTTAGGCATAAATGGAGAATCAGTGACACAAATACATACAGAAAGGCCTTTTTTTGAAATGCAGAAGAGAAAAAAACCGGTATAGTAAAAATACTGACATTGTGAAGGGTACAAAGGGCATGTCCACATATTCATTAATGCACTTTTGCTACTGTGCATTAAATTTAGTACCTCTAATGTGAGCTATTAAATAAATGTGCGCTAGGCTGCCCTAATGTGCTTTAATGAAAGTACATGTTTTTTTAGTGACTCAGTGTGCAGTAGCCTATTTTTACTGCACATTACCATATTAGCACGATTTTTGACATGACACTTTAATGCACAGTAAAATAGGCTACTGTGCATTAAAGTGCACATGTAGACGTGCCCAAAGGCACCCAATATTAGATGGACAGGAGTTAAAGAATCATGAAACTACACTATGGGAAGGGTCCTGAAGGGCCATCGAATCCAGCCTTTTACCCAAATGTAGGATTTGCTATTCCTAAATCACTCAGAGATACCTTTCCAGATTCTTTCTGAAAACCTCCAAAGAAGGTGTTTCCACAGCTTCCTGAGGCAGCTTGTTCCATTATTTTACTTTACTTGCAGTACTTCCTTCCTGAAATACTGTCTGTACAAGAAAGATTCTAAAAGCCAAGCAGGCAATTTGAACTAGTTTCTGAAAGAAAAAGAACTAGTAGAGATGCTGGAGAAGATTGTGAAGTGGCCACAGTTGCACGGCTTTTGCAGCAAGTGAGAAGTGATTTCCAACTGTAGAGCTGATCATGGAGGGAAGGTTGTGGAGCTGAGGATACGCAGTTTTACAGGCTCAAAGGGCCAGCATGAAAGAAAAAACAGATTTTGCATCAAGGATGATCTAATGATTACACAGTGGACCTACAGGTCTAAAAGTTAAGGAGGGGGTAGAAAAAGTGAATAAAGCCACAAGCTTGTTTGCTTAGATAGGGTTCCCATACGTCCGGGTTTTCCTGGACACATCCTCTTTTTGGGTTGTTGATCTCCATCCAGGTGGTTTTTTAAAATATGATCAAATTTCTGGGATTTTGGTCAGCTTGGCTTTGAAGTTTTTCCCAGCTTGTTCTAGCAAGTAGCTGTTTGCAGCTGAGGGAAGCCGGAGGGGAAGGTATTGGAGACAGTGCACACATGCACGTGCCTGGCATGCAGCCAGGCAGGGTTGTGGGAGTGGCCCCAGCAGCTGCATGCAGGTAAGTCTATGGGAGGTGGGGGGGAGGGTTGGAGGGCCAGGCCATGTACGCCTGTGCATGAGGCAGGGGTATGTGGAGCAGATGGGTGGGGGGGCAGGTGCCTACCGGCCCTGGGGGAGGCTGTCTGGGTGCTGGGGCTGCAGCAGGGCAGGGGAGGCAGGAGGGACATGCCTGCCCCTCTAGCCAGGGAAGGGGATAAAGGGTATCCCACTGTGCGCCAGAGGACATGAAGCATGGGTGTTCCCCAGGGATACGTAGCAGCAGCACAAGGTGTGCCGCTGCTTCTTGTCCCTGGGAAACAAATCTTCATGTGGATGTGGCCTTAGATTTGGCTTGCTTACCTTAGATTTGACTTGTCAAATTGACTTGCTTACCCTAGAGAAGGGATGATACAAATAAATCAGTTTTCAAAAGGAATTTGATGGAAGAGAAGGCAATGTCTTGCCAGCTAGTGGTGACAGCAATGCCTGAAAATGCTGGAATAAACAATAAGGTTTTGTCAAAACTTTTAATGTTGTATAGCATGGAGATAAGGTGGAAAGGTAAACTCTGGCTAACATTCTGCTCACCATTAATCATACTCCAGATACTGAGGTAAGGCAAAGATTTACAGACAACTATATTTTGCTGTTTCATAAATTTTTAAAATAAATATTATAAAATACCTTGGGAGGAATACAATGAACCAGTCAGCTTTTTCTATGAACTTCACACAAAATTTACCAATAACCAACCACACAGGAACCTAGGACAGTGGAGTGTAGGAACCACTCAAACTTATTTAGTCCAATCTCCTGCTGTCACAAGCAATCCCATCATATAATCCCAATCCTAAATCTAACCAGCTCCACTTTAAAACCATTTACATCTTCTTGCCCCAGAGCTTCATTGCTTTCCTTGTTCCCAGGAAGTTTCTTCGCTCTCACCCAAATATTCTTCTTCCAGCTCTCCATGGGTATAGAACATTGTTCTCTCTCTCTGGAACTACCCTGTTCTCTCCAAGGTATTAAATAACCCTACACCCTTCAACAGGCTCTCCAAAGCACTCTACTATACCACACATTATCAAACTCAAATGCATAGTTAACATAGCTGAGATGGGGATGTCATATTTCACTCAAAACCACAAGAAACTGCCATGTCATCCATATGACTGCAAAATTTCATTCAAGCAAGTTACTGCCAGGCCATGTCACTCTGGCTAAGTACAGACAGTCAAAAAGCTTGAGGCTGAATCAATTCAATCTTTGCAGGTAAGTTTAAGCTGCATAGACTGAACCAACAAGCAAGTGAACAGATATTTACTTTTGATTCAAGAAATGCAGCAACATGCCTGCAGTGTCCTAGCCACGAAGCCAGGGGGAGCTAGAGAGCGCCCTGCTCTGCTGAAACAGACAGTTTGGGCCTAGGCTGTGAGGAAGGGCTTGTAAGAGAGGTACAAAGTATGCTGGGAGACTGAGAGTTAACTTGAATCTGGAGGGGATCTGGGTCAGAAGTTCAATAAACCAATTTAACCTAAATCAGTCAAGTCTAATACAGATTTGAACTGGTTTCTGATCGCATACACCAGTTTATATGTCATTTCTGTCCCTACTCTCAAAGAGTGTCTGGGATGGGACAAGGTAGGAAAGTAACCCAGAAATGTTAATGCTCTTAGTTTGCTGTTTTGCCTCAGCTCCCAGTACAGCAAGGATGCAGTGAGAATACAAACTGGAACCAGTTAGAAGGGGAGAAAAAGTGGCAGGAAAAAGTCAGGGGGGAGGAAAGAGGTAGTAGAGAAAGAAGAAGTGATATAATGCTAGCTAAAGAGACACAAAGAAGACCAGAAGGAAAAGCTTTTTTTGCCAGATTTTGTTTTAAAAAAAGCAGCAAACAAAAATCTCCTGAAATTCAGTTTGTATGCAATTCCTTTCTTTGTAGTCATTATAATATACTCATTGCCTTCCTATCTACGCACCTCCAATTTATCTATTACAAGTAAGTATAGGAAAAATAATCAAGGACATACCGGGCACATCCACACAAGCTGTTTACTGCACAGGTGACTAATTACCTGCAGTAAATGTGTGTCTACAAGTATGCCCCTATTCAGCTGGAGTAAATTAATTTACTCCACAGCAGGATAGTATTTGTAAATGCAAGTTTGGTATTACTAGTTTACTAATATAATCCACAGCAGGACAGTACTTGTGAATTAGTTTACTCCAGCCCAACCAGTTAAGTACTTGTATTTACAAGTACCATCCTACTGCAGATTAAAAAAGCCACTGCAGCACATGTGTAGATGCTGTCCCAGCTGGCAACGGCACAAGAGTGCTTCAGTGCAGGGGCTGGCTGCAGGCTAGTCCCACACTGAAGCACTTATGTGCTCTAGCCAGCCCCTCCGCAGCATGTTGAACTGGGGGAACAGCCCTGGGCTGGCAAGTTGACCCTCCAGGCCTCCTGCCAGCTTCAACCCAGCTCAACATGCTGTGAACCCAGATGCACATATAAACATGCCTGGAAGCAATTACCTCCAGTGCAATAAGCACCACAGTTTACTGCAGCACATTAATATTCATGCGTAGATGCACCCATTATGGCCCAAATACCTCCACAAGATGTGGTCTCTCAGACTTAACACGCGCCTCCACTAGAGAACATGCAGAACATGGTGGTTCTCCCTTCATCATATATATATAAGAAGCAAGTTGGTATTGTGTCACCTGAGATCACTTGTTTGTGTGCTCACTTTTACTGTACATTTCCCTTCTACAAACTCATGTTTAAAATGTACTGCCGGGTTTTATAGACCCTAAATGCTTATTTCAATTTGGCTTCATTCTTAAAACTATTGTTCTATTTTTGATTCAACTGAGTATCAGTTAAACCAAGATGGGTCTCTGGACTCTGTTTTTTCCATTAGGCTATGTGTACAGTACACAATGTAGTTTGAAATCTTGTAAAGTATTCCAGGTGTGACTTGCAGCTCTATCTTTCATTCTAGCCATGGAAAGGGGTGGACAACTAGTTGACAAAGAGAAGACAAATGCCATAGCTGGGTATCTCAGATGGAAGAAGTGGGGCCAGGAGACAATGAACGCCACCCAATCCCATAGGCAATGGCAGGGCATTATTTATGCGACTGTTCTAGCTGGTATACTTTAGAAGGCCTTACACTGCTCTAGGCTACATCAGGGTTGAACTGGCCCCAATATATGCTAGAATTCCAAAGAGTAGAAAAGTAGCTTACAGAAGCTTTCTTCTTCTCCAGGGGGATGTCTATATGAGATGCTTACTGTGCAGTAGCCTAGCCAGTCAAAAACCATGCTAATACACTACTGCACAGTGTTATTAGGCTACTGTGTAGTAAGCATCACAAAAAAAGTATGCCGGCACTACTGCACAGTAACTGTAATTACTGCATGTTTAATTAGTACTTAATTAAATAAGTACTAACCTAAATGTGCAGTAACTACTGCTCATTAATGGGTGTGTAGACGTGCCCCATGTCTTGTAAAATGGCTGAGATTTCTGGGTCCCTCCCTGTCACGGCTCTGGGAGCTGAGGTCCAGGACCCAATAAAGGTACAGCATAGCCACTTGTACTGGAAAGGAAAGAGCCCAGCCAAATGTCCCTCTGTGGGTTTTAGAGGGACTACATGGTGCCTCCATTCAGGCACCAAAGGGTGATGTTCAAAGGTGTCCTTTAGCAGGGGTAGAGATGGGGATGGGGGGGGGGGTTATTGTATTATAATTGTTTAAAATGGAATAATGTGTTCCTCTGAGGAGAAGGAGAGGTTGAGTAGGGTTGGTAGCCATGACCCTGCTGTGAGAGATGAAAGAACGAATATGGGAGGGATGTTAAGGTAGCGAGGGAGGGGATTTCCCTGTGTAAGAGGCAGAAGAGTGGGAGTAGGAAGGGATGGGAAAGGATAAGGGGAGAAAATATCTTTCATGGAAGTAGTGATTCGGTGATGGGAAGCAAGACTGGTTTGGATAAGGAAGGAGGTGACAGGCAGGTGAGTGGGAGTATGGAAGGTGGGGTGAATTGTTTGGTATTTGAGTTTTTGGGGAGTTGTGTTTTTTAATACTATTTTGCCTTTTATTGTAAGCTGCCATAAGCTTTTTTTGGGAAGGCCTATACCTCCAATTAATAAATACATAATAATCATCATCTTATCAAGAGCAACTTGGTTGGACCTAGTCATCAGTTTTATAAGAGCTGAAGTTCTGTGATTGTAGGCAGCCTTTTAAACTAACATCATGATTTCCCCATTTTACAGCTGATGAAACGGAAGCACAAAGAAGCAAAAAGCTTTGCCCTAAATCCAACAGAAGGCAGGGAAGAGCGGCTCCTTATAAACTAACTAATTCAGAGAGGCCTAAGCTTTTGTAAGCGACAGCCTGCTTGGTCAAGTGTAGTTCATTGGACTAGATCAAAATCATTCGGTGTGATATCCTGGAATGTAAACCCTTAATGATCATAAGTCACGTGTCCAAGATTCAGTTATTAAAGCTTTTACCTTTTATTATTTTTTAACTTTACAGAATCACTTAATGGTTGTGATCAGAACTGATTATTGGTGCATGCTGCACCCCTATACCTGCCCTTCAGCAATGGATGGGAGAGGGGGGTCCACACCAGAAAGCCCCATGAACCACTCCTTGGGTTCACTGCACTGCAAGGAGGTGCTTGAGAATGTGGGTCCTTCTGCATTGCAAGGGGCTCTGTTGCTCCTGGAGAAGTGACAGAGTGCTGATCTCTCCTCCCACGGAAAGGCTGTGTGCGCGCGGGGAGTGGCTGTGGCTCCAGCCAGCATGCATGCACCCTACAACTTCTGGGCTGGATTATATGACTTCCTGAAATGAAACTGCAGCAAAAACTCCTAAAGGAGCCAGGTTGATTACTGGCTACAGCTGGCCCAAACACACAGCTTGACTGGAGCAAGGGACCATCCAAAGAAACAAAGGGGAAAAGCCAGGCCTGCCCTCTAGGCGTGAGCTGCAGGTAGTTTGGGCCACATAGCTCCACTGGGAGCAGAAAATTGCAAACCTCAGCCCCTGCCCACAGCTGGCAGGATCAGAGACTTTTAGATTTCAACCTGTTTAAAAACTGCCAGGCCTAATTCCTGGCCAGCCAACCCTAGGAACCAATACTCTTTCCCAGTAGTATCACTTAAACCATTAAAAAAAGGTAGGGGGGGGCGGTGAGAAAAGGAGAGAGGAGTTCCCAGACACTGGGGGAACTCTCCCTCTCTCTCCTCCGAGTTTCCCTTTTCGCTATCTGCAAATTCCTCCTCCTTCGGAGACTTCCTTCTTCAACAGCCCCTAATGGCTTGTCATCATCTCCCAACCAGCCTAATTCACCTTATATCCCTCTGCATGACATCACCCTGGCTTTGTCCAGGCAGGGAGTGCCACACTCCAGTCTTTCTCCCAACCAATCTGCATGAAGAATCTTCTGCTTCCCCTGGCCAATGAGGCCAGAGGGTTTTACATATTTTGTTCAAATAGAGGCCCCAGCTTACACACACACACACACACACTAATGCAACCCAAGTATGTGTGGGTTTTACATTTACTTAGGCTTTCAAAGCAAATATAGCAGTGCTCTAGGTATCTTTGATGCCTGTTAAAAATAATCATTCTAACTTGCAGTTTTAATAATTAAACTACATTATTAGCTTGTAAGAACTCTTTCCAACCCTAAAGGCTCTTCACCACCCCACACAATATCAGTCTTCACTCTGTTTCTCCCTCCCACCACGGGAAATTAGTTAGACTTTAAGTGCATATTTTATTTGTGTAAATGCTGCATGGATATTGGATCAGAATATTTCAACACTTCCTTTAATTTTAATGAGACGCACTCTGCTTTACTTCCTCCTATATCCTCTTGATTCTGGCATTTAATTGAATGAAGGGTATACACCTTCACAAATTTCCATTTGCACAGAATTCCACCAGTTTAATCAAAGTGAAACATAAGGTACTGTTATGGTCCTTGAACCTTAAGATTTCCTCACTGATAACCCACATACTATCCGTTAACCCATTGCATCATTCAAAAGAATAAACAACCTGGGCTTAGCACACAGGAAGTTTAACAAAAAGGAAATAGAAAATATTAGTTTTTAAATATACACATATGTATATTTTTACTTATGCACAGGGTAGACTGACAGATAGTCACAGTTCAAGAATAGAAGAGATTGTTAGGTTATCTGAAGAGAAAAAGATCATGTTATTTTTAAAATTAACTATTTTAAAACAAATGCAGATTTAGTAGGGGGTTTTTTCCATTTCTAAAGGGTAGATTTTTAGAAAGAACGTTAAGATTTCATCTTAACATCTGAAGTACTAGCACACTACAACACAAAATATACACAGATCCATGCTCTTCATTCCTTACCCACACACAGTGCCACGTAGCATCTTCCTAAACCAGGGGCAACGCATAGGGGGTGCAAGCAGGAACATGTACACCCCCTGAGCATGGCAATGCACCCCCTACAAAAAGGTGCTGCCAACACTGTTGGGGGCCCCTGCAGGCGGTCACTGCTCACCCCGCCCCCCTCCCTGTCACCGCCGACACCGTCTGCGGGCGGTCAGCAATCCCCGTTGGCCACTGCCAATGCTGCCAGCAGCATCTGCAGCTGGTTGCCACCCCCGACCAGCACTTGCCTCCCCTCCCTCCCCCCACCGACAGCATCAGCAGCATCTGCGGGAGCTCCCGCTTCCTGCCACACTCCCACCACTGCGATGCCCCCCAGCTCTCGGAGGCATGATTATCTCAGGAATGAGCTGAAATGCTTTAATAGCAATTAATACAAGTCAGAACACCTGTGGCATGCATGCCCTGCACTTGGAAAGTTCTTTGCTTTAACACTGTTGAGGTCACAGTTAAGGATGTGTAAAAATGCAAGTTTATGAAGTTGGGGTATCTATGGCCTTTGGTTGCTTGTTGGGTCTATAAGTAGAAGTCTTATGGGGTGCTGAAATGTATTGGTGATATGCAGATTAATAGGAATGCAAAGCTGGTTATTTCCATTCTTTTTACACAGCAGAGTGGGTGGGAGTGTTCTGCTGCAAGCCTAGCACGTTGGAACAGACTCGATGAACCAAGCCTGTGGGAGCGTGGTAATTAGCTCCAGCAGCCTCCTGCATCTCATGTGTCAGCAACCCGTGCTTAAAGATGGCGGCTGGGGCACTTGAAGTAAAGCTCATCGAATGAGCTTTAGTTCAGGTACCCATGCTGCCATTTTGAAGTGCAGGAGTGACCTTCAAATCTGCTTTAATTAAAAGCACCGCTCCCCTCCACCTCCAGAGCACATGTAAAAGAAGCAAATATGCTTATACCCTTGGGCAGGGCACTTAGGCCATATTGGCAAAGTAAATATGCCCCTAACTCCCATTGCTTTCAATAGGAGTTATACCTTTTAATATGATTAAGGATCTGAATCTTAATTTCTTTAAAATGAGGACTAGGATAATGATGCTGATCTGTCAGCTTAATCCTGTGAATATTTAAGTTCAAAATTTTCTGTTATTACAAAGGCTACTTCTTATGGGCGTCCATCTTCAGGTGAGAAATGTTGAATTCAAATAGGAAACCGTCAGTTTGACAGGAAGGTTGATTTTGTTTCACAGTAGGGTCAGAAGGGGCCTGAGTAGATCATCAAGTCCGACCCCCTGCCACGGCATGAAAGAGTACTGGGGTCGAACGACCCCAGCGAGGTGCACATCTAGCCTCCTCTTAAAGACCCCCCGGGGAGGAGCCAGCACCACTTCACTTGGAAGTTGGTTCCAGATCCTAGCTGCCCTGACCGTGAAGTAGCGCCTCCTTATGTCTATGAATCTACCCTCTGCCAGCTTGTTACTGTTGTTTCTAGTAGCTCCTGGTAGTGCTTAGGGGAACAGGGACTCCCCCCAATGCCTGCTGGTCCCCTCTGACTAGTTTATAACAGGCCACTAGGTCCCCGCTCAGCCTTCTCTTCTGGAGGCTGAACAGGTTCAGGTCCTGTAGCCTCTCCTCGTAGGGCCTGCCCTGCTGCCCCCGATCATGCGGGTGGGCCCTCCTATGTGATGAAAATCAGATCAGAGTTCAATTTCTAGCTATACCACAGCTTCCTGTGTGACCTTGGGCAAGTCACTTTCTCTCTTCCTCACCTGTAAAATAGGGATAACACTATTTCCTTGCCCCATTTTGTGCATTTAGACTGTAAACTCTGGGGCAGGGTAGGAAATGCAATGCCTGGTACTGTAAGAAGCTCACCTCACTAGGGTCTCTGTCAACGACAATAATAACAATAAAGTAATTCCCTAAAGACCTGCTTTAAAATATATTGAAATCAATGCAATCCTCCATTGATTTTTTTGGATTTTGGATCAAGCTCCAAGAGCTGCAGTAACTATCATGGTGTTTAGATGTATAGTTTTACAGATCATGCCAAAGCATCTGGTCTGACTCCACATAATTCCAAGAAGTTTTATGGCCTATGTTAAGCTCTCAAATCTATTTTAGAAGAACATCCAACTTTAATGTAAAGATTGCCAGTGACTGAAAATCATTACAAAGGTCTTTGTATTAAGACCTGTCAAAATACATTGGAAGCAGGGCACATATGATCTTTCAGCGGTCAGGACATTGAGTCTTTCCCTGATTTGGTTATTGACAAAGGGGAGGGTCACAACTTCTCTGCATCTCAATGTCCTGTAATCACAATATGCATACTTAGATTTGCTTGCTATATAAAAGCTCTACAGGAATCATCTAGTAAGGTCATTCCAGGTTTTTAAAGAGGCATGAGAGAGGTGCAGTGCATTTTTCATAATATTCTGACTAAGTCTGGGTGTGCATCTGTGGGAATACCTGTTCACCAGAGTGCCCCAAGGGATGACAAGGACCAATGGTCACAAACTCCTCCAAGACCAGTTTAGGCTGGATATAAGGAAAAACTTCTTTACTGTCCAAGTCCCTAAGGCCTAGAATAGACTCCCTCCAGAGGTGGTGCAAGCACCTACTCTGGACTCCTTTAAGAAGCATTTGGATACTTATCTTGCTGGAATCCTTTGACCCTAGCTGACTTCCTGCCCCTCAGGCAGGGGGCTGGACTCTATGATCTTCCAAGGCCCCTTCCAGCCCTAATGTCTATGAAATCTATGAATTGGGTCAAACCAGTTTATGCAATGTCTGTCCCAGGCCCTTTGCTGGTTTAAGTTAAATCAGAATCCCTCAGCATCCCTGGGCTGGGCAGGGTTCTCTGCTCCACAGCAGGGCTAGCCCCTCCCCTCTGCTCCCTGGCCACAGCTCTGGCAGACTTGCAGGCACAGCAGGGTCTGCTGGCTTCCCCATCCCCTGCCCCTGCCACCTCCTCACCACTTACTGCTTAAGCAGGGATTCCGTCCTACCATAGCCAGCATGCAGTATGCTAGCTAATGCTGTAAAGGCTTCAGCAGAGACTGCAAACACAGCAGGGCCTACCTGGCTTCCCCCTGCCCCATCCCCCTCCCTCACTGCTCAAGCAGGAACTCCCGCCATGCCCCTCCCATCTCCCACAGCAGAGACTCCACAGACCCTAAGCATGTGGTATACTAGCTAATGCCAGGAGCTGTCCGTGTGCCTCTCTCTCCAATTCACTGGGGCAGGCAGACAGAACAGTGACTGCTTAGGGCTGTTTGGAGCTAATCAACAGGTCAGCCAGTAAGCTGTTTAAGAAGTTTGAAATCATGAAGAGAGGACATTGTTTTGCTGATCAGGTGATAAAGACAGTTATCACTATCAGCTCTCAGCTGGCTTGCTTGCCTGTCAGTTTGCTGCAGACAGTATGACCAAGCAGGGAGGGAGACTGAAAAGCTCCATATCATCACCACATGCATGCACTGCACTCCCCTTGCCTCAGAGTACTAGCCCAGGGCTGGGGGCTGGCCATACTACCACCCCTTGAGCAGCCAGCAGGGAAAAACCTGGGACTATGCAGGCAGACATCTCTAATGAGAGAGTCCTGCTGAGGCCTGGCCACACCCCGCTCAGCTCAGCTCCCCGCAGAAGGGAAGGGAGGACTGCTCTAGTGACCCTGGCTTCTAGCCTGAGCCACAACAGGCATGTGCCTGAATTTCCTCAGTCCAGAGAATGTCTGTCCAGTTTCAAACCAGTTCAGCCTCGCCAGATTAAACTAACCTGCAAAGATTGAATCAATTTAGACTCAGTCTTTTTTAATGTCTTTCCCAACCCAAATTACTCAAGTTTTTATAGCTCTATCCCAGCTTCCATTATAGAATCAGGCCTTGTATCCTTATGGTTTATGTTTGAAGATACTGCCTTCACCCGATCCTGTTCTCATTGATATCAATAAAAGTTGCTTCCAAGTAAGCATTGCAATGTTTGGCCTTTTTATAGAAACTGAAGGTAAATGCTTACTGCATCGTTAAATATCCAGGTATGCATCCCTTTTCTACACCATAAGCCTGACAAAATGAACGCTATCCTTTTTTGTAACCCGTAGTTTGTATTCAGTAAAGCAGACAGTTTCATTAGCTTACAAGACATTAATTCTGTAACGTGAAACCAAATGTAAGCACTGGCCCATACAAAAAAAGATATGCTGTACAGCCTACTACTACACACCAAATCAAATGGGCAAGAGCATATTAATAAGATATATTTGCATTTTGTATGGCAGTTAAATTAAGGTGAGATAGAGAAACAAAAAGAAGCAACAGCAGCAGCAGCACCTGAGCTCAGGTGTGTAGCAAATACCATATTTACTCAAACCTAAGATGAGCCCCCTCTCTGCTGACAGTCAGCATGAGGAAAAAAAAAAGCCCCTTGTCTTAGATTCAACTGCAGGGGACTGGTGTGTGTGTGTGGGGGGGGGGAGGGGGGGTGTGGAGAAGGGGACCAAAGTTGCAGAGGGCAAGTTGGGGGGAGGCGGCAAGCCACTGCTGCAGCCCTGTCTCTGAGCCTGGGTTCGGGCCAGAGTCAGGTGCACAGCAGGTTTCAGCCTTGCCCACCCCCTACTTGCCCTCTCCAGCTTCAGCTCCCTTTCTCTCCCCTTTCTGTTAGGCTCAGCTGGCTCCAGCTGGATTTCCTCCTGGGCCTGGAGCACATGGAAACTGTCCCCTGCCTGGCCAATCAACAG
This sequence comes from Crocodylus siamensis, assembly GCF_052110815.1. Taxonomy (NCBI): domain Eukaryota; kingdom Metazoa; phylum Chordata; order Crocodylia; family Crocodylidae; genus Crocodylus; species Crocodylus siamensis. Next base: position 110,435,894 of record NC_143396.1, on the reverse strand, counting down.
CGCCAATGCTGCTGCATGGCCCCTGCCTAGCCAGTCAGTAATACTGCATTGATGGCAAGGGCTCCGGCATGGAACAGAGTCCAAGCAGCATCTGACAGCAAGGGGGGAAAAAGGCAGAGGCTGGGGAGTGGGGAGAAGGGCAGAGATTATGGGGAGCTCAGGGTGAGGGAGTGCTGGTGGCCAGGGGATAAGAAGGCTGCAAAAGAGAAGAAGTTGGGGGAGCAGGGAGCAAGGGGGCTACCTGACCCCCCCTAACCACCCAACCCTCCATAGCCACTGCTTTTCCTGCTATAGGAGCATGATGGGGATGAATTTAAGACAACCCTCCAATAATTAGATTCTGTACTTGGAAAATTATAACAAGTTTATAATTTTTCCATATATAGAATCTAACTATTAGTGGGGGGTCATCTTAGATTCAGGGTCAACTTAGATTTGAGTAAATATGGTACCAGGTTCTGTTTTTTCCATGTCAGAACCCCGAAAGATTATATTTTAGATGCAGATTCTGCTTTCAGCAATGATACTACTCACAAGTCCACTAGAGAGCAGATATGCTTCACAGTTTCTGTGGTTCATTTTTTACACTTGTATCCCTGACATTCATTATACTTCTCTCAAATGACTAATAATGCCTGCAACACTTTGAGTACAGGAGTGAGCCAACTGCATTTTTTTTGATTGTTCTGACTCATACCAATGCATTTGAATTGTTCTTATTGATTTGTATCCTGTTACGACCAATAACTTTTTCTCAGTTTTTATTTAATATACAGGATTTCATTGAATGAGGAAGTGGAAATAGGATGTGAGAATGACTTCAAAGGCTTTGCTTAAGTAAGCATTGAATGCCCCATCCCTTCCACGCCTATTTGAAGACTAGCAGTTGAGGGTACACAGCACTTTACAAGAGCAAGTTTAGAATACAGAGGAGCAGATTCTGCTTTGAGATTTTCTGCAATTATATTAACTCTGGTTTTAAATACCGAGGGACATTTTTACATATATTCAAACTTGGAAGACATTCTTTATTGCACCTAATTCTTCAATTCCTCCTGACTGTTACCTTCATGTCAATAAGGTGAAAATAAAAGGACACAATTTATTTGTCTTCAGTCAACACAAAGTCAGCTCTATAACAAGACACAGTTTACATGCAGGATAGCAACTCACACAGATATTGACAAGTCAAAATGAATTAAGGAAACCTGTATTTTAAAAAATATTTTCCGTGTAGATCAGAAGAATTTTTAAAGCAAAGTGATAATCTTTGATTACTTTTGATCTACCCATTCTATCTGGTCTGTGCATGGTAAACTGACTTGTTTCTGCCCTAAATTTGTCAAGCAATTTTTATTAAAAAATTAGTTTTATACTTATTCAAATAGCTCCACGTAGTGGCATCTTTATCAGCTCTTCTTGAGATATACAAGCCTGTTTTACAGCCACTGGCCATATTTCTTTGGCACCTAAAGGTTAGCCTAAATTTGAAGAAGTATCTCCTTTCAGCATCTCCTATACTAAATTCATTTTTAAATACATTTCTGTATAAGCAATTTTCCCAATTTCAGTTACCCCCTCTAAAATAGCCCTCTCTGAATGGTAAAACAGAAATACAGAACAACCTACAGCTCTCTACAATTAGAGAAATTGCTTCCTTGACTCTTCACCTACAGGTAACAAGTTTTGCACCCTGCCTTGCCTTCTACCTGTAGCTTTGATACCTCATGCACATTATTTACAAATATTTAAAGTAGTATATTAAATACCTTTCATATTTACACAACTGTTATCTTATCATATACTTCAAGTTAAGGACCAGATACCCCACCCTCCCAAGTGCAAGGGGTGGACATGGAATTGCACAAAACTTCCCAGCTGTTGTCAGGTGGTAAAGGGTGTTTATGGAGTAGGTGGGTCCTGCCAGGAGGGAAGTGGTAAGAGAAAGGGTGGGTGGATTTGTGGGAAGCTATCAATGATTGCTAAGTGGATGGAGGCAACAGAGGGAACCTGTGTGAGGAAGCATCTGGGTATGAAATATGGGAAAAACCTCAGGTTCTGAAACTAAAGAGCTGAATTGAGCAGGGGCACAGGAGGCTGTAGATAACCAAGTTTGCAGGGTGTCTCACAGATAGCCATGCTTGAAGGAGCCTAGGCAAAGATCTAGGGGGGTGCCAAATTTGTGGGGAGCATTCCATGGGTTTTTGTGGGAGCTGGGGAAGTTGGACTAGCTATGGCTCAGGGGAATAGGATCACCCAAAACACCAAAACACAGTTAGCTGCTAGGAACCTAGGACCAGAACTAGGGCCTCCTCACCTTCTAGTCCCAGGTGCCCACTTCTTCTAGCTGCTGTTTCCCACACTCATATGCAGCAGAGACAGTAAAGAAACACAAGCTACAGTTCACACAAGTCTCTCACCACTCTTCAGCCAAGCTTTTTATACTTTAGTTCACCTCCCATGACACATTGCTCTCCAGCCTACAATTCCCATATATTCCTTAGGGAACTACAACTCCCAGAAGTCCCTTGTTTTGCAGTGGTCTGGGCTTAGGCCAGGCTTCCCATATAGACTGCATCAAAGACCTTAGAGTTTAGATATGCTGGGCTGCTGATAAAGAGAAAGCAAACGCAGTAATACAAACCTTGGTGTTCCTACATGTCTTGGAGTTCAGTCAATGCGTATGCGGATGTACGCCTGCTGACTGCCCTGTGTTAAACAAAATTACTTGGCTTTCATTTCTGACACAAAATAGCCAGGCACCTATCTTACAGTTTATATATACTCTTAGGATATGGGAAGACTAAATTTCCCCTTGTTTTATTTCAAAAAATTCTTTGGGTATGAATGCATCAGTTTGAATCCCTGCTTGAAAACTATGTACTACAGTAGCTGCTGTCACCTGTAGAAAAGGACAGAGCAAAGCCAAATGTGTCAGGTACGTCAGAGTTATAAAAATGCATATTCAATTATACAAACTTAGAGCACAGACACAGAAAAAAATGATTGTCATCACCAGCTTTTACCGGCTCTGCAGTAACAACCTGTGTACATGCCCTTCCTTTGTGGCGAATGAAAACTGTCTGGGTAGTTTATGCTTCTCATTTGAGAAATGTGTTTCAGTTGACCCCAATGCATTTTTTTAATTATAAAAAGATTTTTTTAAAGTTTCACCCAGCTCCCATGGTAAAACTTAGAGCTATATACATTTTTAATTCTCTGTTTCCTCTACCTCAGAAGGCCACAAAAGAAAAAGGGAGGAAGGAAACAGGATGAAAGGTAGAGAGGCCAGTAGGATTAAGAGATTTTTCAAGGGAAACCAGTTGGGTGAGGGTTAAAGCAAAGGAACCAAAAAAGAGAGGAAAATGAATGGAAGAAATAGAACTAAAGGGATAGAGGTTAGAGGAGGGGTGGGCAAAATATGGCCCGTGGGCTATATCTGGTCCACCAGTTCATCCCATTTGGCCTGCTGCTGCTGCCTGGAGCCTGAGGAGGGAGGGCTGCACCTCTCTGGTGCATCTGGAGTCAGAGCTGAGCCAGGCTGGGCCACAAGGCTCACAGACTCCTCTGCTCTCCCACATCTACTCTGCCCCCCACTTGGCTTCCTGTTTGCGCTGTGCAGTACTGGCACTGTGGCCACCAGCAGCCAAGCCCATACAAGATGGTGCACAATGCAATGTGCCAAGTAGCCATTCTGCCTACCCACCCATTGCAATGAGCCTCTGCTGCCACATTACCACTAGGAGTTGAGTCTGTGATGGCCACTGGTGGGGATCAGCCCAAGGCAGCCACTTCTAATTTTCCCACTGCAGCACAGTGGCTCATTGTGGCAGGCAGGCAGGTAAGATGACACACTTGGCACACTGTCCTGTGCCAGCCCAGCTGCTGGAGGCTGCAGTGCCAGGACTGTGCAGAACCAACAAGAAGCCAGATGGGGGAATGGACAGGGGGATGGAGCATGGGCAACTGGTGCTGCCTTAGTCAGGGGGGCATGTCCCCCCGCAGTGACCAGTCAGCAACTGGGGTAGCAGGGGGGTCCCCTGCAGCCGATCCCACCAACCGGGGGGGGAGGCCCAGGGCCAATCTTGCTGTCCGCGGGGAGGGGGGGTCCCCTGCAGCTGATTATGAAGCGGCCGATTGCTGCAGCCGCTTCCAGAAGTGGCTGCAGCCGCTTCTGGGAGTGCTGGTGTTTGCAGGGGAGTCACTGGCGCTCCCACCTGCCTCCCTGCCCTAAGTGGCGAGAACAGCTGGTCAGGGGATGGACTGGCGCTCTAGAGGGGGAAAGTGCACCCTGTGCACCCCCTATGCTTCCCCACTTAGAGGAATCTGTGCACTATGCAGCCCAGCCCTGCCCTGGCTGCAGCAGAGCAGAGCAGAGTAGCGCGTGATGCAACCCTCCCTCCTCAGGGTGCTGGTGGCAGCCAGCAGGCCAAATAGGGTCAACTGGTGTCTCCCCACCCCTTTCCCCAGCCCTCAACAGGTCACCAAAGCTCATTAAGTGGCCTGCCAGCCCAAATGATGGCCCACCCCGGGGTTAGAGGCTTGTGGTAAGAGGCTCCAGTAAAGGGATAACAGAGGATAAGATAGAAATGAAGAAGGAGAAATGAGTCCTCCTGTCATATTTATGTGAGCACAAGTTTTGTATACTTGGTAAGATTTTAGTATGAGAGGAGAGGACAAAGCTGGCCAGAGTAGAACATTTTGGGTGAAAACAGTGAGGGAGTTCCTGTGGCAGGCAAGTGTATCAGAGAGTAGAACAGTTTCACTACTTTGTTCATTGGTAAAAACAATTTACAGTGATATATAATTATGCAACTTCCTCCCATGGTTTTCATTAGAACTAGAAATGGAAAGGAAAGAACAAAGGCAAGGGGTGTCATCCTCCTGCCACTGAGCTCACCCCCCTGATCATTCCCCAGATCACTCCCCTACCCCATGATTGCCTCCTCCACCCTGATTGCCCCCCAACTGCCCCAATTGCCTCCCATACCCAGATGCCCCCTACACCACTCCAATCAGCCTTAGAGTGGCAGTGGCAGTGGCAGCGGGCCAGGGGGTTCCCCATCCCTGCCTGTTCCCAAGCTCCCTGCAGCCCATGCCACGCCTGTACACCTGGATCCAGGCCACATGGGCCCGCTGGGTCCCACAGATGCCTACTTACCCACCAGCCCCCTCCTACAGCTGCCCAGCAGGTCCCTGCCCACCCACTCTCCCTCCCCCCACCTCCTTTCTCCATGCTCCCTCTCTCCCTGTTCTTCCTTTTTCTGCCCAAGCCCTCTTCCCTCCTCCCACCTTCCCTCCTGCCCTCTACGCCCTCTTCTCCATGTCCCCTTAACCTGCCCCACCCCCACTCCTGCTTCCACTTCTTTTTGGCCCCCACTTACCCTCTTCCCCCACTCCCCGTAGTTTTCTCCTCCCCAATTACCTGATACCCAGCTGTCCCCAGCTGCCTGCCCAGGGCCAGAGTTCTGGATGATATCTAAACCATCCTGGGAGCAGTGCCTCCTGAAATGCTGGAGGACTGCAAATTGGTCATTTTATGTCAGTGAAGCAACTTGAATTACCTTAACTTTTGTCTAGGTATCCAAAGATATCCAAAGTGGCATAACTTTAAGATGACTAGAGGGCACTTAGCACTTGATAACATGCTTTAATGGGTGGAGAATCACATTTTAAGTGTACTTAATGTGGGCTAATTGTAACATGTATGTGACACCACATCTCAGCAGAAGAATGAGGCATATTAGCTCATCAAAGCCAAAGCTCAAAGGAGGATCTAGGAAATCAAAAATCAGTGGTGGCAAGGTAAAGCCAGTGAGCTCCAGCTCTCTGCTGACAAACATGACATACACAGCTTTTTCTAGGCAATGAAAGCCACTTATAGCCCCATTTCCTATGGTCCTACTTTCCTATGAGTGTAGGATGGCTTGATGCTCCTCAAAGACAATCTATTCAAGCTAGATGGAAAGAGCATTCCTGAACTGGGAGTCAATTGTGGCATATATCACCATTAAATCCACCCCCCAACACCCGGAAAGGTGATCCATCACCAACCCTCCTATCCTAGAAGTCTGGCACACTATCAAGGAAACCAAGAATAACAAGTCTGTTGGACCAGATGGAATATCTGCTGATATCTACAAGGCTGGCAGTGAGGAACTGGTACTGAGACTCCACAAATTTATTCTTTGAATTTGGAAAATAACAAAGAAATTTCTGTGTCAGAGGAATGCCAACATCATGACTATCTTTAAGAAAGGAGATAAGTCTGTGTGGGGGAACTATCAAGGTATCGCCCTCCTTTTCATATCAGGGAAAATCCTCTCCCACATCCTCCTGACTCATCTTCAGACTCTTGCTGAGAGAATCCTGTTGGAATCTCAGTGGGTGTGTCTACACAAGACACTAACTGTGCAGTAGCCTAATAACACTGCACAGTAGCATGCCTGGCAGAACCTGTACTAATACAGCACTGTGGAGTAGCATTAGGCTACTGCACAGTTAGCGTCTTTAAAAAGCCATGCACAAGTGCTACTGCACAGTAGCACCAGTTACTGGGCATTGATTTAGTACTTGATTATGAAAATACTAAACTTAATGCACCAGTAACTATGGTGCATTAATGAATGTGTAGACCCACCCAGTGTGGTTTCAGACCATCCCGTAGGTCAATTGATAAAATCTTTGTTGCTCATGAGGTCCAAGAAAAATGTTGGAAACCATATGAGGACCTCTATATGGCCTTCATTAACATTACTAAGACCTTTGATTCCACCAAACATGAAGCCTTGTGGAAAGTACTGGCCAGATTTGGATTTCCTTAAAAGTATAGCAATTATTCTATGTAGCAGATCAGAGGCAGATCCTTTTCATAGTTTCATGGTTGGTAGGGTCAGAAGGGACCTGAGCAGATCATCAAGTCCGACCCCCTGCTATGGCAAGAAAGAGTATTGGGGTCAAACAACCACGGCAAGGTGTTCATCTAGCCTCCTCTTAAGGATCCCCAAGGTAGGAGCCAGCACCACTTCTCTTGGAAGTTGGTTCCAGATCCTAGCTGCCCTGACCGTGAAGTAGCACCTCCTTATGTCTAGTCGGAATCTACCCTCTGCCAGCTTGTGACCGTTGTTTCTTGATACTCCTGGGGGAGCAGGGACTCCCCCAATGCCTGCTGTTCCCCCCTGACTAGTTTGTAAATGACCACGAGATCCCCCCTCAGCCTTCTCTTGTGGAGGCTGAACAGGTTCAGGTCCCGTAGCCTCTCCTCATAGGGCCTGCCCTGTTGCCCCCGATCATGCGAGTGGCCCTCCTCTGGACCCTCTCCATGTTGTCCACATCCCTCCTGAAGTGTGGTGCCCAGAACTGGACGCAGTACTCCGACTGCGGCCTGACCAATGTCGCATAGAGGGGGAGGATCACCTCCATGGACCTCCTTGAGATGCATCTGTGGATGCATGACAAGGTGTGGTTGGCCTTCCTGACTGCTTCCCCACACTGTCGGCCCATGTTCATCTTGGCATCAATAGTGACTCCAAGATTCTTTTCTGCCTCTGTACTGGTGAGAAGGGAGTTCCCCAGCCTGTAGGTATGGTGCTGGTTCTTCCTCCCCAGGTGTATTACCTGGCACTTGTCGGTGTTGAAACCCAGCCTGTTCTCATCCGCCCACCCCTGTAACCTGCCTAGGTCTGATTGCAGCCTATTCCTCTCTTCTAGCATGCCCACTTCCCCTCACACCTAGTGTCGTCTGCGAATTTGAACAGGGTGCTTTTTACACCCGTCCAACTCACTAATGAAGATGTTGAACAGTGCAGGCCCAAGTACCGAGCCCTGGGGAACCCCACTGCCCACATCCCTCCAGGTCAAAAATGTCCCGTCCATCAGCACTCTCTGGATGTGGCCCTCCAGCCAGTTAGTGACTCAACTGACTATGTAGGTGTCAATGCCACAGTCCCCTAGTTTTTTAATGAGAATGGGGTGAGAGACAATGTCAAAGGCCTTCCTAAAGTCCAAAAAGACTGCGTTCACTGCTACACCTGCATCTAAGGATTTTGTGACCTGGTCACAGAAGGCCACCAGGTTGGTCTGACAGGACCTGTCTCTAATGAACCCATGTTGGTTGCCCCTAAACATAATCTCCCCTGCTGGCCCCTCGTGGACATGCGCCAGGATGACTCTCTTAAAAAGCTTACCCAGGATCAAGGTAAGACTAACTGGCCTATAGTTTCCTGGGTCCTACCTCCTCCCTTTTTTGAAAATGGGAACCACATTGGCCCTTTTCCAGTCCTCTGGCACCACAAGTGCTTGTAAAGCCGTGCCAGAGGTCCTGCAATGACCTCTGTTAATTCCCTCAGCACTCTGGGGTGGAGGTCATCTGGACTAGCTGATTTAAATATGTCCAGTTCCTCCAGAAGTTCCCTGGCTGGTTCCTCACTGACCCTAGGCCTGGGTATACCTCTCCTGGTGCCTATGTGGGTCCTGGTGTGTGTGTGCGGGGGTGACCTGCTCAGAAAAATGGAGACAAAGAAATTATTAAATAGGTTAGCTTTGTCATCTGGTGTAACGACCAGATTTCCTAGCGTGTCTTGCAGAGGTCCCACATTACCTGGTACCTTCTTTTTACTCCCTATGTATTTAAAAAAGGACTTCTTGTTGTCCTTGATCTGGGTAGCTAGTTCCAGTTCCATCTCCGCCTTGGCCTTCCTGACCGCCCCCCCTACAGCCCCAAGCAACCGAGGTATAGTCCTCCCTGGTGATAGCCCCTCCCTTCCATTGGGTGTACGCCTGCTTTTTAGCTAGGGGACATTCCTGTATGCTTTTGGTGAGCCATGGGGCTTTTGCGCCCTCTTGCCCCCTTTGATCTGTGTTGGGATTACCTCCCTTTGGGCTTGGAGGATTGTCTCCTTAAGGAACAACCACTCTTCCTGGACACCTGACTCCTCTCCCCTCTGGGACCTCAGTGCTTCCCTTACTATTCTTCTTACCTCATTGAAGTCTGCCCTCCTGAAGTCCAGGGCTGCTGCCTTTTCAGAGAAGGCTACTGAACTTTGGACCTATCTCTCCACATTGAGAACACTGAAGTTTTCTATCAGTCTGCTTCCAGCCTCAGATTACCCCTCTCCCCAAACTACTATGGAGAAAAAGACCCTGGTGATAGTTGAGTACTTCCCTTACCTCAGTTGCCATCTCTCTCAGAGAGTGAACATCAGTGAAGAGATCCAGCATAGGATCCCGTGCACAGGTGCCTCTTGTGGGAAATTGCTTTAGTGTCTTTATTCATCATGATCTCTGGAAAGGCACCAAGATCCAGGTCTACCATTTTGTCATCTTCCCAACCCTTGTCCACAGATGTGAAAAGTGAGTGACCTATCATTGTCATCTCAAGAGCCTAGAGAGATATCACCAATGATGCCTCTGGAAAATCCACCATATCAAATGGGAAGATTGCTGCACAAATGCCAGCAGAGGATCTTTCCTGAAGTCAGTGTTACTAGCATTGAGTCAGTGAGCCTCAAGCACCAACTTCACTGGAAGGGACATTGCATGCAGATGCCTGACTCCATTCCCAAAACAAGTGCTCTACCTTCATCTTATGGCCTGAGATCTCACAGTGGCCAAAGGAACTGCTACAAGGACACATCAAAGGCATATTTCAAGAAACCATATTCTAACATGAAGAGCTGGGAGGAGCTGGCTGCCAACTGACTCCAGCGGTCCTGTAACCTGAACCAAGGGGTAGTCTCATTTCAAGGTAACCATCTTGCCCTCAAAGTCAAGAAGAATGAGCAGAGGAAGGAAAAGGTGAGGAATTTCAGCCTGCAGCCTACTCCCCTCTATGGAAAGGCTTGCAACTTCTGTGACTCAAAGCTTAGACTCTTAAGTCATCTCAAGATCCATCAATGAGCCATAATAGAGATCATCCCTAAATTGAGGGGTTGCCAGCAATGATGATATAATTGTAACATGTAACCTCACCCCTAAGTGCTGTAAATTCAATGAAGCAGCTGAGCGTCTTAAGAATTAGGTGCTTTGGATTTATGTTGGTGCTCTTGGGAGAAAAAAGTGGATACAAATTGTGACAGTTGGCAAAGGTCTGTAGAGCCAGGGAGGAGGAGTAATACTTAAGATGTGAGATGATGAGGGCCTGAACTAAGGATTTGGTTGTATGGAGAGAATGCCTGGACTTTATGGTCCTGATTCCCTTTACGTTTTGGTCTGCTGAAAATGTGAGTTGTCCCATTGTCTCCTATATTGTCCAAATGAGAGGTGGTACTATCACCTAACTTGGAGGTCTTCAAGAGGAGGCCAGATAGGCACCTGGCTGGGGTCGTCTGACCTCGGTCCTCTTTGCCTGGGGCAGGGGGTCAGACACGATGATCCTTCATGGTCCCTTCCGACTCTGCAATCTACGAATCTATAAAATGCATATGTATATAGCGATTACAAGAAAAGCATTATTCTCAGAAGACCTTGCTGACTTCTGTGAGACCTGGATTGGCCTTCTTTCTCTGTCCGCTGGTAATTTTCCATAAGTTGTACCACAGACTGCAAGTTACTGTCTCCAAAAGATATGTGGTGTCACACTTAGAGAGATATTTATTACAAATGCTTGGTTAGCAGGCTAGAAAAATGTCATCACATAGGTTTACTTTAATCAGCAAGTTTACTGTTTTCCTACCATATACCTCAAATGCTGATCTTTATGATATGCCTTTCTTTGCTCAGGTTTTAAAGATGGGGCCTAAGCAGAACCGAACCACTTGGTGCAAGATTTCAAGAAAAAGATGCTTTTTAACTGCCAAAGAAGCATGTCTCCTATTAAGAGCATTGACCGGGTCTGCAGATAGAAACCAACACTTACAATCCTTTTATTTGCAGAGGTTTCTGCTTATTACAGAAATTACTGAGAGTTAATCATGTGAACCTCACAGGTATTTTTCGAAAATGATTTTAAAATAGGTAATCACACGTTCAATCTTTGTTAGCACAAGATACATTAAACAAGCACGCAAGCTGGGTATGCAGTTTTGATTAATGTTTTCAGGGTTTGTTTGGGGGTTTTTTTACACCTACAGGTATGTTGAATGGATGTTTCACACAGAAATACTAACTCCTCTTATATTCTACCAGGACACTGGAGATCTGTTTTGAAACACTGAGTGGTATTTGTCTTTCACTCTCCCTGTTTCATATTCAAAGGACTTCTAATTCAGCTCTGATGGGCTCTTTTCAAATGCTTCAGTGCACAGAAGGATGCATGGGCTGCAGAAACACTTTGAGCAAAACTTGCATGTGCAGAAGGCTTCTGATGTTGTGCAGCTAGTGCAGTTAGTTTAGTTATGATGGGCAGGACAGGGATGAAGTCAGGATTTGCTGAGTTCACAGAGTGGTCCACATATTCCACAATGCTAAGCTCCCTCTGGGCTCTCCCAGCACTTATCAACATAATAAAGCAGCCTGAGGGAATAGAGAGGACAAAACCTATGAATGCATCAGTGTTTTGATGCTGTTCCCTCCCAGGGAAAGGTATGGCAGCAGGTTTGTTACTGCTCCACACTGTGGGGTAAGTAGTCTTTCCTTGATGTAATTTGGTAGGAAGGACAAAACTTTTCCCTGTTGAAAGCACTAGAGATGTTCACATAGTGGTTTGTTCCTGTCATGCACACAGTAGAAAAACAAAAATCTAATTCACCTCATTGGCACCTCCATTTAGGTAATAGCTTGCCTAAGACAAGGCATCTAGGCCTAGGAAGTTAAACCAAATTGATAAGGTTAGACAGAAGCAGGGACCAAACTCAGTTTTTCCCTGTCCCAGGAGAATATACTCATCACTGGTCTACAGAAGCATGCTTCCTCTTGCTTGCTTTCCTTCTGGCCTCCATTTTTGGACTCTTAGCTGCCAATTGGACATCTTCAACAGAGGGAGGGCACTCCTCTCCAACTTGTTCTACAGCCTTGTAGTTAAGCATATGGGGAAGAAGAAACATGTTTTTAAATGCCATTAGGATGAGGAGGTCCTGAAACACAAGGTGCCTGTGGGTGGGGAGTGAGGGGCAATGGCATGGGCAGGGCACGGACATATCAGGGTTGCTCAGCACCACAAAGCGGGGGCAACCACAGCTGGACCCACGTCCCAGCGACCAAAGGGAAGAGTACCAAAATAAACCACCAAAATGTAAAGGTATTTAGAATTTATTTTATTATAATTATTGAGGCACTGGTAGGCTTCCAAATTGCTTTAAAACTATAAATATATCAGTAATATAACTGATACCTATATATATCACAGTGTTTCATTTTAATCATGGGAAAACATGGATTTTGGGGTTTTTTAATCAGAGAATTTGCAATTTTTAAACAGAAAAAACTAGGATACCTGGTGCTTACCCAGCTCTCATATGGATTGAAGTGGAGTTTAGATAGGAGATAGGAATTTAGGAATTCAAACTGGATCACTTCTGAGCATGGGGAGAAGCCTAAATTTAGATGGCTATGGATTTTTTTCAGGCCAAAATGGAGGCGCCAAAATAGTTAATTATTTTAGCTGTCTAAATGGTTTTGCAGTTAGTGGAGCCAACTGGGTCTGGGTTACTTTTTGTGGTTGTGTATTTATATTCTGTCAAAGTCCCACTTAGGCATCCTGTTGTCCAGTTTGAATCTGGCATTCAAGAATATGCAATTACCACTGCTCTACTTCATCATGTTTCAAAAGCTGCTTCTAGTAGTATCTGATTTGCAAGGTTTTACTGGTTTATTATAACCAACGGGAAGATCACAATCCTTTAAGTGGCATTTTACTGTAGTTAATTCAGAATTACTTAATGCAAATAGATTTTTTTTCTCTCTTTTTTTTTTGGTTTCAAGTGATTGAACTCTAATTGAAATGAGCTCTTCACTTAGTTTCTCAGTTTATCTCCACATCAGATAAATGCTTCCTCCCCACCCATTAGCTGGTCATTGATTTTTCAACTTCTTTCTAAAAGTTAAATATCTTAGTTATTAAACATAGAACTGAACATATTGATTCTTCTCCCTTTAGAGGTTAAAGGCAGTTCACAGGATACCTTAAAATATTTCCACTTTTTTTGTTTCCACTGAATGCAAGGAAAATGTGGCACTGACTTCATTAAAGAAAAAGAATAAAATAAACGCAGAAGCAATTTTCATAAATCGGATTTCACAGCACAGAAATAAAGATGTCAAACATGTCCAGCTTGTACTTGTACAGCGCTCCTACACAGAAACCACAAGATTTCAGTGATAAGTCACTGAAACCACAGCATTCAGCTCTTTATCCAGGAGTACCATTACCCAACGGGTGCCATCACTTCAATGCAGTGTCTGATCACAAAATAGTTTTTCCAAGGTTCGTTTAAAATGCTGATCTGTGAAAAAAATGAAACTTATTATGCAAAGCAACGGTGCTAGATATACACACAGAGAGATGCACACTCACATGTACGTTGACTTTTAAAGAGAAAAGATTTTTTCCATGGATGCAACACAGGTTTTGCCTTTTTAAACTCATGTAATTTTGGAGGTCCTTTAACCATGGTTAAAATGTTCCCTAAACTGCCACAAACAATGAAATACAGGGTAAATTTACAGTAGCATAACTAGAGCAAGGCAACTGGGGGGCAGAGGAAGAGGGGGACCAGAAAAAGATCACATGTCACCAGACCTGAATAATCACACTGATGGCAAAGTAACAGCTGGCAGTCGCTGCTGCCCCTTGCATCCCCCCCCCTTGCCCTGGGTGCCTTTCTGATTACTTTTATGTAAAAGCTGCCTTAACTCTAGTTATATCTATAAAGATGTTGCTATATTGGAAATAGCATAACTATACAAATATAGAGAAACATTACAGGGTAGAATTAGATCATTAAGTCTTTAGTAGTATAATGATATAGGGGGAAAAAAGAACAGTCCGAACTGACATCATGATACTATAAGACTTTTATGAAGCTGACATGAGAACAAGGCCTTTTTCCTATACCTTCTTTCTTAATGAGTAGTTTTAGCAAAATGTCCAGGATCCAGTTCTACTCTCTCACACACCAGTTAAATTTTAACAATATGAATAAAATGGTAATTTATTTGTACCTGTGGAAAAGGAGAATTGGCTCCTGAAATTTTAACAGAATCTACAGCCATTGGAAGTATTGCCATGTTTCGCAAATTCCACTGGAAGGTTTTAAAAATAAACATAAACTGAAGTGTTTATAACTTAAAGACTGCCTAATTCCGCTATACCTGAGAACCAGCATGAAATCCATTAGAAATAAAAGTGATATTCACTCAGTCCCTTTCACTGAGACATGCAAAATATAAATCAATTCCATAATGAACAGTGAGAAAGGATCATAGAAATCACAGAAAATGTTAAACTTTAAATATATATTTACCTGTAAATAATCCATAGTACATTAGTAATAACGTGATTTCCAAAATATTTGTAACATAACATTTTCCCTTTTACCCTACTTATGGTGAAGGATTTCACAAATACGAAAGCTTTAGTACAATGCTTACCAGCCTGCTATGCAAGGCATCATATAGAAAAAATATGCCAGCCCGTAAAGTATTTTGTATATACTCTGTTTCTGATGCAAAACCCAGTGGAGTTAATGGAAGGATGCCAGGGAATTCACTGGACTCCAGGTCAGGTCCAAAGAAAGGTGGCATGTCAGGTTTGGTCTTAAAGTTTTTTAGCTTGGATTACTTTCAAGATTTCAGAATTTTAGTGAGAAGAGTAGCTTACATTCAAAAGATTGTCTAAATTTGTCCCAAATACATAGTTGGTCCAACAAAATATCACCCAAGACATCCTCGCCTTTTAGGATTTTGGCATTTTTACCTAGGAATAAATTTTCTGAAAATATAGTTTCCATTGTTTCTAATCATTCCATTTTGTTTTGCTTCCTCCATTCACAATATATTACCCTCTCAATTTAAGATGAACATTTTAAAAGCATATTTTGCTTCACTTTAAAACCAACCTTTTAAAGGCACACTTTGTCTTCTGTACTTAATAACTAGGGATCCAGGTTTTCCATTTGCAGCAGAAAAATGTGGATTTTCTCCTTTAAAAGGAAAACAAATCACAGATTTTCTCCTTTAAAGGAGAAAAACCCAGGAAACAGCAGGTATTCCCTTGCAGGCTGGCAGAGTTCCAGCCTGCAAGGGGCTGCTTGAGGCTGGGGGGAGTGGGACGCAGGGGACAGGGGGTGCTGTGTGCATGCATGGGTGCAAACCAAGCAGCTCCTGCAGCTCCCTCCAGGTATGCCTATGGGGTGGAAGAGAGCACAGGTGACGCTGGGGGGCAGGGGAACACAGGCAACATGGTGGTGGGACTTAAGTGACACTTTGGGGGGATGGGGGAACATAGGCGATAGGGTGGGGGGGGCACAGATGACATGACAGGGGTATGTGCCCCCTCAGATTTCGGCACCCACAGCAGGGCATAGGGTGTGGGACTGCAGTCTGGTAGGACCAACTTGCAGAAGGGAGTGTGCTGCCGTGACTGTCAAGGTGAGGTACCCCCTGCCTGCTTGGCAGCATCAGGGGCACAACTCCACCCTGCCACCACACCTTGCCATGGTGGCATGGCACACTCCCTCTCATGCTGGGTCCCACCTACTGGGCTGCAGACGCAGCTCCTGCCCAGAGCTGGGCTCACCAAGTTGTAGCCCTGCACCCCTTACCCCAATGTGGTCACAGAAATCTGGGAAGGTATGTGCCCCTCTCCACCCTCCCCATGTGTTGCCACTGCCCACACACCCCATTTCCACACACCTTACACACTGGGAGCTGGTGGCAGGGGGTAGTGGGTCAGGAGTGTGGGGCACCTGCAGGGCTGGGGGCGCTGTGGCTTGGGAGTGAGGGGCAATGGCATGAGCAGGGGCAGGGCACATGTCAGACCTGCCACAAAGCACCACAATGCAGCAAGGGGTACAACCACAGCTAGACCTGCAATCTGGTGAGTGAAGGGGGCAGGGAGAACTCTGATTTTTTATGATCAAAAAACAAAATCAAATGTCAAAATGTATATGTATTTAGAATTTATTTTATTATAATGATTGAGGCACTGGTCAGCTTCCAAACTGCTTTAACACTGTAAATATATCAAGAAAGCGTTGTGTTCAACTGATACCTATATATATATAGTGGTGTTTCATTTTACTCATGAAAAAATGTGGATTTGGGGGTTTCAAATCAGAGAATTTGGGGGGGGGGAGTTAAACAGAGAAGACCAGGATCCCTGTAAATAATACATCAAGAGTTATGTCCCAATAATATCACCTCACTTTTCTTTGCAATGGCTGGAGTTGTCGGTATTTGCTAGTTGTTAAACCATGATGAGAAATAGACTATGAAATGGTTGGCTACAATCACAAAGGACTGGATTCAGTGATCCTTCTACTTGTGTGTTCCTACATGTAGACAGAAAAGTGGGACATCTATGTCATTTGGGAATTTTGATGATATTCCAGGCCTAAGAAGGCTATTCCAAAACTGAAGCAAAATGAAACAGTAAGAAAAGAAGATATGGAGGAATGCAGAGGAGCTGTAGGAGGAGAGAAAAGAAAGGTTGTGAGAACTTCAAAGTGTTCATTACAGCTAATTTATGTACTAGTTCTCAGTCCTGCAAATGCACATATGCATGTTACTGTTGACTACAGTGGGATTACTTTTACCTGTGTGTATTGGACCCAAAGCCTGTAAGAGGCTCTGGTCTCTTAAAGGGTAAAGGATACTTTGTATGTAAATTGTTATTATGACTAATTACCATAATAACAAACTTTCTGATTGATAAAACTAAATATAATGCAGCACATAACAAACATCTAAGAATAGAAGTGTATCATTTTTAATGTATGTGAAATTACTATTAATATTAAAGTGCTTTAGCTTATAAATAAAGTCCTGGTGCATACTTGTGCTAAGCAGATTAATATTGGGATAATAGGGTTATACATAAAGCAAATGTATATCATCAAACAGGAGTATTTCCAAGAGTCTTTATATTTGTTTGACATCCCCAGTAGGTCCACAGTTCTCACTGTTACATTAAATAAAGTAACAAAGTTGTGACCCGAACGATGTAGCCTGTGTAAAAGATCAAAATATGTTTCTGCCTGAAAAGGAAGGTCACTTTTACATCTGCCATGTTGCTATTATTTTTCCATTGCCTATTTTTTCCATGGCAGCGTAGCTTAAGCCTAACTGTCAAGTAGAACCACAGAGTATAATGCAAATGTAAATGATTCTCACCACTGCAAGTGTTAAGATTATTATTTTCAAATATGGTAATAGTTATAACTGTATGAAATGTCTGACTCAAAGTGCAAGAACATCTATAATATCAGCCTTTGTACAAGTTCAGCCTGGGTTTATGAAGCAGCAGTAGACTGTTAGAACTTTTCCAAAGTCTATTGAAGCCATGGGATTGTTAGTGATTTTTTGAAAAGCTCCTAGTTGTCTATGTTGTCAGGAGATTTGACTCTGAAGTTGAGAGGGTACAAATTCTAAACCTTTTTAAACTCAAGACCTGAAAGTTAGTTCTCCTCCAGTTGGCTGTATCCCCATATTAAAAAAATACCTTGCCTCAAATCCAGGGACCAAAAGTATTTCAGTATTAAAAGTATTTCAGTGTGCACTGTAGATTTTTTTTGAAGCTGCCTTTTCTGGAGTTTTTTCCTCATATGAGCCTGGTTTGTTGGGCTCAGTATCATAGTAGAAGTATTACTGTATTTCTCCTCAAAATTCAGACTAAAATGGCATAGTCTATTCTGTGTAATTATTAGGATCAGCTCAAGATATTTGCAGCATCTTCAGAAGGAGAGAGGACGGGAGAGCAAGACTGTTACAGAGGGAATTGCATTTGTTTTACTGATATTTTAACTTATTTTGTTTTGAGACGCAGGTATGTATGTACTTATATATAAACATACATATATGTGCACATTTTATTCTTTTTCCTTATTCTTCCGCTAATGGAAAGTGTCTGATTTAATATTCTGCTTGACATAATTTTCTTACAGTCTTATAAGGGGACTTTTCTGTGATAGTACTTTGGTTTCAGTCTGATGCATAAAGTATTATTTCAGGACAGAGGCGAAATATTCTCCTTTATAGTTGTTCTATTTACTTGGGTAATTCCTTCAATCACTGCTTGGGAACTGTTGTATTGTTCAGTGGTAGTCAGTTTTGAATGGTGATGAGGCTATAACATAACTCTGGAGCAGTCAGAAATACTGGTGGTGCAAAACAAGAAGATACAGCATACTATCAAGGGACCTTAGCTAGACCTAAAAAAAGAAAGGTAGAGAGAAGGGAACAAAGAGACAAGAATAGGCCCCACTTAGTTTCTTCAGCATTGCAAAACCCTTGGATAGTCAGTTCTATCTGCAGATCTTGAAACCCACTGTTAAGAAGTCGGATTAGATTTACCAGTAGAGTCTGGGTTCTTTGTGCTGAGCTGGTGATGCAAATCATCTATAAATCTAGCTTTAATTGACTAGCTCAACTATATCAACAGAATGGTGCATATCAGAGGGATGATCCTAATCAACCTGCCCATTAGTTTTAATTTATTAGGCAGAGAAATGCAACTAAGCACAGATTACAGAGTGGGAAGACAGAGTGCAAGTTCACACACAATGTTTCCAGTAACTGCAGAGAAATCTCTTGTCTGATCCTGAAATTGCTGAAAATACTGAAATGGTGAGTGTGAATAAGGTCAGTAAAGATGAAGAGAAGCAACTTATACTCACTGGGTGTGTCTACACAAGACTTAAGTGCTCAGTAGCATAGTTTACTGAGAAGCAAGCAGGAGCCTCTAAACGTGCACATGCTTACTATGCACTAAACCTCCCTAATCACAGATTAATTTTCTACCTGCAAATGCACGTGGCAAATTTACTCAAGATTAGTAATGGCGCAGTAGCATTTGTGTAGAGGCCTGACCAGGAGCAAATCTGCTCCCAGTCAGCCATCCACCAGGGGGTGGGAAATTGCTCTCTGCCCCCAGGAGCTGCCTGCTGCCAGGGGGGGCTCCACCACAGGAGCCTAGGCAGGAACTATGTCCCCCTACCCCAGCAACAGGGAGCTCCAAGCCCCCTGCTCCACCACTGCAATCAGGGAGCAGGGGGCTGGGAGACCCTTATCTCCCACTACCAGCTCCGCTACCATGGGACCAGTTCTGGGAGATCCTTATCTCTCAGTCCCAGTTCCACAACTGCAGGACCGGTGCTGGGAGACCCTTATTTCCCAGCACCAGCTCTGTGACCATGGGGCATAGTGTTAGGAAACCCTTATCTTCCCACCCTTGCAGCTCCCTACAGTTCTCAGCCCCAACCCTGCATGACAGGGAGGCTGGGGAGCTTGTTCCTCACTCAGCTCCATGAGGGCAGAGCTGGGTCAGGAACAGGCTGGGGAGTTTGTTCCCTGCGCAGCTCTGTTAGTGTGGAGCTGGGGGGAACAAGCTAGGGAGCTTGTTCCCCGCACAGCTCTGTGAGCATGGAGCTGGGTGGGGAACAGGCTGGGGAGCTTGTTCCCTACCCAGCTCTATGAACGCTGGGAGATAAGGAACGTCAAGCACTGGCTTTGCTTTGTGCCAGCTCCGCAGCCTGTTCTTCCCCTCAACTGCATGCTCATGGAGCTGAGTGGGGGACAAACTCCCCAGCCTCCACCCATTGTGCAGGGTTGGGGCTGTGAACTGCCCTGGTCAGGGACAGGTCCAAGCCCTGTGCCCCAATTGGGTGATCGACATACAGGGCTTGGAAAGAGCTGCAGGGGTGGGGTAGGTCCCAGCCCCTTGCCCTGAGCTGCCAGTGGGGCAGCTAGCAGAGAACTAGCTGCTAGCTGCCTCACTGGTGGATTGGGACAGGGGGCTGGGACTTCTTCCACCGCTGCAGCTCTTTATAAGCCCCCTTCCCCTGATTGGGAAGCCAGGGCCAGGAACTCCCTGCTGCCAGGGCAGGGGGACATTGTCCCTGTCCTGGCAGCAGGCAGCCCTCCAGGACCAGGAGACAGCTGTCTCCTGGCCTGGTGCTCCCTGCCATCCCTTGGGCTAGCATCTGGCTGGTGGCAGGGGCCCACTGCAGGGCTGCAGGACTTTTGGTGCTAAGAGTAGCAAATCTGCTGCCTAGTCCCTGGATGTATAGACACCTGCCCAGAAGCGCTTGATCTGCAGAATTTTACTCCTACGTAAACTGAGTCTGGATCAAATGAATGCGCAGATGTGCCCACCGAAGTCTAGGGGTGATAGATTGTATGTGGGGGAAAATAATAAGCTGTTTCCTTAGCCCATGAGGGCTGTGGACATGTAGCTCCCACATTTAAATAACTTCCCCCTAGGGGACCCAAAGTGCTCATTCTATACAAACTGATGGGACAGACAACTGGAGAAGTCCTGTAAAAGTGCTAGGGGGGAGAGGAGGGTAGATTCTGGCATTAGCATTCACTGCAAACCACTGACATTCACTGCAAAGCATCAGAACCGGGTAGAATCAAGTGCTCACTGGGAAGCAGGGTAGAGCCAAATTTCACCTTGGTAACAGTGGATACTACTGTAGCTATAGGACCAGATGCTGCTAGCTTTTGTGGAACCGCTGTGTTTCTCATTGTCTGTGCCCTCATCTTTGGCACTTCTGGAAGTTCTGAAGACTTTCTAGACCACTGAACAGGTACACTATTAAACCACTTCTGTATAGCTCACACCACACGTATCAAAGGATTTCATCACAATACTTGCTTTGTGTTGAAATGCAAACCCACACATTAGGCCATAATATTGAGTCTTAACTAGTGCCCTAATTTGACAATTAACTGAAAGGATTTTTCTCTGAGCTCTTTTTTAGTCTTCTTTTTTGAGTCTTGGTACTGAGAATTGTTTGTAAGCACCTCCCACTAGTTATGGTGCCAGGGCTAGACTTTTCCACATATGGATGATTTTGCAAGATCAAGAGAACTAAATGGTGTAGAGAAGCTCCAGAATGTGGTCTACTTACACTACAATGGTGTTATATGCTGTTGTCTTTATTACTTCTTAGTAGCACCCCAAAATGCTATATAGCATAAGTCCCAGTTCCCAGATCTAAGCAAGGACATCCCCTTTCCATCAGACAAAAACAAGCTCACAAGCTGAACAGTTGGTGATAGCACTGGAACAAGCTAATTCCCGAGGAATAGCTCCTCCTCTTCCATTCTTTGGAGATTAAGTGGACCCTATGCCTTAGTGGATGTTCCTACTCCACTTAAGGGCAGGACGTCGTAGGAGGACATCAAAGGTCTTCCTTCATTTTTTTACCTCAAGAAGGTGCAAGTCAGAGAGGCCTTTCTACTGTACACTACTTATTCACTTGATTTTGTTATCCTCAAGCAAAACCTTTTAGAGGGGAATGGGGTAGCCTTAGTTTTGGTAAGGACTGTTTCCAACATACAGATCTGAAGAGAAGAGCCTGCGACTGGGTGGTGATGCATCTGAGGAGAGGATTTTTTTTTTATTGAAGCTTAGTTTTTAAGTACCTTACAGCCCTGAAGAAAGTCTGTAGTGTGCCTATTTCAAAATAGTCAGTTGATACTTTTCTAAGTTTCTGTATGACCTTCAGCAGTACAGAACCTTAGCATCTCCCAAATATAACCCACGAAACAAGGTTATAAGATAGGGAAATTAAAAGCAAATCTAAATTTTATATATGGGGATTAAAAATCTAAATTTTATATATGCCTTATATATGAGGCACAGAAAGATGACGTAGGTTGTGCAGAGTCTAACAGAGCTCATAACTGCTTAAATCTCTATCAGATGCTTTAACCAAACGAGTATCCTACCTGCAGTCTCTAGAGTTTTTCAATGCTGCCCATTAGCAATATCCTTAATAAAATGGCATGTTGGGAGCCTGCTTTTTCCAGTTTTAAGGACTGTTGGCACTGTCTTTTCAAAATAACTTCAGCGACTCAGTTTTTTAAATTACTTATAAAATTCCTATAGTAACAACAACAACAGGAAAAGTGAGCAAGACAGTGGAATTCATTTTCACATTTTTAAAGACCCTAGTCTGTATAGTCTTTTTGCTTTGCAGCAATTGCTCCATCCTCAGTCTGCTACCACACAAGACAGTGGCCTCTCTTCACCTTTTCTCCCACCCCTTGTGGCCAAAGTTAATTATGCATGACACTCCACTGAAGATTAAAAAAATTCTTTGAAAGCAGCTCTGTAGACTGCAGACTTTATGGGCTGAGCCATAGCTAACCTAGTGATGACTAAGCTGTAGGAAAAGCCTTTATTCATTTATAATGTAAAGGAAAATGTAGGTGGGGGAACTGATCCTTTGGAGTCTAACTCATTGAAAATTTGGTAGTGACAGTGTCATCAAGAGGAAAGAGGAAGACTCAGGTCTCATCAGGCATGGAGCTGAGGTTTGTCAGAATTCCACTCTCCGGCAGGCCCCCACTCTGTGCCTGCCCGGTGAGGTAATTCTAGAGAGAGAGTGTAATGATTTGACTCAGCATGTTCCTAAGCCACAAGAGACAAGTGACGTATACAAAATGCACAGTGCTCACTCTTATCAGATGAGAGGGATATCAAGGAGTTTCTCCACTATCTGAACCCAAAGGAAGTTCTTTGTCCTTACTTCTTTATATTATTATTAACATCTTCTCTCTCTCTTTCTTTCTGTCATTCTTTATCCAATCAATTTTTTCACTGCCCTTGTCCTTTAACCTAACATAGCAGGTTATATGCTACTCCAGAAAGAGTATCAAACAGATAACTAGTTGTTTCTAAATACATGTCATTTAGCTCCCTACTCTAATTATTTGGCATGCATCAGAACTATTATATAATAAACAGACTCGATGAAGACACCCATGATTTTCTGTAAGTACCCAATGGACCACTAGCATGGTCTGTCATGTTTCTATGTCCCTTATAGATGTATTGCATCTGAGAGTGGCAGGGCACCTCTTGTTTCTTATAGTAATAAAGTGTAATAAAATGTGCCAGAGGACTCACACCAATCTCAGTTCTCATATAAACAAGTTTTAATTTATGGGGTTTTTTCCCTTACATCAGAAGACTATAGTGCAGTGTGATACACAAAACTTTAATAAATGTAGACTATCAGAAATAGCGGGTGCGTTTACATGAGACCCTTATTGTACATTAGCCTAATAACACTGTGCAGTAGCATGTCACTGGCTAATAGCCTACTGACAGTCTACTGCTCAATGCCATTAGGCTAATGTGCAGTAAGCATCACTAAATAACATGTGCTGGCACTACTGTGCAGTACCTCTAGGTACTGCACATTTAGTTAATACTTTATTAAGGAAGTACTAAACTAAATGTGCAGCATCTAAGGTACATTACTGAACGTGTAGACATGCCTGCTGGCTAGCAAGCCATCACCTGTGTTTTCTGCCATGGATCCATTGCAAAAGCTAATTAAATACAACAACCTACTCAAATGAAGCATCTACAAAGGCTCAGTTATCCTGGATGTTCTTTTAGAACAAAAACACATTTTCACCAGTAATACCAGGCCTAAATGTGACCCACGATGTCTTATGATTTTGTAGTTTCCTGCATCTATATTTAATTTCTCAGGTCTCTGGACCACCCAGATGTGGGTAATTAAAAATAAAATCTTTTAATTGTGTGACTTAGTCTCTCATTGTTTAGTTATTCAGAGATTACTCATGGGTTACAGCTTTGGGACTAAATTCCCAAGGGAACAGACATGGGTTTTGAATGCTCTCAGAAAATAACCCAGGGTAATAATTCTGGAAATGGCTTTGTGTCAAGCTGAGGGTAATACTGCAGAAGTGCTGCTGCCAGAGAAGCTGTGTAAATCAGCCACTCTGAGCGCCATAGTTCCTTTAAAGCTAGTTCAATTATGTATGTATTACACCAAGGTTTGGGCTTCACTTCCAGTGCAGGCATATCTTGAATGAGGATCAAAGGGTAGACAATGTCCTGCCCACTGTCTTAAGAGGTCTCAGTATACTAAAGCTGAAGGTAACCTACTTCATAACCTTGTCAGTCCATCTTCAGCTTTCATTTATTTCAGATCCTTAGGGCCTCATTCAGTACTAACAGACAGTTCATCTACAGGAACTAAAAGCTAATATTACTCATGAAAATATGGCTTCTCTTGCTCCAAGGACTATTTAAAAACTTCAGTAGCTGCCTCAGATATAATTCCCAGAATGCATGAATGCAAAAATGCATCATATTCTGGCTAGTATTGGTGAAAGTACCTTAGATTTTACCTTGGACCTTTTGTCTAACAAAAAATACCCAATGACTTCTGAAATATAAACTGCTAAGAACGCATGAGGTGCATACTATTACCATGTAAGAACCCGGATAAAGGGTCATTTTATTTTTTCTTGAATTATTATTAAATTGAGCATTTAAATATTTTTTTCTGTCATTATATTAGAACTACCTCATGGAGGCCATTATCCCATTAGGTACTTTACAAAGACAATGCCTATTTTGGATGATATGTTGGTTTAAGGATTTTTGAGGGTGATATTTTACAGTAGACCAACTGCATAGTTGACCCAGACTTGAACTAAAAACTTTTGAATGTAGCCCATTGATTTGATGAATAGTCTTTATTCTTATAGTTTACACTAGCAGATTTTTTCCTTGGTCTTTTTTTTCAAGTTGAGTAAATTCCATTTACCCTTTTAGATATGTATGAAGTTTCAACAAAATCTACTTCTGCCCATAATTTTTGTGCTCAATACCAGGCTTATTGAATTCTGTAAGAAACTTTCCATCCTCTTCAAAGCCCTTCCAAGAGCTTTAGATCAGGGCTTTTTTAAATATTTGCTCTCACTTAAAAGTACATATTCCCCTCACTTAAAAAAAAAGATATTCCATTGTTTATAGCTCCATTTTGCCTATGTTTAGTATGGTATTTCCATTGAGTTTAGAGTTACTGTATTATTTACAAGATTATGGAATAACAAAATTATAATCTCAATATATTTGCTATGTTGTTGTCGGCAGTCCCTTGATTCCAGGATGATTTGTACCACAGGTCATTGATGGCTGATTGCTACGTACACAGGTGTGAATTTGTGCAGCTTTTCCTCTATGGAGCTCTAGAATGCACATAGTTAGTTCTGTGTAAACCAGAAGCAACATCTGGAATTGCACCCAGAAATGTATTAGTGGACAAAATGTCTTTGACACTGATGTCATATGCTTATCTTGAGTGGAGAATCCCATTATGCACTAATTGGAGTTTCTAAGCAGGCAGTGAACCCCAAAACGGTGTCACTTGCAATATCTACAGGGTGAACTGACACCATCTAATAGTTACACACACGGCACAGTCCACATCCAAGTGAAAGTTTTCCAGTTCACCAGGCAGATGAAAATAACAGAGACAAATTCTGAGCTAGATGGAGGGCTAAACAAGCCACATGACTCGGGTCATCCTTGACAAAAAACACAAATGACAGTTCCAAAAAAAAAAGGACACAAGCTAAGCATCACCTGCATGTTGCTAGCACTGCAACCTAAATTATCTCACCACCCCCCGCCCTCCTCGGTAGCTTTATACATAAGTTGAACAGTAGAGGTGACAAAACAAAACCCTGCAAAACCCCACATGAAAGCTCTGGAGTAGATGAAATACAGCACAGAGTCACCTCATGAGTTCTCCTTGAGAAGAGAAAAGAAAAATCACTCAAATCTGTCTCTCTGTACTTCTGCTAAGCTCCAACAATGAATCATAGTTATTGATAGTAGTAACATGCCTCTTGGGCACTGATATCAAAGACTGGTTGAATTTTAGTAACAAAATGTTTCAAAATTCATCCTCCTTAAAAAATTGGTATTTTTGATAATGCATGTTAATATTTTCAAAATTTAAAAAAATCCTGTAAAGTTTTAATTTAAAAAAATGTATCTTTTCAGTGGTTTCACAAAATATATTTTTTGCATATTTTTAATTTTTCAGTATCTTTGTATTGCCAGGTTTGATTGGTCATCCTAGTCACTGAGTCTTGGTCAAAATATAAAGAGTAACATCATTTCTGAATATTTTGTATTTCAAAAAGGTTCACTTTTTCTCATAACTGTAGAAAATGAAAATATCAGAACTATAAAAAAGCATGAAAGATACTTTTGAATTGACCAATATCAATGAATATTCTCAGTTTCCTATCAACAGAGCTATTTCTCTCAGAAACATGTACATGCATATATGTATTTCTTTATGACATAACCCATAATGAACAAAGAGATTGAAGTCAGTCTCCCCTTAGGTATGATGGTAGTCCACTCTGGCTGCGGTACTGCAATTCATAATGTTGATGAGACCTGTGTGTCCTACTGCATCTATGCAGGCACAGCGATCTCCTTTCATACTAGCAGTTACAAGATCTGGGCCAAGCTGATTCCCATCACCACCCTTCCAAAAAAAAAAAAAATCATCTTTGGTAAGGGCACTTTTTGCTTCACTTCTTTGAAGAACTGGAGATGGAAGGCATATAGAAAGAGGGTGATTCTCCTTTGAATTCTCTGTAAGAGAACAGTAATCATCGGCCTCTACCAAAAAACCCCAAAAACTGAAATGATCAAAACAGACAAAATAACTATTAATCCTAATTATTCCTTTCAAAATGCAGCAAATTGCAGTGGTTTTTAATTATATGGCATGCTTGAGGTCTCTGCATTATTTGGCTGTTAAGTTAATACTGGGGAAAGAAAAAAACAAAAACAGTTTGACATTGGGTCTATATTTCTTAAGGGACATGTTCTTACTTGATTTGAAGCTAAACTAATTAAACATTTACTTGGATATTCTCAGGAAAATTCTCTTTGGTTGCACAGTATCTTTCATATGCAAGAAAACTGGTTACCAAATTCAAAACCCTTATCCTTAACTGTTAAACTCTGTACCAATAATAAACCCATTCCACCATGTTGTATATTTGCAACAGCTACTGTACTGCTGCTGTCCAGCAATAACAGTGCAGACAATGGCCTAACTATCCAATGTGCTTCATGTCACAGACCTTAGTAGGACCCTGTGCAATGCAGGAGTTCACCTGCCTGGATTCCCTTCCAGGACCAGAGCCGTATGCTGTACATGACATCATCACAGCACAATAGAGGTGTTTTCCAGGAGACATTCAAATCTTTTGGTGCAAATCATTAAGTTAATTAATTATTTGTAGGAAGTTTTATCTATCTGAAGGTTGAATGAATCCAAGAAACCTAGCAATGCTTGTTTATTTTGAAAATGACAAAATATATGAATGGGGAAAACTAATGCCACAGGAATTATTAAAGTAGGTGAATATATTTTAAGTCATGAACAGAAGTGTCACCACATTACTTGTTACTCTAGAGCTAATACAACTATGCTTTCTGCAGACAGGACAGGTAAGATGCTGGAGGAAGCAGAAAAAAAAAAGGCAACATCTTTGTTTACTTAGGTTTGTGGTTTCTAAGTCCCTGCCATTTATTGTGATCATTTCTTGATTCAAAGTGAAAATGGGAATTCACCCTTTTCTCTTTTTTTCCTGTCCAATGTGCAGATAGGGCATATTTTCATTCACTCCATCAATCCCTGCCCCCTACGCACAAACTCACACATATACACCTAGCCAATGGAAAAGAAAAAAGGGTTACTCATTAATCCATTCTACAAAGCTTTCCAAGCTGAAATGGGTGGGTTTTACATCTCCAGCAGGGAGTAATATATAGGTAGGTATGCACTGTACCTGAGCACAGTTAAAGCAAAAAGTTCATCTTGGATAGCAATTGTCTTCTTCTGGCACATTTTAAAACTAAACCTCTAAATATGGAGAGGATGATAACATTCTGTCTGTTCTTCATCTGTTCTAGTATGCTGCTGAGTGCAGCTCCACCATCAAATGAATCAAGAGTATACAAAGTACTTATAAAAATAATCCAAAATTTGAAACCCAAGGTAAGTGCATTATTTATGACAATATGAGAATTTATTTATAAAATTATTCTCAATATTTATTGTTTAGAATAAAATAACCAAGATGTACCATTTTAGATGCTAAATATTATCTTAATCTTATATTATTCTAGGATTCTGGATTTCTGCATACGCCAAAGGACATAACGGTAAGACTGCTTTAAAATGTCCTAAATTAATATTATTTTACATAGGTCCATTCTATTTAAAAATGATAGTTGCATTTGTTTTTGATATTTATGAACAGGTATTTTTACTACTGGACTGAATTGTTAAAAACCTAGCAAATACTGTAATACATGTTATTATAATATTATTATTATATATTATTTTATGCATAACATTGTTAATGTTACATTATTTGAACTACTTTATTATTATAACAGATGTAACTCTGAGATACTAACATGAGTTCATTTTACTTGAAAAATGAGCTGGTAGCAGAGGTTCAATTTAATAAGTAACAATACTCTTCCAAAGCCCCATGCAGTGAAGTGAATGGGCCTTCCATTAAACTGCCATTCACTTGTGCTGGGAACTGGAGGAACACAGAACATTACAGAATCAAGCAAATGAAAAAAAGACACTTCAATTAAGTAACAGTAGAAATGTAAGCTGTATTTTACAGCTGTTTCTCATGTGAGTAACTCCACTCACTTCTTCAAGACTACTTGTGAGAAAAGACTACATATATTACTAGGCAGGTAGGGATGGTAAAATTACATTCTTTTAACCGAGCCAAATTTCAGTTTGCATCATAGCTAGGTTTAAAAATAACAAGAATAAATCCTGTAAAATATCATTTTATATATATTAACATTAAATGGTTCTATGAAGTTAGTATTATTATAATTCATGGGAAAAATTGTAGAGTCATAGAATGACGGCACACAGGGGAAGTTCTTATTGCTTGTGGGATACTTGTAGTAACATTACTGTAAAGACTAAAATAGCATGAAGTCTACCTGCTTTCAAAGCTCAAAAGGAGACTGAATTCCACTTATGCTTTCTTCTGACATTCATCAAGGCAGAACGAAATTCTAAATCTAACCCACCGATTTAACATCGTCCCTGTAGTATCAGCTATTTAAATATAAACTGCAATATTCTGTATTAAGCGAAAGCCAATAGTTCAGCAAACAAAAACAACTCATGATTGGTTTGTCTAGGTTATTATGAAGAATGATTATTATTTACCAAAAGAGCACACTAAATGTAAAGCTATTTTTTTTCAGGATTCTGCAAAACAAGAATAAGATAAAGGAATAACTTACCTTGTTTTGCACTGATTTTATTCCACTTTTCTTGGGCTGCATTTAGCTGCACTTTACTTGCCACAAAAAAAAAAAAATCTATAAGCAAGACTGATACAGACCCGTTCTGTTTCATTGCTGGGAATGTATGTAATGCAAAGTCCCACTGGTAACTATTTGTTGGGGATTTTTTAATCAGTGTTGTTTAAAGTTCTCACTTTTCAAGTCAAAGTGAAAAGAACTGGATGATTAGCTGTCGTGTCACAGTGATAAAATTGCCCCTATCTCAGAAGTGAAGCAACTACAGATAGTGACTAATTGCTTAATCATAACTTTTTCAAACAACAATGTCAGCCGAGTTCAGGAAGGAAGACAGTCACGTCCATACAGGGTACAGTTTTAGGACCTGCTTCTGTGAGGTGCTAAACACCCTCCTTTGGTTTCAGTGGGAGTGGAGAGCACACAGAGGTTATCAGAAGGTACTAAGCTTATCAGAGCTACAAACCCTTGTTGCACAGA
Source organism: Crocodylus siamensis (assembly GCF_052110815.1). Taxonomy (NCBI): domain Eukaryota; kingdom Metazoa; phylum Chordata; order Crocodylia; family Crocodylidae; genus Crocodylus; species Crocodylus siamensis. Next base: position 110,406,142 of record NC_143396.1, on the reverse strand, counting down.
TAAAGGACTTAACAAAACTGAGTTTCAGTAGCAGTAAAGTTATAGCATATTCTAATTGCTAACATCTGGTGTTAATAACATTGCAGATCATCTCTTTCTTATGTGTTAAATTTGTATTTGTTGAATCAGCGTGACCAAGTCCGGGGGCCTGGTGTAGTTCAATGCAATTAGCTTTAAATCCATTAAATTGTACCCTATTTAATCCTGTTCATTTTACCTGTAAATATCAGGTATCAAACTGGCATATAAAGAAGTTTCCTTTTAAATGATCCAAAATTCAGTGGTTTATCACCATTGGTTTTGACTTCCTTGGAGCTTCCTGTGAATGGACTGAGTGTTAGCCCCAAGGCAATCCCACATGATGCACAGATAAATGACAAAAAAAAAAAAAAAAAAGAGGGTGAGGAGGGTTTTTGAGAAATAAGAACATAATGATCAAGAGAAGAAGAAAATATACTGATGTTGAAACAATGGCCAAACTAATTCAAATACCAAGAGTAACAAAAGTCAAATCCTTCGCTGGTGACAACAGGCAGAGCTCTACTAAAACCCGCGGTGTTCTGCTGATTTACACCGGTTCAGGATCTGGCCTTGTGGTTCACTAACTCAGGAAGTAAAGGCTTACATCTCAGGGTAACCTGCAATGTTATTGAGGCAAACATAGAATACCCCACACTCTTTGCTATAAATTATCTTTGAAACAGCAACTTTATATCTGTCTGCCAGTTGTCAGACAATCACCAGCTTCCCGTGACTTCAGGGCACACTGCTTATCTCCTACCCACGAGTATTTATTGCCATTTATGACATGTGTAGAGACAAAATCCTTGTGTTTTTCTGACTGTTAGCTTGCCAACAGCTAATTGTTAACTCAGCAAAAAGAAACATACATGAGAAATGCTGGTTTCTCAGCTCATCACGGATGAGGCAAAAAATGTTTTTCAGTTTCAGCTGGAAAAATCGATCTCTATAAAATGAATGTTTTTTTCCAGTAAGCTAGACTTGTTACGGTAAGAGCTTGAGACAAACATAAATGTGTGGTTTTTAAGTCAAATAAAAAAGTTGTATCTGACCAATGCAAAGGGTTGCTATTTAAAATACATCTATAAGACACACGCAGCAAGAACATATTCGTGTCCCTGCACCAGAAACAAAATTCAGAGAGACCCAACACACCGGATGAGCTCGCGCTCTGATAGCAGTTAGTATGCAAAACAACACTGACAGCTTCATCTCCTCCAAGAGGTGCAGAATCAGCACTTCTCAGTGTCTTTGGAAAGTGCTAAGTATGTTAGAAATAGCCTAGGACTCAGTAAACAATGCTATTCATTCTCCATTGACTATATGTTAGTTTCAGTGGTATTTTCCACAGCTGTACCTAGCAAGGAAAATGGCCACTGCACAGGATGGGAGATTATAGATAGGTCATGCCATCATCCTACCTGTATTAATAACATTAAAGTACCATTGGGCCATGAGGGAAAAAACAAGATGCTCTTGCTCCAGGTTTAAGAGTACAATAGGAAAGTTTACACTACAGCAGCAAAGCGTAAAGATAGAGGAGATTTTTTTTTCTAAGTAATGGAGTTTATGCTTTCTGACATGGACTATGGTTTATGGTGCAACCTGATTTCAAGATACAGTAGTGGCAGTGCAGTATGAGAACCTTCTATTCTTATGCAACATCTCCCTTGACTCTTTGTGTTGCCTTAGGCAAGACATTTAATATCCCTATCTCCATTTCTCCATCTGTAGAATGGGGATATTTACTTTAGCTGACTTAGATTAAGTTTTGAAATTAAGGTTTATGGAATGTTTTGAAAATGGGAAGTCCCCTGTAATTTTTACATATTATTATTAAATAAGTGAAAAATGCTGAAAATGGCATGAGGAATCAAAATATATTATTTTTGCATGTAAAATAGGAAAGATTCCAATAGTGTATCATTCATTACCTATTAAAAGAAAGCGCTTTAACTTGTTTTTGTTAAAAAATAACATACTCCATGCAACAAGAGCCATCTTGAGACAAAAATTCTGATTTCATCAATATGGAAATTAATAGTGGAAAGCACAACATTTTGGGAGTTATCTATTTTATCAATAAATATTTGAGGAATTATCAAGAAAGTGCCCGGCTTTTTCTTAGTGGATATACAGAAATCAGAATGAATGAACTTAAATAAAAATAGGGTTGAATCTGATTGGTTAGCCAGGACAAAGGAACTATGCACATGGGATTGGAGAAAAATCCAGCAAATATTTTAAAAAGGGTAACAATATTCTTTCTGAAAGCATTTGGTGATAATTTATTGTCTTTCATGTTCCTTCTTCTCCAGGATGAATGCCTCCCAACTGCTTTAGCCTGCTTCCAGAATGAAATCTTACAGCTACAACCATCTAAACTTGAAGGAAAAAGTCGCTTTGAAAATGCAGTTAAGCATCTGACAAGAAAGATTGAAATAAAAAATACCATTACTAATAAGGTGGGATTCATAACCTAATAACTGCACCAAATTTTATATAGTCATTATATCCTAGTGCAAAGAGTACTGAAAGAACAATTTATTTTTTTCCGTTCTAGTGTGTTAAGGGTGTACATTTTCTCTGTATTTCTTACTACTATCATTCTGGTTCTTTTATTGAACTGGTGGCATACAGAGAAATAACAGAAAACATAACGCGGAAAATAGGTTGTAAAATTATTAGCACAGGAAAATCTAGGGCCTCTCTTGACTGCCAATTCTCATTGCCAATTGTTAATTTTTTGATTGCCTCACCCTTCTACACCTTAGTTTCTACCTTTGTTAAAACACACTTACTCATCTGTACAACAGTGCCTTTTATTTTTCATTCACCGATAGCAAAGTATTAATTTATTATTATGATATGTTTTTCAAATAGCATGCTTGGTTATAACGAATTTTCTTTTTGTCTTCAAGACATGCACGTCTCCATGTGATTCTTATGAAAAAGAAGCTCCAAAAGACTTTTTAGAAGGTTTTACAACACTGCTAAGACAGGTAATTATTGATGCAGACACATAATGAGCTTTTGGCATTTTGTTTTTCATTTTATCAAACTTTTAGAAATAATTGTTACATCCTTTATCTGACACCATTTTTAACGATGTGTTCTTTTTACAGCTATTGCACCAGATATGAAGACTACTGAGAATCCACTATTTAAAACAGACACTATGTTATTTAAGAAAAAATGAAAATGTAAATATTGTCTATTGACATTATGATGTGTGTGTAATGTGTTGCTGATGGGCCTTTTTTCAAAATGTTAAAATTTTGGATAACTGCCCATGTGTTGGATGGTTTTTCAAAGTTTATACCAGCCTTTGCTTATGCTGAATATTATGTGGGAAATTTATCAGGAAAAGGCTCTCATGTTATTTCAAGTAAATTCCAGTTTTAGCTGGCTTAGAAATAGCATGAGAATAGCTTTTCTTGAAGTGGTTTGGTTTTTGATCCCAAATGACAGATATCTTTGAAACTATTGCAAGTTAAAAAAAAAAAAGAAGAAACGAAAAATGAATAAGTGTTTTGAAATCTCAAAACCCCCCCAAAACAAAGAAACAAAAATCAAGGACCAAAAAAGACCCAAACCTTATTTTCCATGTACTACTTTACTTACCTACATGCACAGTTTTATTTATGAGTTATTGGAGCATTTTTCCAGTCAATACAAAGAAAATACACTTTCCTTAACTTTCATTAGTCATTCATCTTGAAATGTTTGTGTTATATAGAAACTACTACTGTTACTTGTTACTTTTCATTTTTACAATAAAATTACTGGAAATACTTTTACAATTGAAACCTTATAACACAGGCCTGAGCCTTTTCCCCACTGAAGTCAATAAGAGTTTTGCTATGGACTTCAATAGGAAGGGGGAAATACCTAGAATTCTTAAAAATGGAGATCTAAGAATCATGGATATACAGTGAACTAATTCTGGAAATCTAACTAGGCTGATAACCTTAATATAAAAATACAGCAGAGGACCTTTTTAAAACTAGAGTTGATTTGATTGACCTTAATCCTTTGTATGTGACCCTGCAGGCACAATAGTTCAAGACTACTTGATGCTGCACAACGCAAAAGCCTACTTTGTAGAAGCTAATATTGTAATGTTTCTATATTCACTGTCCTATGCCAGGACAATGTTTTTGGCTTATCATTCCATTAGTCTTGGAGTTACTTTAAATGGTTTAAACAACAACAGCAAACAAACTTAAACAGTTGTATAATTTATTATTTTTTTCTAAACATCTGTTAAACTGAAGCCAAAGGTAACATTTATGCCTTCTCTAAAGGAAAGAAAGTATCATAACATTAGGTTTTAACAGCTAAAGTATATGTTATCATATACTTGCAATTATACGTTGCTTCTACAGAATCTTCCTTTTCAGGAATCTAGCATGCTTTCTTAATGTCAGTTAATTTACCCTCAAAACACCCCACAAGGTAGGTTTTAACTCAGATGAGGAAACAGAGACACAATAAATTGAAGTAGTTTGTACAATACCACTGAGGATTTCTACGACAAAGTCTGGAATGATGCTCCTATGTCCCCCAGTGCAGCCTTCCTCCTTCCTTCCTCCTAGTTTCCTCTTTCTTGAACAGGGTTCTTCAAATGAAAGAAACTACTTCTAGCTAAATCCACTTCTGTAAGTATTTAAATTATTTGGTTCTGGAAAATAACTATAGGTGTAATGATCTCCAGAGAGAGAGGTAGCCATTAGAGAATTATTTCCATTTCTACCATTGTCACTCTAAGTTTTAGTTAGGAGAAATTAGGTGAAGCTTTTTGTGTGCTAATTTCTATATTGAGACTCACTTTAAATATTTCAGAAGAAGGGAGAGAGATTATCAGAGATTACTGTATCAATTAATTCACTTTTTCCTGTGTATTATCTTTTTGTTTTTGGTTGAAGACATATTAACTTGGACTTGATTTCCCTTGACTGCATGAAAAATAATATTCTAACACCTAATGGTAGCAAATAGGAATATGTTCATGCCCTTGTGCCCCCTTTTTATTGCAGTCTCTATCATTTATTTATACATTAAGTCCTTTACGTGATCTATTGGTAACAAATGCATAAAGCAGCTGCTGAGACTGGGAGATACTGCAGCTCTAATAAATCAGGACAAAAATTCATTTAAAAAATCAGAAGCAGAAGGAAGAACATTAAAAGTAAATGTTTAAATTTCAAGAGTTAGCTGATATTTCCAGTGATGTAAATCTTCTAAGTTTTATGTCTGTATCTTTATGTTCATATTTTATATTTTAATTTGTTCAGGATGAATCTATTAAAGGCATGTTAACCCTTTAAGCAAAGGATATTTTTACTAAATTACAGTTACCCCATATGTTAAGTGACAGAGCCAGAAGCAGATTTCTTATTGACTTCACAGGAAACTGTATATCAAGGAAGTTTTTCAGGATTGGGCCCTAGATTTATATATAGTTTACACAATTAATATAAATTATCATTTGTAAATGTCTTTTCCAGTAATTTTCTATGTGCCTTCAAATGTGAAACCAGTAGTCTACAAGCTTCTCCTTGCCCACCAGCATAAGAAGAATACTTTATTTGGCTTGTCAAAGAGATCATAATAATTTTTAATATTTATCATTTACAATATTCACTGTAAATAACGGTCAAAGAGCTTTTGTATCAGGGCTGATAAGGGTCTTGATAGTTTTGCAATGGCCTCTAGAGAATTGTTTATTACCAGAATGTCATAAGCTAATTCTTGATTCCTGTCTGAACTGAGATATAATTTCTATTTATGTTATATTTGGGTTGGTAGATGCTTTGAAAGACTTGTCTCTTTTTTCTAAGTTACTCATAACACCTAGTATGACACCAAAGATTTCTTTTATTTTAACCTATTAAATTTGCAGCTCTAGGGCATTATAAAACATGGAAATTAATTATTTAGACTGGAAGGAACATGGTTCATAAAAATACTTTACCAATCTTAGATGTATTTTACTAACATAAGCAAACTAAGGTAAAGGAAACTTAAAAAAAAGCTGGTTTAAGATCTTAAATAATTGATAGGCTACATAGTATGTTCTAGAAATGTACAGGAATAATTAAATACCAAGTTATATACAATGAAATTTTCTTTTTGGATAAAGTTCACTTTCACAAACTGCCAGCACAGATGTTACAAACAATTTCAATTTCATTTAGGCCTATAAATTAAGCTTGAAGTAGAACTTACATAAGGTAAAGACTCTGTATTAGCTCTTAACACATTATGATTTTTACCCTTAAAGAAAGGGTTGTGTAGCATCTCTCACTGGCTTATAGATGACCAGACTATTTATAAAGCTAACTGTTTTATTTACTGAGGACTTCTACTTAGTCTGATAAATTTTGTAGCCCTTCTTTCCTGCTAGTATCATTTATTTATTTTCCTGAGGCTTGCACATCACTCTTTACTCTACTTCCAGAAGTTCTCAGCTCAAAGCTACTGAACAAATATGTTCTTCCCGTAGAATACCAAAGATGAACAAGTTGACATTTCGTTAAATGGAGTGTACAAGATTGGGATGTAGTACTTGAAGGTTGAGCATGTACAACAAAAATTAGCAGAAAGCAATTGGGTCTTCAAGAGAAACACAAGTTTTTTTCTGGCATCATCAGAAGAAGAAAAAAGGAAGATTCTATAGGAAAAAGTTAGGACCATGGAAGAGCTGATTTACCAAGATTTTGAAAGTATGCCCAGTCTCAATGTATTAAACACATAACCTGAACTTTGTTCCAACAGGCTTTGCCATATCACAGACTGTTAAAATTGTATACATTCCTGTAGCTGTCTGATGAGAACTTAGAGCAAGTCATAAAAGCTCATTACCTCCCAGGGAGGATTAACGATATTTAAGATTTTAGTAATTGGTGTCCTTTTCAGACACCTCAGTATGTGTTTTAGCATGGTTTTATATAATTTCTGTATAGTATTTACATTTCCAGAGGAGATTCTATTTTTATATCAGTTGTTTTTGTATTAATTTAATCATTATTTATTGTATATTTGTTGTATGGAATGCTGTTCCTGAGAACAATGTTGCATAATTTATTTAAGAGACAATAAATACTATTCAATTGATATAACTGTTTCTGTTATCTGTTAAAACCTTGCTGGCATTTCTATCCTACCTTCCAAGGGCCTCTGTAAAAGCTATTTGTCATCACATGATTTGCCATATCAGATCAGGTCACCCTATCCAGCTAAGTATCTTGTCTCCACAAGTGATAAGCATGTGATGTCTTTAGCAAGGCAAGCCACCCTGCTGTAATATCTTAGACAGACTGAACTGTCCATAGCTATGTCTTAGAAGGAATATGTTCTTCCCTCCATCAGATAACTAATATATGTATGCCTTATATATGAGGCTTGTTGGCTATTTTATCTAGCCAAAGCATTTAATTCAATGTAACAGTGAATAATATACATATGCAGTGTGTCTCCTATTCCATTTCCTTTTCTTCCATTCTTATATTTAAACTAGCACATTTTTAAGGAAATCCCAAGGATTTTTTTAACTAAAATTTTTTAATATAATTTTGAAATATTAACTAAAAATGCTGCTGCCTCACTCAGGATATTGTCAGTTTGTTACTCCTTTACCGACATAACAGTAATAAAAAGGAGTAGTCATTCTCACAAGAGACACAATGATTTCTTAGGCTGATATCTTTTATTGGACCAACTGTGCGACTGACGGTTAGACAAGATTTCAAATGCAAGATGTTCTTCATCAGGTCTGACCAGAGCTAGCCAGGCACAGTATAGTAAGAACAACTGTGGGGGGGGTCGAGAAAAATACCCAGGCGTAGCAAAAGAAAAGAAATTGGTCCTGAGAGATCAAGATCTATCAAAAGGGAGGAGGATCATTCTCACCTTTCATGTGTGGAAAGAATTCAGAAATCAGGTACAATATAATGTGCCATAAAACCAAACCAATCTCAATGTTTAGTTCTTGGTTCTTGTTTCTAAGTTTTCCTGCATAGCTGTGTATGTGAACTAGAGGACTACAGATGAGTTCCTTTGGGATGATGTTATGCTTCTTGCAAAGGCTTCAGAAGATGCAGTTGTGTAGTGTGACTTCTCTTTCTTTAGGTTTTTTAGGTATATTTTCCACTGTAAGTGGCAGATTTTGATATCCTCCCTGTTATGGTAGTGCATGAGTGATGTAGCCATGATGCTTCAAAAATTTATGAGGCAAGGATTTCTTAGCATGATGTCTTTTATTGGGCCAACTCTGTAGCTGGGATAGAGTTACACAAGTTTTCAAATGCAAGACATTCTTTGTCAGGTCTGACCAGAACAAGCCAGGCATAGCACATAGTAAAAGTTTTCATACAACATAAAATAAGAACAGAATAAGTTTTCATTTTGCTGTTCATAATTTAAAATAACTTAGTCCACCTCCTGTTCTTTTTGTCCTTTCCCAATTTCATGTATCCTAATTTTTCACAAATTTACATCATATGACAATACAATCATACTTATAACTGTTTTGGTCATTCTTGTGAAGGCTTTTAAAATCTCAGATATATCTTTACAAAAGTAATGTGAACAAAAGCCACGTAAGAGTCAAAAGCATCTTAACATTTCAAAACTTACTAATAGATATTTAAAATTCATACTATAAAAGTAGTCTTCAGTCAAAATTTATCTGAATGAAATCTTAGCTATCATGATTCTAAAGGGAGAGTCCTACAATATTTCTCTAAAATACTTATCAAACAAACATAAAGCAAACAAGTTTGGTAGTAACAATTTTGTAACCAGATTCCCAGTTAACCATAACCTTAAAGCTGACCTGTAACAGTGTTTACATTCTTTTAATTTCTCTATCACTTAGTTTAAAAAGCTCATTTTTTTCTTTTGATATTGGACGTATCACCTTTGATTTTCTATTCATTTTGCTGTAGAATGTGTTGAAGATGTTGAAGGATGTTGGACTATAAACTGGTGGTGGTAGTGCTGATGTTGAATCTTTCTATAGATGCCTTTTCTTGTTTTTTTAGACACTAAAGCTAAATAGGCTTTGATTAAGCAAAGCAAACAAGCAAAGAATATGAACAAAATAAATCCATTCCATTTTTCAGTTGTTTGGATTTCATTCTTTTGACTCTTGTTAATGCCACCCTTCACTAGCTCTCCAGACCTCTACTTCCATTGAAAAGATCTTATTTAATAACTTGAGTGTGGGCCTTGACAGATGTGAAAAGGGAAACCAGCTGTGGGAGATAGGGAACGAAAGTCAGGCTACTCAGAGCAAACACCAAAAGGAAGTTATTTGGAAACCAACAGTGATTAGTACCTAAACACTTTTGAGGTACTCAAAGCTGTCCAGAAATGTGGAGATCTACAAATAATGCAGCATCTTAATTTACATATGATGAATATGCATCACTTAAAAACAATTTATATGCCTCTCATTAAAATGTTAGTTATATTTTCTACTCATCTCACTTATGACAGCTTCAATTACTCTGCTACAGTAATTGGATATAAGTCAATTAAAAAAAAAAGTATTTTGATTCTTTGGAAATTTTAACCACTAAAAAAACAGACAAAAAAAAATATTTGAGGCCACTGCTTACTAATTTTATTCACTGACAATGTGAAAGGGTCTATCTTAGAAGCAATGAATGAAACAGATGGGGAGAGAAAAGGTAAAAACACAACAGGGTTGAGGATATCAAGACATGCCTACACAACACCATGTAAAAATGTCTAGCTAGATCTCATGTGCTGTCAGGTAGAAGGAGTAGTATGGCAATGTTAATATGGCACTCTCCCCTGGCCATATTAGGCTGCTGAAGGTGCAGGTCAATGTGCTGTACAGGTGTCTCTTGCTTTATGCTGTATGTACATTCCTGGAAAACAGCGCAGAACTCGAATTTGTATAAAGGGAGCCCACTTTACAATGTAACACACGGGGATACATTCCAAGACCGACTGTACTGACTCCCAGACCCATTTCTACCACTTTAACAAGACAATTTTGGTACTTGCCAACAGCAGACAGTACACACAAGCACAGGGCACTATCATAATGGAGATGGCAACCAGAGAAACATGTCAGACGAGCAAGGAGCACAGATCCACAAAAGAGACTATATTTTGGTGCATGTCACTCCCATAATGCACCACACAAAGCAGCTGACTGAGGGCTTCCACCACACAAGAGTGAATTTACCTCACATAACAAATTTTTGGTATAAAAAGTGTTCTTGCATAAGAGCGAATTCGCACATGCATGTTAGAAATATTATTAAAAATGCATTATCAATAAGCCTTGTTAAAACAGTGCAGCTGTCAGCCCTCCCTGGTGAGAGAACTGGGAGAGCTACTAAGAGCTCTTTGTATTAAGGTATCACTCCCTCTTTGTTTTGCAAAGTTACTATCTCTTTGTTACAGTAAAGCATATACTCCTCAGCTTTTCTCATGCAGATAAGAGTAAATTGCAGTTCTAGCCTTGAAGCAAGGAAAATTCAGACTTTTGTAACCTCAGGTACTGTCTGCCCATGCGTAATGAATTAATACATATAAGCCTATCCGCCCCGCATACTTAAGTAGTTAATTATAATACACATGCGACGTATGATTTGACGTATTCACATACATGTTTGTATGAATCGGAAATGAGTTGTAAAAATTCCTCCTTCTGCACACGTGGTCAGGAGAGAGGGGATAAAGCCAGCTGGGCAGTTTCCCTCGGGGGCAGCAGAGTGTTTGATCGTTTGTCTCTCTCTCTGACCCTATTTGCAAATATATACCTTTTGTGTTGCTAATAGAGTGTGTCTGTGGCTGAAGGTTTTTTTCGCCTCCCGAGAAACGAACCGCGATTTTTACATCAATAATTGGCGCCCAACGTGGGGCTTCTCGAGGACTACCCCGGAATTCAGTGATGGAGCGCCTCCGGTACCAGGGGAAGTGCGCACCGAGCCGACTTTGGACTCGCCCCTGGAATTTGAGGTTTAAGTCCGAATATCCGGGAAGTTAAAGGAAGTATCCCATGTAAATTCTGAGTTTCTGGAGAGGCAGACACACTTTGGAATTTGGATCGAGATCTCTGGGGTATCTGAGTGAGTATACGAATTCCCTTTGCCCAATCTGGTGTACGGATCTAAAACAAAGGATGTGTAAGTTTGCTGAGAAATTCTAGGCTCAGCTCTCATTGTAAATCATCTGTTGTTGAGATCTTTTTGGTATTTGGTGTGCCTTGGGCGCATTTTTGTGGGCAAATGGGTACGAGTCGCTCTCGTGTAGAAAACAATATTGATACCCCTCTAAAAGTCTTATTACGTCATTTTAATAAATTTGCAAAGCCAGCCGATTATGGAATAAAAATGAAAAAAGGTGATTTAACTAAGTTTTGTCAACTCGAGTGGCCAACATTTGGGGTCCACTGGACCCCGAAAGGATCCTTTGTGCTAAAAGAAGTGATAGCTATCCATGAAATTGTTATGCAGAATGGGTATTGGAATCAGTTTCCTTATATTGATTGTTGGTTGTGGGTGGTTCAAAATCAGCCACCTTGGATTAAGAATTACTTAGTAAAGTCTCATGTGATGCTTGTTAAGAAAAAGACTCGGGGGGGGGGGCGCCTGTACTTCCTGAGTCTAATGAGGGGGGGGATTCTGAATTGGCTGAGTACCGGACCCGCGCTCCGGTTGCCCTGTCGGGTAGCGAAGATGAGTCAGATGCCTCCTCGGGGTCCAGTCCTTCTGCACCACTGCCCCCTCCCTTAGAGAGACCACCACCGACGTATCAATGCATACCTAATGAGTTAGAGCGTGAGCCTCAGCCAAGTGCCTCATCTGAATCAGGAAATAAGGGTTATTATTTGTGCAAGCCTGTAGAGTCACAGCCGGTGTTGAACTGTCCGATGCGAGAGGTTATTGGGGAAGGAGGCACTGCAACTTTTGTCTACACCCCATTTAGCACTTCAGATTTATTTAACTGGAAGAATCAGAGCCCCTCTTTTCGTGAAGACCCTGAAAAGATGAGGGACCTGTTCCGATCTATTGGGCAGACTCATCGACCCACTTGGGCTGATGTCCAGATGATGCTCCAGACCCTCCTAACCCCAGAGGAGAGGAGATTAGTGTTGGGGACAGCGGAACGTATTGCGGTGGCTAGAGTTGAGTCAGAAGGTGCTGCTAGTCGTACTCTGCATGATACCTGCCCTGTAGAGGAGCCAAGATGGGATAATCATACTGCAGAGGGCAGAGAGCTAAGTGCACGGTATCTGGGAATTATAGTGGAAGCAATGGGAAAGGCAGTGCCTCGGGTTACCAATCTGTCTAAATTGTATGAGGTGAGACAAGGAAGAGAGGAGGATCCCTCAGCTTTCCTTGGGAGACTGTATGAGGCGTTTCGCAGGTTTTCGGATCTGGATCCCGAAGCCCTGGATAACCAGCGCATGGTAAATCTTATGTTTATTGGTCAATCTGCTGCTGATATCCGTAAGAAGTTACAGAAAACTGAGGGAGGTGCTGGGAAACCGATTTCAGAGCTGGTGGAAATTGCATATAAGGTGTATGGGAATCGTGAGCAAGTGCAGGAGCGCAAGGAGGATAAAAAGGCTCAGCGACAGATGGCAGCACTAGCAGCTGCTATAACTGGAGGGAACCTTGGAAAGGCTGGGATACAGAAGAGGAAGGGAGAAAGAGTGGGAGCAGATGTTTGTGCTTATTGCAAGGAGAAAGGACACTGGAAGAGGGAATGCCCGAAGTTGAAGGAGAAGAGAGAGGGGGAACCGAGAGGTCACCTCATGCGGGCAGAAGACAAGGGTGAGGATTCAGAATGAAGGGGACAGGGATCTAAGACCACTACCCTTCGGGTTGGAGCCCGAGAAGATCCCATGGTAACCATTAGGGTTGGTGGCAAAAACTTTGAAGCCTTGGTGGATACTGGGGCTACATTTTCAATGATTCCAGAAAAACCCCCCTGTGCAGGAACTAGTGAACAGCATGTACTTGTGGAAGGGATTGAGGGAATGCAAACCCGACTCCCTGTTTGTAAACCACTCCTCACCAAGGTGGGGGACCATTTGCTCGAGCACTCCTTTGTGTATTCTCCAAGTTGCCCGGTTGCACTCCTTGGGCGGGACTTACTCACAAAATTGCAAGCTGAGATCTTTTTCAGAGACGATCAGATGGTGGTCCAGCTACCTGTCAAGCAGAGCTCGAACTATCAGATGGCTCTCCTGGAGGACCGATGCCCTGCAGTAAGTCCAGAAGATCACATGATTGGAGTAGACCCCTCAGTATGGGCTGATGGAACCCCTGCGCGAGCTAAGTTCGTCTCCCCGGTAAGGATTGTACTCAAGGATGGGGAGGGGCCCGTTCGGGTAAAGCAGTACCCACTCAGCCGAGCGGCCAGAGCTGGACTCAAGCCGTTAATAGAGAAATACAAGAGGTACGGATGGCTAGTGGAAGGGTCCTCACCCTATAACACCCCCATCCTTGGAGTGCCGAAGGCAGATGGGGTCTCATACAGGCTGGTCCAAGACCTACGAGCTGTAAATAAGAAGGTCCTTTCAGATCATCCTGTAGTCCCGAACCCTCACACGATTTTGACACAAGTACCGGGGGAAGCTAAGATATTTTCAGTGCTAGATTTGAAAGATGCTTTCTTCTCTATTCCCCTTCACCGAGAGAGTCAAAAATTGTTTGCTTTTGAATGGGAGGATCCAGATACTTTCCATAAAGCCCAACTCATGTGGACAGTTCTTCCACAAGGATTTATAGCAGCCCCCCATATTTTCGGACTTGCCCTTCAGAAGGACTTGGGGGAATGGAAGGGATCACACCCCGCAGTGACTCTCCTCCAGTATGTGGATGACCTGCTAGTTGCAAGCCCAAACTTGCAGCTCTGCAAGGAAGCCACCAGGTCACTCCTAAACACTCTGGGGAAAAAAGGATATAAAGTCTCTAGAGAGAAAGCCCAAATATGTCAGCCTGAAGTCACATTTTTGGGATATAAGCTCTCAAAAGGAGTCAGAGCCCTGAGTGCAGATCGCATACAGGCGATTCAAGGTCTAACCCCACCTAAGTCACCCAAGGAGCTGCGGGCATTCCTAGGGCTAACTGGGTTCTGTCGACTATGGATACCAGATTACGGTGGGAAGGCTAGACCACTGTACGAATCCCTGACTAAGAAGAGTCTCACTAAATGGAAATGGAATAAAGAAATGCAGCATGCTTTTGATCTGCTGAAGGCAGCATTAACCCAGCCCCCTGCCTTAGCCATCCCAAACAGTAAAAAGCCATATCGACTGTATGTTCATGAGAATCGAGGGGTTGCATCAGGGGTGCTGACACAGCCATCGGGCCCGACCTGGAGACCCGTGGGATATTATTCAAAGGTTCTAGATCCAGTTGCACTCGGGTGGCCAGCCTGTCTTCGGGCTGTGGCAGCCACAGCAGTGGTTGTTGAAGAAGCCCAGAAGATAGTCATGGGTGCGGATATGGAAATACTCACTCCTCATGGAGTTCCCCAGATCCTAGGGACTGAGGGAGGGAAATTTCTTAACCCCTCCAGACAATCACGGTATGAGATATTTTTGCTCTCTAATCCAGGACTTACTTTCAAACATACTACAGCCTTAAACCCTGCAACCTTGCTGCCGGAGCCAGGGCAACCGACGCATGACTGCCTTGAGGTCCTGAATCAGACCACGCAGGTGCGACCTGATCTTGCTGAGGACCCAATTGAAGACCCAGATGTTGAATACTTTGTGGACGGCTCCAGCTCTGTCATCGATGGAAAAAGACGAACAGGATGTGCAGTGGTAACCTTGGATAAGGTAGTATGGAGGGAGTCATTGCCGAGCTCATGGTCGGCACAGGCCGCGGAACTCACTGCGCTCACCCGAGCATTACAGCTGGGGACAGACCAGCGGGTTAATATATACACTGACTCTCGCTATGCTTTTTCTACAGTCCATGCGCACGGACTATTGTGGAAACAAAGGGGTTGCATTACTGCCTCTGGGAATAAGACTGCTAATGGCCCCCAGATTATCAAACTACTAGAGGCACTCCACCAGCCTAAAGAGGTAGCAGTCATTCATGTGCGGGCCCATGGGAAGGCTGCTGAGAAAAAGCATAAGCTTGGAAATGCAAAGGCTGATGCAGCAGCAAAGGAAGCTGCATTTATTGGAGGAGAAGCAGAAGAGGTATCCAAGCAGGCCATGTCCCATGCCATATGGCCATACGTTCAGGATTTAGTCCCACAGTATTCCCCTGAAGAAGATAAATTTGCACAGAAAGCTTGTGCAGAAAAGAACTCCCAGGGGTGGTGGATAGTACCAGGAGGGAAAGTCATGATACCCAGGCCATTACTTCGGGAGGTGCTGCAACAGCTCCATGCAAGAACCCATATGGGAGGTTTGGCCATGGGTGATCTAGTGATCCGCCAAGCAGCAGCCCCAGGGCTATATGTAGAAGCTCAGCGCATTGCTACCAAGTGCACCACATGCCAGAAAGTAAACCCTCGAAGGAAACCCCCTGTGCCAATGGGAGGTAGACCCTGGGCAGCGTACCCTGGACAGGCATGGCAGATTGATTTTGCTGAGCTCCCATGGTCCGGACATCATGGGTTTTTACTTGTCATGGTAGACCAGCTCTCTGGTTGGGTCGAGGCTTGGCCCACCAGGACTGCCACTGCAGCTACAGTAGTGAAGTATTTGTTACAGGAGATCATTCCCCGGTATTCCCTGCCTGAGTCCATCGAGTCGGATCAAGGACAACACTTTGTGGGAAAAGTGGTTCAAAAAGTCGCACAAGCTCTCAAGGTTACTTGGAAACTACACACACCATGGAGACCACAGAGTTCAGGACAAGTGGAACACATGAATAGAACTTTAAAGACTTTGCTTACCAAAATCTGTATTGAAACACGCCTTAAGTGGCCTCAAGCATTGCCGCTAGCTCTTACTTGCATTCGAAACACTCCCCGACGGGGCCTCAAATTGACCCCATATGAAATTATGTTTGGCAAGCCGCCTCGAGTCTTACCTCCTGGGATGCGAGAGAATGTAACTTTTGAATTAGGTAATAGTGAGCTTCATATGTATGTTATTGCCTTGCAGTCTGTCTTGTTTTCTCTTCACAGGTATGCAGCCTCCTTTCAGCGTCTGCCTTTAGATGTACCGGTACATGACTTCTCCCCGGGAGACTGGGTCTTGGTGCAGCGGTGGAAAAAGGAGCCTTTGACTGAGAGGTGGAGTGGCCCTTTCCAGGTACTTCTAACAACCCACACCGCTGTAAAGATTACTGGCCATGATCGTTGGATACACCATACCCGTGTGAAGCGACATCCACAAGCATTAGAGGACATCAACTCCCGAGACGAACTCACTCCGGAAGCTGAGTCGTCTTCGGAACAAGAAGCCAGCAAGTGGAGTTGTGAACCTACTGGTGATCTCCAAGTGCGCCTGAGACGGCTTAATCAAAGCTCAGAAAATTAGACAAGAAAGTAAAAGGGAAAATATGGTGGGAATCTTAGTGTGCCTTGTTGTTATCTGCATAATGAAAGGAGCAGAATTGAGCAGCCTTAACCGCTGGCTCACACCCTCGCTTTCCCAAATTGCTCCCCCAGGGACAAATTTGTATGTTGATATGATGGAAAGAATTGCAGGTACTTTTAATCTTACCAACTGCTGGGCCTGTGGGGGGTTCCAAGAGGCCAGAGAACAGTGGCCTTGGAGGGCTTTTCCTTTGGCCCCAAAATGGTTGGTCAGTGACAAGGCGGATGTTAAGAGTACTGGTCAAGAATGGGATGAAAACCGCAGCTGGGATCTTTCCCAAGTGGCATTAGGAGAGTACTGTATTAGCAGTAATGGTACGGGGAGAAGTTTGGGACATAGTCAGTGTACATGGACATTGAAATGGGCCCAAATATGCACCAAGTATGCTGATCAATGGAATTCTGCTGTTAGCATCCCAATCTCCCCGCAGATGCAACAGACCAAAAAGACAAGAATAGTACCTTTCGATTCTAACCCTACCAGATGTCAGGCATATGAAAAGGCCCGAGGTGAACGATTTACCT
This sequence comes from Crocodylus siamensis, assembly GCF_052110815.1. NCBI lineage: Eukaryota > Metazoa > Chordata > Crocodylia > Crocodylidae > Crocodylus > Crocodylus siamensis. Next base: position 110,389,030 of record NC_143396.1, on the reverse strand, counting down.
ATGTCTATAGTTGGAAATGGGTACACCCGAATGGCACGGTGGCAAAGTTTAATACATATTGGAGTGCCTTAAATGACACAAATGAAATAACCAAGTGCGAGTATAGGGATAAAGACGGCGTATGGAAATGTCAGTTTAAACGGAGTAACTATTACACTGACCCTTTAGGGCAGACGGGCAACAAATACTATCCCCTTCTTTTCCACAGCCGTGACCCCCTAGCCTTGGGAGGGGAAAACAGGGCCCTGAAAGGACATTATTGGATTTGTGGAAGGAAAGCCTATACAGTACTACCACGAGGGTGGACAGAAACCTGCTATGTTGGAGTAATTGTACCATCTTTCTTTTTGTTACCATCTGAGGTTGGAAATAAGCTGGGAGTCTCTTTGTATGATGATTGGAAAAGGGCCAAGAGAAGTATTGATGTAAGTTTGACACAGGGTGGCTCCCAAAGGTGGAAGGAGGATGAGTGGCCTCCTCAGAGGATTATTTAGTATTATGGACCAGCTACATGGGCTAATGATGGAAGTTGGGGTTACCGGACACCAATTTATATGCTAAATAGAATCATCCGGTTGCAGGCCGTCTTGGAAGTAATTACTAACCAGACCGCCACTGCTCTCGAGTTGCTGGCTTGACAAAGTTCCCAGATGAGGGAAGCCATATACCAAAATCGAATGGCTCTAGACTATTTACTCGCAGAGGATGGCGGAGTCTGTGGAAAGTTCAACCTTTCTAATTGTTGCCTCCAAATAGACGACAACGGAAAAGCAGTCTTAGAGATTGCCAAAGAGATTAGGAAAATAGCCCATGTACCAATACAAACGTGGGAACCCACATGGAGTAAAGACTGGTGGTTTCAATTATTTGGAGGACCCTGGTGGAAAAAAGTAGGATTTGTGCTTTTGTGTGCTCTGACTGGTTTAATTTTTATCCCTTGCCTTATTCCTTGTCTCACTAGATTGATAACCACTACAGTAGAAGGAATGCAGGTCGCAGCAGTTCCTTTGAAAGCACAGACTGTAGCAAAAGTCATGGTCCTCAGAAAAATTCCTCGTAATTATCTTGATATGCCCAAATGAAGTAAAGATCAGAAAGCATCTTGAGGGGGGATTTTTACATCATGCAAAACCCTCATAAGGAGACGGAAACCTGCATATATGTATCATAAGACAAACCAAAGGGGTGTGTGAGCTCATATAATGATGTTACAAAACATAGAGCAGCTGGAGGTGTGAGCAATTCTGGGTAAAGCTACCAATTAGGAAATCTATTCTGCTCCAATATGGCTTCATGGGCATTACCTCCTGAACCACATTTAGTGTAGCCAGAGGCATAACTAGCACAGTTTGCATCCTGGGGGAGGTACTGTTGAGCACAGGAGGGAAACAAGTGCCAAGAGCGGGGGTAGGGGTGGGAGTCTTACTTGCTGTGGGGACTCAAAAAAGTTCCTTGCTGCTGCTGCTTGCTGCCATGTCATGCCTAGTTGCTGCTGCTACAGCAGGACCACTGTTCATGCACCTGGCTGCTGCTGCCAAGATAAAGACTTCCTAGGGTGTTGCACTACTAACTGTCGCTAACTTTTAGTGCCAAGCTTTGCATATACCTGTAGGTTCTGCCACTCAGTAGAGTTATTAGAGTCTGCAGGCAATAAGGTAGCTATACTTTTCCTGGGTTAGAAGGGAACATACATGGAGTGATAGTGCCTGGAAATGTACTTGGGCATATGCATTTTTCTGAGACCAAAACAAAAACAAAAAAATCAGGGCAAATCCCAATTTTTAAAATATTTCCTAAAATCAGGATATCTCCCCCCCAAACCAGCACTCTCCTGGCCAAGCCAGGGTGTTCAGTAGCTTTGATTTAGAGGTTCTTTGAAGAGCTCACCTCTGGAACACATTCCATCTCTACAAGTTGTTTTAAATGCATTGTCTACTTCCCCAAGAGCTGCAATCATAGAAGCTGTTCTTGTACCCTTGCTCTTTCATTTCATTCCCTGCTGTTTCCCTCACCACTATATTTAAAGAAGATCTGCATTCTCAAATGTCTTTTGAGCCCAAGGTAATAATTTATGTCAGAGGTTCTCAACCAGGGTTCTGTGAGACTCCTTTAGGGGTGCAACAGTGCAGGCAACACTACTGTGGCCAGGTAAAAGTGCCTTCTATATCTTATGCACAGGCAGACTGGGAAGGGCTGAGTTAAAAGTATGCAAGAACAGGGGTCTTGGTTCTCACTGGGGTTATCTGACAAACCTGAAGCAGGCAGGAGGGTCCATTTGTGCCACAGCCCTTCCTAGTCCAGCCTCCCCTCCCCCACCAATGCTCCTCCCAAAAGTAGAGGCAGATGGGACGGTCCCACCCACTCCATGTATCCCTTTTTTCAGGAGATGATGTGCAGGGTCTGACCAGGAAAGGCTGTGGCAAAAATAGGCACTCCTGAGTGCTTTTGGTTTATCAGACAATCCTAAAGCAGAATGAGTATGCACTCACGCTGCAGCCCTTCCTAGTCTGGCTGTGCAGAAGGCACATGGAGCCCTTTTACTTGGCCATAACAGCACCACACCAGTTGAGAACCAGTGAGGTAAGCCGAAGCAGGGCAACAGTGCTTCTCACCCGGGGGTACTGCCAAATTAAAAAAGTTGTAGAAAGGTGCTCTGAGTCTGAAAAGGTTGAGAGCCACTTATCTAAGTTGTTTTACTGCCACCTAGCAGTGGTGGAAGAAAAGGTACAAAGAGTATGGGAAGAGAGGTTACTGTGCTAAAAGACCAGTTCTCATGTCATACCATTACTGCATACACTTTAATTTAGTGTATAATTAACAACTAGCCAAAAACTCTTTATTTCCCCAGGTTCAGCTTGCTCTATTTCCTCACATGCAGTTGAGTCAATATTAAACTCCCTTTCTTCTATGCCAAAAATACTGCTGGTAAACCTCTAGAAATCCCAGGATAAGGGCAGAGGGAGACTACTGCAATGGAGTTTCTTTTTTCTGGGACTTTCCTGAGTGATACCAGATAATTCCTTATACCACTTGAAAGGAAATCCATCCAAAAACACTTAAAACATGGGACAGTAATAGCATGGGCCACCCAAAAGGCTAGACACAAACCAATGCATTCCTCACTGAAGTTGTGTTTCTCCAGTAGGAAGACACACACATCTCATTTCCATCTATCCAGGTAATTACATGACCTCCATCAATGCAAGATCTTTCTTACCAAATATCTTCCCATTGTGTGATACAGCAAGAGATGGGCAATAATTTAAGGCTTGTCTTGTTTTGTTGTATTAATAGTAGAAGGAGAGAAGGACTACATATAGGTAAGTTTTCTGGAAGACCTAGAGGTCTGGTAGACAACATTTAGAGGTTAAGTTATCTATATACAACACTCAGGAATCTTAAGGTGAATCACCTAATGGTGAAAGCCAACGTGCATAAATTAAGTTCATTGTAACTAAACTAAGGTCATTTTACTTCTCAATAAAAGGATCTGCATGGGGTTTCAACACACTTATGTGCATTAAGTTTACATCTTCGATTTGCCCTAACTTTTCAGAGATCCCTGTGTAGAAATGACCTTATATAAACATTCAAACCAAAAACTGAAATAAGTTTCACTGACCCTCTAAACCTTGAAAGAATCTGGACATCAATAAGTATTCTAGGCTTTCTAAAGTAGAATTGTACAAAATATTGACAGCAAATCAAGAAACCACTCAAACTGTGCCTGGGAATGATAGGGTGTACTAGGCCTATTCTGCCCTCTGGTGGAGGCCTCACTTTGACATCCTCTGAATCTTTCCTATAAAACCCACTCAGGTCAGGTCACAAGGAAACATTGTCCACCATGGGATATTACTATGTGAAGGCAGGATATAAGAAGAGTTCCTTCACTGCAAACCACCATCCTTGGCCTGAGAGACTGACCTCCACACTATGCTATTGCTTACATATTGGGCACGCCTATACAAAACATTTACTGTGGAGTATACTAATTAGCTCTGGAGTAAGCATGTTGGCATCTATACATTCAGGGCTATTAGGCTGGAATAAACTAATTAACTCTGCAGCCGTTGTGTGGCACCCCACAGCACCTTTGAAAGGATCTCAAGGCACCTTAGGGTGGCACCCTGGTTCAGAATCACTGCCCTGAAGACTTACATGTGGCAGTCTTATCTAAAGGGACATGCAGTATTTGAATAACCAAGAGTCTTAGTTTATCCAGGAGTTTGGTGCATGTAAATGCTCTAGTTTATATTAAAAGTACATACACAATGTTAAACTATGTGTTAGTAGTGTCACAAATCTGTTAAAAGTGGACTTGAAGATATGACGTTTCTTATCAAGCTCCAGACTACTTCAATATCTAGACTACTAAAATATCCTTTACTCTGGCTTTGCATGTGATCTTGCCCTATTTGCATCCATTTAGAAAGTGGCAAGAAAGATCATTTCCCTAACCTGTTTTTTTATTTCGGTCATCAATCCCTGTACATTGGCTTCCCTTTTTCTATTACATTCAAAACTTATCTCCATTTCACCTAGCATCTTAATCACTGTTAAAATCAGTGGCAACACGTAGGGGGTGCATGGGGGTGCACGTGCACCCCCTTACATGTTGCACTCCCTGCTCAGGCAATGGGCAGGTGGGAGTGCCAGTGCCCCCCTCTCTGAGCACTGGCCGGTAGTGGGAGTGCCATGGCTACTTCCAAGACTGCCACTGCCACTTCCCAGCCAGCACAATTGGCCGTGGGGGACCCTGCCTTCCCCTGGTAGGCGTGATGGGCATCATCCCCCAGTTACTGACTGGTCTGGGGGGGCATGTGCGCCTACCCCGACTAGCACCAGTCACCCATGGTTAAGATGACTCCTGCCTCCAAATGTCCATAATACCAATAGCCATTGCCATAGCTACATTTTCAAGCATGCACCTTGGCAGTTTTTTCCATGGTGCCTCCCTTGGCTTGGAGGAGTTTCCTTCTGACACCTGCAATGTTATTTCACCCTCACATTCCTAGGTTTAGAGTGTGGGAACATGTGGGTAGCATGTTCTCAGGCCTCTCCCAGATAAGAGGCATCACAGCTATGGTCTATATATGTCTTGTATGGCCAGGCTATAAGGTATCCTGATTTTCTCTTGCCCCCAGTGAGCTTCCACCAGGATCGATGAGGGCACTTTCTGATTGTATTTTGCCATGGTTGCATCCAAAAGTCCGAAAGTGAAAGTGCACTTCATCAAGGACAAGTGCAAAGTCCTACACATAGAAGAGAATTGCAGGCACAAATGGAGACTGGGGAGTGACTGTGTAGCAAGTCAGGCCCTGGAGTGGCCAAGCCACCTGGTTCCCACCTTACTCACCCACTCTGGCCTCTCAGGGGCCCGCCCTGTTGTCTCACCTGTTAAACCTTGATGTTTTAATTGGATTGGGAGGCTGCTCCTAGAGGTCAAGGGGGGTTCACTTCAGGTCTTAAATCCTTGTCTGCACTATGGTCCCCTGGCCTTAGCCCACTTTACTCTGGCTGGGCTTCTCTGCTAGAGGCCCAATGTCCCAGGACTAAAGGCTCCTGCTTCAGCCTTGCCCTTTACAAGCTCTGGGCCCCTTGGCCCCAGTTTTGCCCTTCGCAGGCTCTTGGCTTGTGCCCTCTGTCTTTTCTGCCATGTGCTACAGATGTTGAGCTGACAGCAGTGCTCGCCCCTAGGCACTGCTTGCAGCCTCCAAGCTTCTTGTGGCTTGAACTTGGCCTTGGCCCTCTGGCCTTAACCCATTTATGCTGCCTGCCCCCTTTAAAGGGTGTAGGACCTGGGGTGCACCTGGTAGCTTTCTCAGTCACACATTTCCTTTCCTCCCCTACAGCCACAATCTGGTCCTCCAATTCAAACTTCAGCACAATGAAAAAATGCATCCATGCACTCCCAAACAAATGCTTCTCTCTGCTCCTCCTCACCATAGTCACACCATGGTAACAATCTACAACATAAGGCTAAAATGCTTAGGTCTGCAGCCTGGCGATGTAGGGGCTTCCTTGCAGCTTCCTGCAGTCTGAAGTCCTCTCTCCTTGGCCAGTTAAGCTGCCCTCTTCCTAGGGTCTCAGCCAGGGTCCTAGTTTTATAACCTGACCCACCCATCTGCAGCACCACACACAGCAGATTCAGGCATTTCCTGCACTGCTACCTTGCAGCACAGGGAGGTTTTCTGGCCCTGGGAGATCCTGGGGTAAAAATATCCACTTGAAAAAAGTGGGGTGTCACACATGGCTGCAGCCCATGTCACCCAAAATCATGTTCTGGCTGCTAGTCAGGCTCCAAGCTGCAGGTGTGCCTTGGTGGCAGCTTCCCCAGCCTCCAAGACCCCAGATAAGGCTGTTGGGGTCAGCACAGTTGCTGGCCCCTGTCTCTCCTACTCCACCTAAGATAACCTGCCATGCACCAGAGCATGCATGACATGGGCATTCCCTGGGGACAAGTACTAGCGGCACAAGGTGAGCCGCTGCTTCTTGTCCCCAAGGAACCCAATGTCTGCACTTGTCTGGAGGTGGCCTGAGGGTAGTTAAATATTGGAACAAGCTGCTCAGGTTGTGGAATCTCCATCTCTAGACAGGTTGTGGAAGTTAAGAGCACATTAGCCAAAATCTTGCCCAGGATGGTTGAGTCAGATCCTTCCATGAGCAGATTTAGTCAGTGATCCTTCCTTGAGCAAGGTCAGACTAGGTGACTTTCTGAGGTTCCTTTCCAGCCCTACTTTCTAGGCTTCTGTGGTCTTACCTTAAGCTTCCCAAATGCACTTGAGGAATCACATTGCAAACCTCTACGACCACAAACCAAGAGCTGCCTTACCAGCACCAACCTGGTTAGCCACAGACCTCTAGCAGACAGCATCTGGATATTGAAAAAAAACTTACTTTTGAACTGGTACAAACTCCAATATGCCATGAATGCATGTGCTCACTTACGTATTTCAGAAAGTTAAAAAAAAAGCTATCAAGGATCTCTTTAATCACCTATCCTGTACAGCATGAACTCTTACTCTCCAATGAGGATCAGGTTACTAGGCCTGCGTGAAGCGGCTACTATTCGCTTCGGATTCGGCCGATTCAGGGGACAGTGATTCAATTCAGTGATTCGAATCATTGTCTATATCAATTCAGCTGAATCTGATTCAGAGATTTGGCTGCTGTTGAATTTCTGAATCACCCAGGCCCCATCCCTCGCCTGCTCTCCCAGCCCCTGCAATGGCTGCCCTGCCCACCCCAGCTCCCAGCACTTTGGGAAAAAAGAACCCTGACTCACCAGGTGCTGCTGGGTGGGGAGGTGATCCCTACTGCCCCACACGGCATGGGGGGGTTCTGTCACAAGCCTCTTGCCCCCACCCCGCTGTCCCAGCCCCCCCATGGCTGCCCTGCCCACCCCAGCTCTGGCGCTTTAAGGAAAAAGAAAACCCCAAACCGCAGACTCTCTTGTTCCTGCTTGGCAGGGGGGTGATCCCTGCTGCCCCCCACTGCCCCATGGGGGCTCTTCCATAAGCCCCCTGAAGCCCCGAGACCACTGCAGGAGCTGGTGAGTCCTGGCGGGGGGTTGGGGTTTTTTTCTTAAAGGGCCAGAGCTGGGATGGGTGGGGCAGCCATGAGGGAGCTGGGACAGCAGGGGAAGGGTCAGGGGGCTCATGTCGAGCCCGCCACATGAGGGCAGATCATCCTCCCATTGGACAGCACCTGGTGAGTGGGGCTTTTTTTTAAAGCACTGGGAGCTGGGGTGGGCAGCCATAGGGGGGTGCTGGGGGAGTGGGCAGAGGTCCGGGAGAGCTGGAGGAGCAAGCAGGGGATGGGGCCTGGCAGGCGTCCCCCCATGGTCCCCTGCCCCCGCCCCCTACTTACTAGCTCCAAGTCTGACTCCAGCTCCCTGCTGCAGCAGGCGGGGACTGCCCAAATCACTGAAGCTCTCCAAATCTTTTCCCAAGATTTGGAGAGCTTTGAATCAATTTGGACCTTTTTATTGGTCCCCTGATTTGATTCAGATTTGGAGATTCAGCCACCGAATCAGGCCAAATCTCCTCCAAATCGAATCTCCACCCGAAGCTTCACACAGCCCTACAGGTTACACAATGGAAACATGGCCTAGACTACTACCATAGAGGAACAGAAGCAAGAAGCATGTAGAGCCAGAAGAGCACACATTGGACATGTGTATAGGTGGTCATATGTGCTGTTGGGAAACTTGGCTTCTCCATAAAGACTGGGTCTTAGGTGGGCTTGCCAATTGGTTAGGCCACAGGTGTTGGGTAGGAGCCAAACCACAGACTGAGTCAGGGATTGTGTTACCAGATCCAAATGGATATCCGGTGATACAGCCCAAGTCAAAGGCCAAGACCAGATCTAGAAGTCAGAAGCTGGTGCCAAAGTCACAGCAAGCCAGGAGTCAAAGCCAGAGTCAGAGTGAACAAAGAGTCAGAGACCAAGTTACCAGCTCCAAGGGGAAAAGCCTGGACTTTGGCTTTCTGAAACAGAGCTGAGCAGGATCAGGAGTCTGAGAACAAGTACAGGATCAGGGAAGCTTACCAGATCAGACTCTCAGAAGAATTGTTGGCTGCCTGCAGCCTTCTGCCACAAGTGGGGATTACATGGAGAGCCTGTTCTCCCCAGTAGTCGATCAAGAGCCCCCTGGATTGTTAGCTGGGGTAAGGCTGCCAGTCAGAGCCCCAAGCAGGTGTGGCCAATGAGGGTTCAATCAGCCCAGGTAGGGTGGCCTGTTAGGGCTCCTGAAAACTCCCCTTCAAATCCTGGTACCAGCAATGTATTGGAAGAAACAGCAAGTATACTACAGCATGCATAATGCAATGTGGATGATGACAGGCAGGTTTGCCAGGCACAAGCACATTGTGGCAGGAGCAGGAGTGCAAGAATACAGAGAAGTAGAAACATCCTTAAAAGACATGTAGCAGCATCAGCAGCACTGAAATTAGCACTGAGATATCACCTGGAAATGTTTATGAACAAAACTATTCCCAGAATTAACAATGAGAGACTTGATTATAAACCATAACTAAGGGTATCTTCAAATAGCATTGTATTATTCCTAGATACAAAGAATATATCTAAATGGCATTCAAATTGTGTCCCAGAGACAGGGGGCTTAATGTATCCCTGCAGTAGCTTCAGTACCATATTTATAGGTTTGGTGTATGTGAGTGAGAGTAGGTGGCAGAACATACTTGAGAAAATCCTTTCCAGGTTAAGCTAGTGATGCAGCGTAGACATACACCAGAAGTTACATAGTGATCAGCACGTGACATCCACACTAGGAATGGTAGGGTACCAGAAGTTATAAAGAACAGACTAGGGTTTACAAATTGTAAGGAGAAAAATGTCAAAGGTCTGTGGAGAGGTCAGACTTTAAGAAGGAACATGAAAAAACATGGCACTCTTAACAGCTCTGCTCCCTGTTTAAGTGCTAAGCTGTATCTGCCAAGTTAAGTGGCAAAATAAGGGCTTATTATGTATTTCTTCTGCTGTCATGGAGGAGCTAAATGTCATTCAAATTGCAGTATCACTATTATCCCTGATATCAGAACTGGCAGCGTCAGTCCCTTAATACAAGTGTGACAGTCTGCCAGTAAATAGGGAAGTTTCATGCGACTCCATAGATGATTGAGAAGATCAATCCAAGATCTCCATGTTCCACTGCAGACATGGCAATACCAAAACCAGAAGTAGTAAAAGTCAACTTTCAGATTGCAGGACAAGCTGAAGGAAAGAAAAACAAATATCTTTACCTACAACCTGCAAAAATGTATCATGGAATATAGATTGAGATACACTGCAAAATTTCAATTAAAAAATTGATTTCCCATAAGTCTAGGGGTCTTGCAATTTCAGGTTAAGGGTAGGCCAATTATAGAGTTGGCCCCAGGTGTGAAATTTTGATTTGGATTCCACTTCAGATTCTGAACTTGTTTGGATTTTTTCCTTTTTAAGCAAGAGGGTATTTATTTTGTTCTCCATTAAGGCTGTCTCAAAGATGTAACTAATAATATTTGAAACCTCTCAGGAGGTCACTTACAGTGAATGTAGTGAAACAGATATGAACAATATTAGGGAACTGAACAAAGTAGAATTGTTAGCTAACCAGTCATTTTGCAGTGTATAACTACACATTAGTTGTGCTACTATACTAGAAACTAATAGTTTCATTGTCAAAACTGTACAGGCTGCTAAAAGGCCTTAGTTAAAGCTCTGGTTAGAGATCACAGGTTGAAAGATTTTTTTTTTCTCTATTGGCCCATTGGTACCCTGAAGACCAGTTGCTAAATCTAACAAATTCTACTACAGTTTCCAAAAAAGGGTAAAGAGATTACGAACTGAGAAAGAGACAATATTTTTCCTGCATCCTGTAGGACAAACCTCATTAGCTAACCTAGTTCTCTAGCTGACATAAAATACTGAACCACTGATTAAAGCAAAACTTCTTAAATCATTTGTTAATTCTAAAAGTTTTACAGACCTCACTAAAAACCCAAGTTTAAAGAAAAGCATTGAGGATTAGACCAGAAAATCTTCAAAATAATAGAGTTGAACGTAAGTACCGATGCTGGGTTATCTCAAGGGTATGCAGATGTTTGGGAAGGTTAGATTGCATTAAAAATGACCGCCTGATGTAACTTCGTTTGCCCAGGTGTGGACCTTACACTTAGATCCCTAGTTAGGTAGTTCTAAGTGAGAACTGAACTGAAGTTTAGGAAGGTTAGATTGATCTAAAATATGGCCAACCTGATCTAAGTTAACTGTACCTTGGAGGTAGTCTAACTTAGTCTCCAGTGAGACTCATCTGAACTTCTGTACAGTTCCCAGCACAGGCCAAGGGCTGGGAGAGCCCAGCTGCTGCCCCCAGCCCCAGGCATGTACTTTTCTTACTTCCCAGGCAGCTTTTAGCTCCCTGGCACCTTGTCCCAAACGGGCTACTCTCCCTTCCCCCACCCAATAGGCCAGCAAGCCCTCCCTGAACTAAACCCAACCATCCTGCAATCCACAGCTGGTACCAGCTTTTTACCAGCATTCACTGGTGCCAGAAGCCAAGGGAGTGAGTCAGGGTAGGGAGGAGGGATAAACAGGATTGGGGCTGGGAAAGAGGGGGAGAGTTGGTTTGCCAGAAGCGTCAGGTGCAAACATAGCTGCTGGTTCTAGGTGCAGAAAGAGCCCCCCCATCCTGCCAAGCCCTCCCCCAGAGAGCCATTAGGACCCCTGACCTGTTTGCCCCTTCCCCTAACTTGACTTACTTCAATCGGGCTTCCAGGACCAGTGAACACTGGTAGGAGCAATTTGGCAGGACTGGGGGGGCCAACAGAGTTGTCAGGATCAAAGACCCTCTCTGATCCTGCCAACCCTCCTCCCTCAGATATCACCAAGCCCCACACAGACTCTGCCAGCCCCCAATCCTACCAAATCTTCCTGGACTCCATCAATTCCCCCCCCCCAGATTCCACTTGCCCCCTGATCCCCCAACCCCCTGTGGACCGTGATTGCCTCCCCAGTTCCCCCAAGCTCCCTCACAAGCCCCCATCCCAACTTCCCTTAGATTGGGTGGCCATTTTTAACTCAATCTATCTTCCCCCTAACATCTCCAAATGTCTCTACATACCCCAAGTGTCAACAGAAAATAGTTACAGTACAAACAGACCACTTCCACATGTAAGAATACTCACAGAAAAATATGTAAAATTTGATGAAGATGAAAGAGAAGTAAAAAAGAGGAGACAGATGATTCCAAGACTATAATGGAGAATATCCAGCAAAAAAGAAAGAAAAAACCTATAATACTTCTACACAAGCTATTAGATAATGTAAATTAAAATGGTTAATATTATTATCATGGTTTACGTTAGGTAGGCAGTGAAAATATGCTAGGCATTATCCACAGAGTTATGAGCAGGTGAATCTACAGTAAAGTACGAAGATTACAAGATTACAGGACCATCCACAATCAGAATAAATCACATAAACAAGAGAGAGGATGTTTCCTGGATTCATTTCAAGAATCTTTCCCTGTATAACTCCAAATAAAAGGTAGCTGGAGTCTCTTTCTATCATAACGGTGGGCACTGAAAGCTTAATCTGCAATCCAAATCCCACTGAAGGCAATGGGAGCCTTTTTCATTAACTTAATTAGCTTTGACTCTTGTCCTTATTCTCTGTTCTTGATTCAGCAAGGTAGCACAGACATAACTTCAAGTATGTGAGTAATGTCATCTTTGCCACCTGAGTCTGAGCCCAATCACAGTCCAGGCCAGATTAGCAGCAGTATGTCAAGCCAGAGATCAGGAGACAGGAACAGAGGAGGTAGCAGAGCTGTACAGAAGCAACAAGAACCTTGTTGTTCTCACAGCTTCCTGTTTCCTGTGCAAGCTTTATAGAGGCAGGAGCCTTATGGGGGTGGGGAACCAAAGCCACTGCTGGGAGTCCTAGCTAATCAGGGGCCAGAGATGGCAGCCCTTCTCAATACGGACCCTGGTGAAGGACTGCACTGGTGCTTGCTTCCCTGAGCCTTAAGGTTCCATGTTTGAGACTGTATCCTACCACTCACAAAGACAAAAACTAAACCTGTATTAAACTGTTCAGCCCTGTAGCACTGGGTTTCAAAAAAGAACTCCATGCTTTGGGAAAAAAGCCCAAAAAGTGATAAGTAGAAAATTTAAAAGTGACTTAAAGGCCTAAATCCTACTTTCAAATTTGATTCTTCAAAAATGGGATACAGGATTCAAAGACTTCATGGCACTTTTGAAAGTGTTTTACATTTTCTTATGTCAATGTACCACATTTTGTAATCAACACTGGTTCATCTGCTGCTACAACAGAAGAGACAGTTGAAAATGGAAAGTACATATAGTAAAGTATGCTAACTTCATAAAATTCAGAGATTCTGAAATCCTAACAAAAATTGATTGTCTGTGCAGTGTATTCATAACTCATATAGCAGGAATCTGAGAAAGAGTCTTAGTAGAAGTGTGTTTTCAAATTTGACTGGACATTTCTTGATCTATGATTGATACTTGTTTATTTTCAAAGCTACTCAAGTAATGCTCATATCATCCATCAGGTGATTTGGTACACCAGGTTTAATAGCTATCATGAAAGAAAACAGCTGGTCACAGAAATAAGTGGACTGACAAATGTGAGCAGTCCTGTAAAGAAGACAGGAATGGAAACTGAGAGATATCAGATCCATACAAATTTATTCTTTGACTTTGCCAATTCTTTGACTTTCAGGAGTAAAATTGGTCCGCTGATTATTCAGTATGGTAATGAGGAAGACTTTTTAGAGAAGGATGTGGCATTTCAGTGCTTTATTTCAGTATTTATAGAAATGCCAAATGTTAGTTTCCATAATTCTTACAGCCAAATAAATGAAAGGCCATTCTCATCATTTAAAGGAGGGCTCTCTGTTTCAACCATTATTATTCTTCCAATGTCTCATGCTTTCACTTTTAATAAATCTCCAGCAGTCTTCTAGCAATAGTGGGCCAAAATCCTTCCCTGACAAACCATTCATATCCCTGACATCAAAATAGTTCATAAAGAAAGGCATCAGCTGGCATGGACAAATACTCAGCAATAAAGCAAAAGAATAAGGTTGAGAGAGCTGTGTGCATTAACATTTCCACTTTAAAAGCAGAATTTTTCTTTGTAAGGGGAAAACACAATTTCATGCTGGTGTGCTCATTTATTGGGAGGACTGAATAAGCAGCAGCTGACAAGCTGGCAGAACCAGAAAGACATGACTACACACGTATTATAAATATTACATCCAATACATAATGCTGTTCCCCGCCAGTCATGATGCCTTGAAGGAACAGGATGTTCAGTTACCTAAACACCCTTAGTTTTGAAGGCTTTCTTCTCCCCCACATAAGAGGCTAGGAGTTGTTGCTAGGCTGCTGCAAACTTGCTGCTACATTGCAACAGTCAGAAAATAACCACTTAAATTAGTTTGTCAGGAAATGCCACTCTTGACTCTCCTACTGCAGTGTACTCAGCAAGGCCACCATAAGTCGAGTACCAGCAACTAGCTTTATGGGAAACACCAAATGCTTCTGACAATGTTATTTACCACAGCAGTGTGCAAGCACTCAGACAGTGTGAGGCACATTGGCAGCTTCTACACAGTGTAAGGTTTGCAACTAATTGGCATAAATGTTTTCAGATATTCGCGAGAACTGTGTCAAGTGGCTTCTTCTACAATTAGCTGTAATTACTTTACTTTCCATTTTTCACTTACCTTCCACCATGCAATTTTTCCTCCTGGTTTTTCTCTTTCTCTCTTGTCCACTTCTTCCTCTTTTCCTCACCATCCTGACAGAAGTGACAATTTTCCCCAATCAGCACAAGTGCATGGCTGCAAACAGCTTTAAAATGGCCGATAGGGTGAAAAATCTGACCCCTCATTGCTTTAGGTATTAGATAAAGATGTTTCAAAATGTACCATCTTCTGTAACTTGTGCCTGCGGAGCTCCAAGCCTGTCACTGTTTTCAGAATGGGAGGGGTGAAAGGGAGCAGGTGGAGTTCACCCCTCACCCTTCAGCACTGGCTGGGGAGCCCCAAAAGTGAGCTCCCTCTGCTGCCTTTCCCCCTCCCATTCAGAAAACAGCCAGAACTGGCAGAGAGCTATGGCTATTGTGAGGGGAACCTGGCTGCAGGCTCCCAGCACAGCTAGATTCCCCTCACCCCTGGAACCAACAGTGAACTTCTGTTTGGTCTGGAAAGATGCAACTCAGAACGCTCTGCAGAAAATGTTCTGAGATATAGTTTGGAGCTGCACTTTTGTCTGTACCTATGGCCTGTCTCTAATTGGTTCCTTACCTGCCACTGTTAAACTTGTGCATCTTTGCTCCTCCTTTTTGCTCTTCCTTGTTTCTCCATTTCCAACCCCCCTTTTTTTTATGTGCTGTCTTCATCTTTCTCTGACTTCCTTTCATTTTCCAGCTTTATTTGCTCACACGCAGGAGAAATTCTCTACAAACATGACGTTGGAAACAACTGAATTTAAAAAATAAGATGCAAATGCTGCAGAAGCAGGTGAGACCACCAGCCAACCACAAGAAACGTTCTGGTGGGTTATGGGTTAACACATCATGCTTACCACAGTGGATCACATAAGTTTCTTGAACACTGCACTGTGAATGAACAACCCTTTCATTTCTCTCTTATAAGCCTGAAACAAATCACAAACACAACTGATATAAAGACACCATCATGCCTATAAAGTCATGCGGCAACTAGCACTGGTTTTCATTAGCAGAAAATATCATTGGAGAAGAGATGGGACTCAGAGGAACATTTGTTGCTCATTCTGTACTGGCCTTTCATACAGATCAGTCAACAATTCTATTTTTCTTTCTCCTTTTACCTACTGGCAGGAAAATAAATGGTACATTGAAGAAAAGAATAGTTCTGTATATGCACCACCAGGTGGCAATGCATAATCAAAAATAATGAGGACATACCTAGCCAAAGATGACTGAAAATTAAAATTACAACTATCATGCTGCCAAGGAAAAATGTTCTAAAAAGGAATTTACTGAAAAGGACCATTGGAAACGTCTTTCTTGCCTTTTATGAACTCCTTCTGAAAAAGTCTGCTCAGTCAAAATGTATAAGGTTGCTAGTTATATTTCAATTTGCAGCATGAATTTAAGATTTTTTTTTTAGCAGTGGGAGGAGGCAAGGAAGGCTTCATGTTTGCTTAACAGCACTCTCCCTGGCCAACTATGAGGAGTGATAAGATGTTAAGTAAGTTCTTTTTGATTAAGAGGATAATTTCTGCCATAAAGAATCTTAACTGTGGCAGCTTCAAAATGGGGATAAATGGCAGGAACTACAGGTATATGAAGAAATGTTAGCAAACTAGAGAATACTAGCTCGGTTATCAAGGTATTCTGTATTTGGGGCCTTCAACAATTTTCTTCCCTATACTTCTATGAGATAGAGAAATATTATTATCCCCATTTTATAGAAAGGGAACTGAGGAATGGAGCAAATAGGACATTCAAAGCCATACAACAACTCTGTAGCAGAGGCAGGTAGTGAATTCAGGTAATCTTGAGTCCCACTCTGATGAATTATCATAAACTTGGAAAGTCCCGGTACCACGTCTACTTATATACTATATGTGGCAGCTCTATCTTATTTAACATCTCCAGTAAAATGACATTCATGTTTTGAGAGACAGAGAGATGGGAAGGGGAAGAGACACATTTGTTACCAAGAACCTGATACCATTTGGTTTTTTGAAACACAAAACTAAAGCCTGTTAATGATCAGGATTCCTTCACAAGCTTAGGCAGAACTCAAGGATAGTTATGATTCCCTTAATAATTACTCTTTTTGCATACCAAATTGAAATACAATCATATTTCCTAATGATCTTCCATTCCCTCTTAGTGGGTAAGATGTTATCACCACCAAAGTCAGAAAAAGAGGCGGGAGACAGGTTTATAAATCGACCTTTTATTGATTACATCCCAAAACATAAGAATAAGCACTTGTCTCTATGCTTATCTAGTTACCACAATAGCACAATACAGATTTTCACCTATACCCACTGAGGGAGAAGTAGGAGGGAGAAGGAAAGTGGCATGCAAGCTGGCAGCAAGTTGTCTTGCATTTGCTGAGGTCTTTTCCCAATTTCCTCTGTTTACACTTAATATTTGTGTGAGTTAGTAAATAAATATGCTGCTCGGTGTTATTTAAAATTCTTAGTTTCACTGAGTCTTTAGGAACTGAACTGAACCAAATTTCCTGTGGACTTGGAGGGTGCCACTTATCTGGGGTCTGCAACCTTGTGAAAACTACAGTTCTGGGAGAGAGGACTTTTTATCTCTTTCTTTCACTGCTTGCCGTATTCCGTTTCTTTCACTTTGCTGAGTAGGCCAGTTATAATGTACACCATGTTACCAAAGACACATTATTATTGCAATACGATTCTAGCTGACTACCTACAACTTAGTTGTTCTCAAAAGGCAAAACATCAGCTGGTGTCAGATTTTTGCAAAAAGCATTTATTCATTCTTGGCGTAATCTAATATTAGAGGCTTGATAAACAAATCTTTGTTCTACTTTCCTAGGCTACTGCTTATGATTTAAATGCAAGCTGTTTGTTTACTGATTGTATATCAGCTTAAGCATTTATCATTTATTAGCAGGGATCTAGGTTTTCCATTTCCCATGGAAAAATGGAAAAAAAATGTGGATTTTCCCTTTTACCCCCCCCCAAAAGGAATTTTCATTTTAATGGAAAAACACACAGATTTGCACTTTTGCAAACAGCTCGCTGCAGGCTGGCAGAGTTGAAGCCTGCAAGGGGCTGGGGGGAGCAGGAGGAGGGCAGTCAGGCAGGGGGCACCATGTGCCTGTATATGCATATGACCACCAGGCAGACTGGAGAGCAGCTCCCACAGTAAGTTAGCAGGGGAGTGGGGGGGCAATTGGGGTGGGTGGAGCACTCTTCGGAGGGACAAGAGAAACCCGTGCCCCTCAGACCTGTACGTGGGGCAGGTGTGGGTGCGGGCTGCCTGCTGTGGGCCTGGACTCCCTGCCCTGCTGCCCTCCCCTGGGTCCTCCACAGGGGGCATGTCACCAGGGCAGCATGGAGCTTCCAGCAGGAAGGAGCTTTCCCACCTGACTCTGCTATGCCCTGCCGCACTGCATCCCACCCACTGGGTTGCAGAGACTCCAGGGGAGGGCTACAGGGCAGGGAGCCTAAACCTGCAGAGGGCAGCCCACACCCGCCCTCCCTAGGAGTGCATGCAGCAGTGGGGAGCAAACCTTCCCCCGCCCAAGCCTGCAGCACACAGCCTGCACCCAATCCCCTATCCACTCCGTGCCAGCATGTCAGAGCTGCTCAGCACCAGAAAACAGTGATGGGTGGAGGGGTGGCGGGGAAGGCAGCCACAGCTGGACCTGCATCCTGGTGAGAGAAGGGGGCAGGGAAAACTCTGATTTTCCATGATAAAAATCCCCAAATCAAATGCTAAAATGTATAGGTACTTATCATTTATCTTATTATAGTGAGTGAAGCACTGGTTCACTTCCAAATTGCTTTAAAATTGTAAATATATCAATTAAATGTGTTCAACTGATACCTATATAGTGGTATTTAATTTTAATTGCGGGAAATGTGATTTTGGGGGATTTTAATAAAAAAAATTGCGATTTTATCAGAGAATTTGTGATTTTTAAACAGAGATAACCAGGACCCCTGATGATGATGCTTAAAAGTGAGAGTAGAGAGAACAAAGGGGAATGGGACTGTGTTCTGTTAGAAACAAAGAACATCTAGACCTGGAAAGCACCAATCATGGTTCACTACACATCTCTAATACAGGATATTAAGCTTGTTCTCTAATCAAGGTCAGACGAGCAGTTGGTTGAAACTTTTGTTGTTGAAATGATTTTTTTCAGACCTTACTACCTCAAACTTAATTCTGGTGTACTTCTATTTGGAAATGCTTCTAACTCATGGGAGTGCTTTTCTAGTTGCCTCAGGTCTCTTTCTCTTCTATGCATCAGGCTCATCATCAGCCTATCTTCCATGATATAGTCATGTCCCCTCTGCATCCCCCAGATATACTCATGCCCCATGAAGAGGGAGACCATATTGCATCCTGGAATATGTAGTTCAAAGAGAGCCCCTGGCCCATCAAAGAGAATGGCAGCAGTCCACCAATAAACAAACAAACAAACAAACAAACAGTAGACTTGGAGCAATATAACTTTAAAACAAATGTCTATATATTAGAAGCCACAGAATAATGACCTTAAATTTCACCAGATTGTTGTTTCAGGCTCTTTACTATCCTTTGAACAATAAAGCATTCCCTCTAGTAGCAGTTACTAGTATAAGGGTCATAGTTCCCTGGGTGACTATAGTGTATTTCGGCAAGTTAAGCAGATCTGGCTTAGAAGAATACATGGACAGAAGAACAACACAATGTATCAGAGACTGCAGGTGGTGGTGTATATTAGCGATGCTCTTCTCTGAGTCAGTGCTAAACCTATGATTCAGCAGAGCAATAGGGCAACTGCTGTTACAAGTGCCATAGCCTACATGCAATGTAAAAATGGACTTCTTGACCATGGCATATTTTGTAAGTCTGGAATATTAATATACTGTTTCTGGCCAAACAGTAACTTGGCTAATTACTTGCCTACCCAGTTTCCCTCTGCACAGTGGATTCCCATTCCAATGGAAGTAGCATTTTTATTCACTTCCTACCCAGCTATGTTGCATTGTTATGAGCTATTAAATGGTTGTTGCATTTTATTCCATCTTCTCTGAGGGTTTTTTTAATCCCTACCTTATAGGGCTGTTTTTAAATGTAGTTAACAATTATACAAGTCCTCAGATCCTTTCTTTAAAAATTCAAGAAAACCAGTTGGGGATGGGGGAGGGGGTGGGGGTGAGCGGAGGGCGTGATGGCTTAAAAAATGCCTTAAAAAAGGTTTGCTTTTTGGGAATTAGCTTATAGGTATATATATATGCATTAGAATGGTTCAGGATGGGCAGCAGGGGTTAACTGATTTCCAAAAGCCTGGGTCTCTCACAGTTTTCTCAGCACTCAGAAGCAGACAGGCTGTCTAACAAACAAGGAAACAGTCTGAGAAACTGGAGGCATGTACCACACTGTTCCATAACATGAGATACGGTGGCATCAGCTCACAAGGTCAAAGAGGGCCTGAAACTCCTGTTTTGGGAGAGATGTCCACATGATGGGCTTGGAATGTGCTACAAACCAACGTGAACAGTATGACGACCACAGAAAGACCAGTCAGTGATATCCATGAATGAAGAGTCACCATGATGGAAGGAGAATACAAAAGCAGACACTTGAAAGTACCAAACGGTCCTCCTCCTTGAGAGGGTCCCTGAGAGGGGTCCCTGTCCCCATCCCTAGGAAAGGGTCTCCATCCCTGAGAGGAATCACCGAGGCTGTCATGGACAGAGGGCATACCACCAGCCCGTCTCATCCACCCCACTGGTGGGGGAGAAGGGGGCACCTCGGCATCCCACCTCCAGGCTGCTGACATCTGACACTTGAGAGAGAGCCTTCAGACCGAAGCCTGCATCCCGGCCAGATGCATCTTGACTCTGATGACAGCCCTAGGATTGGCAGATATATAGAACTGCTGGATTGCTTGCATTGTTTCTTTTCTGTTATCACTATCTGTCAATAAATTTGCCTGTTATCGAATGGTAAGGTCATGGTCTGTCTGAGGGTTGGGTGTCCCCCCTCCACCAGAACAAGGCATCTGAATCCAAAATCCAAAGCCAACAGGAGGAAGGTATAAGGTTCTTGGAAGAAGCTCTATAGGGAACTAGATTGCTTTAAGCATTAACACAATTCTCATTATTCTAGTAAAGCATCACGTTCACTTGTTGCCCATATCTTCACACACATACTGGCAAAACACTATGAGAGATCAGTGCCTTATATGTGACTTTCTTCCAGGAAAAATCAGTGATGTGAAGTCTAGGTATATTTATTGTGCCTCTTGTTTATTTGTTTCTGTTGTAACAGTTCTGAAACTGAAGTGCTCACAGACAGCCGGCAAGTGATTCTATCATTCAAGGATTGCTGGTAACTAGACACATGTGCCTGGGCAGAGAGAAACACTGCCCCAGTAACTGATTCTACTTAGATTAAGAATTCCCTTGCTTCTTGCTACAGAAAAATTACACATAAAACACCACCGTAGTATTTTCCCCAAGACTAAAAACTTTTGCTAGCATTCTGAAAGAGAAAAAATAAGCAAATAAGCAGCCCCATCTTCCTCTCCACCACAAACCTTACAAGACATGCAGCACAACAGGCCTATCTACCTGGCATTCCAGGGAGGAGTTGTCAGCATGTTCTGCCCACCCACTCCTACTCAGGCTCCTGCTCCCACATCCCAGAGCTGGAAACCCTGTTCTGAGAGCACCCCCAGGGCCACTCTTGAGACTTCTGTCTCCAGCATACTTGGAGTTAGCTGTGGGGCTGCCTTGAAGCAGCTTCACTTCAACATTTCTGGCTTTTCACCTGCAACACGAGAGCAGGAGTAGGTGAGCAGAGAGTGCTCAAAAGCCTCTCCATGAGATTGCCAGGGATGCCTGCAGACATACCCTGCCATAACTTCATCACTGGTCATGGAAAGACTCCATATTGGAACTGGAAGTAGGTTTAATAACTGCTACTGAGTTCAACAGGAAATAGCCCTAAATTTCTGGCATTAACATAATTAGGACAGAAACAACTAATGCAATCAAGAGAAAAGAGTTTTGTTAATAACTAGCCAACACCTGATCCAGTATATGTCCCAATAAAGTGCGAAAGCCTGTACCAGTACTAGTAAAGCTAGGATGATATGTTTTAGCACTTTTAGATGTAGTCTGGGCTATCACATTTAGATGTAAAGTTGATTGGAAATTTTTCAGTGAAATGTTTTTCACTGGAAAATAATGATTTGCTGAAAGTGAAACTTTTATAGAATCATACTAGTTTGACAGAACTTCCATTGGTAGAGTTTTCTCAGGTCCAGGATGGCACTTCTGGTAAAAACAAGAGAGAGAGAGAGAGAGGGAGAGAGAGAGAGAGAGCGAGAGCGCAGAATGGTCTCATCAATACGGGAAATTTCCTGGGGTAGAGAAGGATCAAGAGTCAAGTCCTTGTTCCACCTGATTCTGATGAGGGACTTGAACCTGAATTTCACATATTCCAGGTGAGTACCTTATTACCAACATATTGGTTCTCTCTTTCCCTGTCCCTGCCCATAGGCTGTCCCTCTGTTTTTCATAAGGTCTTGGCTTATGCAGCATGGCATGAGAAAGATTTTGAATCTGAAAAGTTTTGCACAATAGGAAAACTCTCTGCCAAGTCCCAGACAGAAGTTTTCATAATTTCTGAGACCTGTTGGCAAATTTCCCAATATAGTGTGCATACATTAATTACCCTTTAAATAAAAGTCAGTGGGTGGTACAGTGGTGACTTTGAGATGAAGCAAAAGAGCAGCAACCAGTAAATCCCTTCATGGCATCACAGAAACTGTAGGTTGAATAAGGGAGAATAGAAATGGATAATCATCTTTTTTTAAAAGTTCTCCCTCTACAAAAGTTTCCATATGAGTACCAATCCATCCAAAGCCCACTTAAGAAAAAAAGTCCTCAAGGTGTTTTCCCCTCCCCGCATATTTCCTTATTTTCCACCAAGCTGAAGTATCAACAAAATAGCTCCTTTGAACTACTGTACATCAACTATGTACCAACTGCTAAGACTTTGAAAAACTAATGATCAACCTATTTGCTAACTAAATGAACCAAAGAATGATTTATTTAAAAAAAATACATATATTCTGCATTCTTCTAGTGCTGGAAACACAGATACAATATCAAACAAAAAGTGAAATTGATCAGATTAATCTCAGTGCTCAGCTTAGTAACGTAGAAAAGACACACAGCCAAAATGAAAGGGTAAAAAACAAATTAGATTCTTAAAATTCTACCAAGCTAAGTATACGTTATTAGTAACAGGGGAGATGATTTTAAAATACCATTCTCTTCTACAAATTCTTTATTTTCACATGTGTTCTACTGATTGCTGTAAAAGGGCATTTAGGTTTATATTTTAACACTTGTATCTGGTTCGATATACGGACATACGTGGTTTAGATCCATTACTTCCGCCCAATGACAGAACATGGCTATTACCCCATCTTTCCCACAAATTCAACTTTGTTATAGTTGTGTTGTGGGACAACTACTTGAATTACTTAATGAGGGTCATCAGATATGCATCCAACTCCAATATGGTGTTCACCTTTCTGAAATCAACACAAAACCTGATTGAGTAGTTGGATTTGGGGACCAACACAGTAGTACTTTGCCATTCTACAATAATTCCCAGCTCCTTCATCCATTCTATGTCCTTGTTGGCTACTTTTTACATATTCTTTGGGACCAATTAGACAGTTTTTCCATGTTTTGTCTTAAAATGATGGAATATAAGATTCATTTAACTCTGAAGCTATAAGAAGACCAATTAAAAATCTCCTACATTGATGGCCTATTTGGATGGCCTATTTGGATGGCCTGAACCTATTGTTCAGAACAGGTTCAGATTCTCCAGATTTGACTAAGCAGGTGAGATATATTGTCCTAACTGAATGTTCACATGGTATGTTCTAAAGCAGAGGTGTCAAACTTATGGCACACAGATAGGATCAGGCCTGTGGAGCCACTATATCCCACCTGTTGGGGGGCATAGCCAGGGGAAATGGCCTGGCACAGAATCCAAGGCTCTAGGGGCCCCTGTAGACATGGAAATGAAGCAAGGGTCGACACACCCCAGTTGTCCTCTGGATGTCTCTTGCCCATGGCTGCTGCTATGGTCCCAGCTCCTCAGCTAGCCCTGATGCCACCGCCTCTGCCTCCCACATGCTGGACCTGGAGCTGGAGCTGTTGCTGCCATGTGCTTCAGGCTGGAGCTGTAGCTGACACTCTGGAATGAGATATGTTGGCAGTATCAGCTCCAGCTATGGCATGGGACATGCAGTGGGAGCTGGAGCTGCTGCTACTGCCATCACATGACCGGGTGGAAGCTGCAGCTGCTACCACTGCTGCCACAGCCACCCTATGTCCTGCACTGGATATGGCCCACAAGAAGCCCTACAGTCCAGCTCCAGCCCAGGGCAGGAGCTGAGTTTGATACCATTGTTCTAAAGTTTCAAAAATTATGGTACACTTTTTCCTCAAACTTAGCTGGCAAACTTTAATCTCTTTAGACCTAACATCCTGGGCCCTGCAACTTCACCACCAGTTTGGAGTCTGAGGGGGAAGAGTATTAAGAACTAGTTTCTCAGTTCAGCCTTTTCTTACCCCTTGCTTTAAGTCTGATGTTGAATCTTTTCAGTTTTGTGGACGTTTGTCACATAACTCTCCCAATATCTTTAGCCTGTCCTTTACCTTAAGGATGTACTAGTACATGACATTAGGCTGTTGTTCCCCTGCTCTTCTCAGCCTTCCTTAACTAAGGTTGCCTCAGTCGGAGGCTATAAAGGCATTCAAAAGGAGAAACCCAATTAGAGCCTGAGGGCCTTTCCTTACGGCAAGTAAGAAAAGTAGAAGGATCAATTCCCACCGATGAAAGTTTATTTGTATGAAGGGCTTCAATGTCCTTTTTAAGGGTTTGATTAAAATATTTACCCAACCCATCAGTTTAGGGATGGTATATTGTCAATACATCCTTTTTCAGTCAAGCAGGGAATTGTCTGGATGTAGAAACTACCAAACCCCTTTACTAACAATGGAAGGTCTCCACCCTGGAAAATCCTGAGGAAGCCCCACTCTTAACCTGTTAGAATTTCTCTGGTTGGGAATAGTTCATTGGCTTTTGTCAGTGCTTTCACAGATTGGACAGAGATTGATTTGTGGTAGCATAAATCCATTCAATAATAGAAATACTGGTCACCTGTTGAACTCCTTTCAGCAGGCCTACCAGATCTATCCTAATTTGTTCAAAGAGTATTTCACCTAGAGGATGAGGATGCCAGAGCTATCCATTTGGGAGCAACCAGATGGTAATCTGCATAGGGTGCACAAAAATCACAGACCTTTGTGGATCCCAGCCCAAAAGAAGCAGGTAAATAGGCACAAAAACCAGTTTCTTTTACCATTTATTTTACTGATACCACTTCATTGGCTAGTTTCAGCAGTCCTTTTCAGAACACCCC
The DNA here is from genome assembly GCF_052110815.1 of Crocodylus siamensis. Classification (NCBI taxonomy): domain Eukaryota; kingdom Metazoa; phylum Chordata; order Crocodylia; family Crocodylidae; genus Crocodylus; species Crocodylus siamensis. Next base: position 110,364,282 of record NC_143396.1, on the reverse strand, counting down.
ATATTACCACCAGTTGGATTTAGCATTTGCCTTCTAAATGCCTCTGCCACTAGGTAAAAAAGATCTGAGGGAATTGTCTTGCCAAGTCTGACTGGAGCATATCTATCTGAATTCTACTCCGTCTTTGTATAGTCGCTGAAATGGGTACTTTCTCTGTTGCGCCACCCTCAAGTTAGATTCATTATTAGCTTCTTTGTTTCAGCTGGGTTTTGCCTATTGTTATAGCAAAAGTGTCAGGGTAGAAGGAGCAGTTATTTTGTATTCTTGTCATCTGTCCTGATTCAGGAAGAAGCTCCTCCTGGGTGGTTAGATTTCACCCTTTAGCAGTTTCCTCCTTCCCACCATGAGGCTTTTAGCTCCTGCCTGGTCTTACACAGCTTCACATGAGCTAGAAACAAGACTCCATCTGTGCAGTGGAAAGGTTCCATGAAAGCGTCATCAAAACTTGGAATGACTTCTTCCATTTTGGATGTTTCTTGTGCCCACCCAAGGTACGGCATGGCAGTTTCTTGTTACACCTACCATAACAAAGTTAATTCGCCCCCTAAACGACTAAATGGACTTGAACCCAGAAATTATCCACCACACCCCCTTGCAGAGAAGCCAGCAACCACACAGCCACTAGGGACGTATTTTCTGCCTCTGGTGTCTCCTCATTACCTATGCAGGTTCACAGTCAAAATCTGTCAGGGCCTGAATAGAAGGAGTTTGTGCACTTGTGGGGGTACCAGTGGTGGGGTACCAGTGGTGATGTGCAGCCCATTTTGGCAGGAAGCCAAATTGCAAGCTCCAGCTTTGGATAGTAAAGCATTGCTGACCCTTGCTTGAGATGGTTATCTACTAATCTACCCGCTTCATCTAGGGCAGTGGTCTCCAACCTTTTTAAGTAGGAGATCACTTTTTGGCATTTAAAAGCAACTGAAAATCTACCATGTGCCACTGCCATCCCACCCCCCCTCCCTAGCAGCAGGTAAGTCTGTGGGGAGGGAAGTGGGGGGGGGAGAGCAGATCAAGGCAGAGGGAAAAATATTATTTGGGGGCATGCCTCCCCAGCAGGTAAGTCCCACCTGGCTGGGGCCCCACTCAACTTACCCCTGCTCCAGCCTCTGTGGCACTATCCCTCACCATGGGGGACTCAATCTAGCCCCCTTCCCTTCTTTTCCCTCCCCTCCCCTCTCCTCTCCCATGGACTGACCTGCTGGGCTGGGCACACGTGAGTATGCATGCAGTCACTCAGCCCCTCATCCCAGCCTCGGATCAACTCCAAGAGGCTCCGAGATCTATGGCAAGAGGCTCCAAGATCTACTGGTGGATCGAGATCCACTGGTTGATGCCCACTGATCTAGGGTCTCAGCCCAACTCTGGAGGAACTGCTCTAAAACTACCTCCCCCATAACTTAAAGGCCAGACTGTGACTCAGGCATCAGCTGCTCCCTCCTGAGGCCCTCAAGTCTCTTAATCAAGACTTGCGATTGTATATAGCTGGCCCATACTCCTTATCTCTGGACTGATGTTGATACATCTCATTTACAGTAAAATGGCCTAATACAACCTCTCACAACTATTAGTCAAGAACTGAACATACAAGTTACTTGCATACCATATGCATTTTCCCCCAAAAAATTAGTCCTCCAAAATTGGGGTGCATTTCTTAACTGGGGAAGCTGATTTCCTATACCGGAATAGAAGAATAGGGATGTTATAATAGCAGCTGCTTCTCTCTCTTCTTCCTTGGACAATAAATTGCGAGAATAGTCCATTCCTCAGTATCAGGACTAGAGTAAACCCTCTCATAGCTGCTGCCAGCTTTTGCCTCAGCAGGAAAGGGAGGATGAGTGAGATGAAGACCAGGCCAGGCCCTTCCTCCATAGGTGAACTTTCTGGTATGACTTTGAAAAATATTCTTCCTTCATTCTGCCTTCCCAAAACAAGGCACCTGTCTTACTTGGGGGCATGTAGCATACAAGAAAATATGGTATATCCGGGATCTTAAAAACTGCTTGCAAAAGAGCTCAAGCTTGCTCTTTATGATTCCTCAAAGCTTCTCTGGGTGGCTCCTAACCGTGCCTCTCTGCAGGAGCTTCTCAAGGTGATGTTCTCTGTTATATCCTCTGTGGAGCTTTGTCTTCTCATACAGCTTCTCAACCAGCATCAAAGGGCACAGGAATGGAACAGCTTCAAAAGGGAAGTGGGACTGTGTGACAGAGCACTTAGCATGGCTGTGAGTTTAAGAGGAGAGAAAGCTCTAGGAACAGCTCAGGCAGCAATCAAGGAAGACATCTGACTGGAAGGGGCGGGACTTCAGGTATATATAAACCCAGGCCCTGAGGTAGAGAGGCAGTCTTATCCTGGTAGCTGACAGGGAAGAAGTGCCTGAGCAGACTGCTGAGTGAGTAACTGACTTACTGAGCATGTCTGTGGGGATGTAGTTTTAGGTTTGGGAGCTCAGCCTTAGGGCTGGTGGGCAGTGTGCAGCTGTAGGGCTTGGGGGGCATCTAGTGGTTTGTGAAAGGGACTATGGGGAGGCAAGGAGTTCTCAGATGGCCCAAGGAGAAGGGGCTAGAGGACTCAGGAAGAGAATAAAGGGTTTGGGGAGTGGGCAGGGCCAAGGTGCCCATAGGTCTCACTGGCCCAGGAACAGGGTCAGGGCCCAGGAAGGGCTGAAGGCCAAGGGCCACAGCTGGAGACTGGAGAACTCCCTCAATTGGTCCAGGAGTGGGGTCAGGGTCTAAGAAGGACCAAAAGGAAAGAAGGAAACAGCTGGAGACCAAAGAGGCCAGAGTGCCCATAGCCCACAAATGAGCTGTGTAAGGATAAATGGAGCCAGGATCCTGTAGGGGCAATTATGATCGAGTTAGTAAATGTGACATGTGAGAGGCATAGGCATGGTACTGGGGAGGACCAAGCCCATGTAATTATCCCTTAAGGCAAGGAGGATGGACACCTGTGTTCATGGACAACTTCCTTCTTTCTAAAAGATAAATACTTCAAGGCAAGGCGGGTGAAGAGAAGCGCAGATGGCCCAAAGACAGCAAAGTTGACAAGGACTAAGGGACTAGGGGCCAGCCCTATTACAGGCTGTTGCTTGGGAGTGGGCACAGCTGTTATGCTGTAAGTGTTATGTGTGCATCAGCCTGTGGTGATACAAGGGAGCTAAACAGCTGCAACTTGCTTCCTGGGTGAAGCATGTTTTACAGTGGAGCAGTGTTGCTGCATTTGTACTGATGCAGGCTTGTGCATAGTAGCTGTTGGGGTTTGGAACAGCAGCGCCCCTTTCCCTTTCAAAGTCTCAAGTGTACATTTGTCCATGCCCCAAAGCACTTTCAAAGCCACTCCCTGCCTGCACCACTCCTCTGCTGCCAGGGTTGCATCTTTTATGACACCTGTCCCTAACCAGCCCTTTAGTCACAGCTGGAGTTGCATCCCTTTAGTCACATGATCCATCCATTTGCCCTTCCTGGGCTATTGTAGGGTGGGATTTATATATTTCATTACATTTTCTCTTGTTTTATTTTCTCTTCCCTATCTTTATCATCCACTTTCTTTCCATCTCAAGGAAAACAACTGTGTTTTCTCACGCTCGCCTGAATAAGATGCACATCTGTTTTTTGGAAAGCAAACTACAAAAAATATTTTTCCAGAATCATGGCTAATTCTGTGACACACAGCAACAATCCCTAGAAAAACTGATGCCCACAAAGTGTGCAGCAGCAGATAGCAGGAATGTCCTAGTATAGCAGAACAGCAACCAGGCTAGGCCCCAAGCCCTTGGGACGGCAGTAGCAAGACTGTTACTTTATTGTAAATAGTTCTTTATATAATTTCCTATTAATAATAAAGTCTAGTTTCCACACCACAAGCCTCCTTAAGATCCTACTTATTACATGCAGAAGCTCACTTGCTCTAAGCCAGTTCAATTGCTGCTTTGGGCAGAAGGTACAGGGCTCAGCCAACAGCTACTAAAATGCCTTAGCACAGGGATGGTCAAAATACGGTTCATGGGCTGTAGCTGGCCCACCAACTGATTCCAGCTAGCCCATAGGCAGGCAGCACTGGCAGTAGTCCCAGCTGGACCTGGGTGAGCCACACTTGGAGCCCTGGCACCTCACCTGGGCTAGGCCAGTGGTGCTCTGCCTGCCTGTGGCTCAGACCTGCCAGGAGCTATCCTGGACACTAGGATTGTGCAGTGGGTGTTGTGCATCTGTGGGTGGAGGCAGTGGAGCTTCCCTAGTGCCTCCCAGTAAGTGAAGCTCTTGACTTCCCTCCTTGCCCTGTGCAGCACTTGAAGACAGCTCAGCCACTTGTTGCCTCCCAGCTACAGTCACCCAAGTGAGGCTGCCCCCAGGGACTTGGGGCTGTGGCTCCTCCTGGAAGAAGGTACCTAAAATAAAGCAAAGAAAATTCTGATCTTGATCCCCAGACTGCGGGTGGACTCAGCTTGTATGGCCCTGGTGGGGAGATGGGGCAGGCTGGATTGCTAGACTTTCCCAAGCTTTTTGGGGGCAAGTGTGGATAACAAGGGGTGGCAGGTAGTTCTTGAGGGACATATGGGTGCAGGCAGAGGCAGGAGGTCGCTTGTGCTTTGGGGGATGGCTGGGTTGCAGCAGGGCTCTGCTGGGGGTGGGGTGTCCTCCCTTGGCCGAGTATCCTGCTGGATAGTTTTGGTTCCCTTCAGAGGGAGACTTTATTTTCTGCTATTATGCAATTGCCTCTATGTACATTATTCAAAAAAAACTTAAATAAGGGCAAAAATATTTTTTTAAATAAAATTAAAATCTTTTATAGTAGATGTTTGATTTTTACCAAATGATTTGTTCTTTTTCCATAATTTGTTAAAATTATACCTTCATCATTAATTTTGTGCATGTGGCTCTCGACAGCTCACCAAAACTTAAGTGCCTCTCCAGCCAAAATAACTGCCCACTTCTACACCTTAGCAGCTGAGAGGGGGACACTGGACTCTGTCCCTGCTGCTACCTGTGCCAGGAAGAAGTGGAAGCCATCTTGGCAGCCATTAAAGCACAATATCGCCATGCTTTTATCCTTTAATTTATTCCAATGAATAAAAAAATCAGCTTCCCTGCTTAAGACCTGCACTCCAATTTTAGAGTATTGATGGGGGGGGTACATATGGTATATGGGTAAATATGGTAATAGAATAGCATGTGCTAAAATGCATGGATATGGTAAAAATTCCAAATTTTAATTGAACATGGGGTTATAATATTCTTATCGATTTCTTAGGGTTCAGACCCAGCATACTTGTTGCTTTATTTCCCCTATTATAGCAAGGTGCAAATTCTAAGGATCTATTTGTCAGCATTTCCTCCATTATTACCAGAAGGAACAGGTTTTGATAGGTGACTGTTTAAATCAATTAGTCTCATTATTTCTCACCTATAATAAAGCACAGAAAATTCTAATCTTGGATGCTCATTTCATTCATTCAGTAGAATTTGTTTTCAGGGATAAAATAAACCAATCAAAAAATCAACTCTGCTACAACATTCACCAAATTGAAAAGGCTCTGGAGAAGTCTGAGCGGACTGGCAGTGCAAGTGAACTGCCCCTCATGATATTCATATGAGGTTAGTATTCAAGGTACACTGCAAAGCACTATAGGAAAATTCAAACTACTGCTGATTTTAAAACATGCTTGAAACAAGTGGTTTATTTTCACTGACCCCAGTAAGATGACATGAATCAGGATTATGAAAGATTAATAAAGGGGAACTGAAATTCCACTACTTTGAGCTCCACTGATTAGTATTAAGGGGTCATCAGAACAAATGTAAAACAAACTAACACACTATGAATATAATTTTTTTCTTTGCTTTAGCTTGCTGCGATTGGTTTGCTCTCGCTGAAGTGTTTATCTTGTAATCTAATTTTGCTCATTTCTTTCCAACTTGTCTTGGAATCTTGCCCTGAAAATGTATTAAGAAATTCAAAAGAGAGCTTTGTTATTAGACTGTCATTTGAGCTTTGCTGCATGGTTGTTCACAAATGCATTTTGCTTTTATCTTTTTTTTCCAGAACTACTGCTAAGTAACATATTTTTGCAAGATGGTCACTTTTATTGAATGCATGCCTCTAAGGGTACATTAGAGGCATGTTATGATTACCTCTTTACTCACCACAAAGAAGGTTTCATCTGCATTTCTGCTTGTTAACACGTTCATTGTGGAACATTTTTTACCAGCCACTGTTCTTTGCAAAGTGATTCCATTTTTCACAATAACCTTGATTTGACCTGTTTATAGATTTGACCATAAGCAATTTCATTTCTATTTCTATTATCATTCATAAGATGTAGCTTTTTATATAAATCTGTAACATTAGTCAATGGTCCTAGCTGGCAACTAAACTGCTTGTAAGGAAAGGGTCCCTTTGTGGGCTGAATACTGTAAATGACCTCTCTGCAGTGTCATTGCAAGTGCTTTGGTACACCAGCTCTGTCTAGATGCTTGCAGGATATCTGTGTGTTCTCTACACCATAAGCTCAAGCAAAAGTGCTGTGATTGTTCCGAGTCCTAGGATCCTGAAATGCTAACTCTCTACACGTACATATTAATGTGATTCAATGAACTCCAATGCTTATTGTGCCGGAGTTTATTGTGCCCGGGTACCTCATTTACACATATACCTGGGACCGCAGCATGTTGAGCCAGGTCAGAGCAGCCCTGGCTGGAAGCGGGTCCTGGGGTCTGCTCCGGACCTGCTCCAGCCTGGCTCAATGCGCTGTAGAGGGGTTGGGTGCTCCCATGTGGAGCTAGCTGGCAAGCACCCTCATGCCCCAGCCAGCCCCATCACCTGCAAAGTTAATTAGTTTCCTGCAGCCTAATAGGGTGTCATGTGTAGACAAGAGACATTTACTGCAGAGCTAATTATAGTTTACTCCGCACTAAACATCTCATATGATGCACCCAGTGGGTACCTAATTTATACATCAGCCCATGTAGTCTGTTGCATCTGTATAAATGTAACTGCCCCTGTGACTCCTTGCCACTCATGCTGCCCCATGGTTACAAATTGCTGCTTTGTAGCCACCTACCGCTTCTGTTATTTTGGATTCTCTGCTAGTAACAAACTACATCCCGGCCTGGCTCAGACTGTTTGGCCTTCTCTCTACAGACATTTCCCAGAGCCAATTGCCCCGACTTTCCATTTGTTCCCTGTCTGCTGACCTCTATCCAGTGTAAAAGAGACAAGAGTGGCAGATCCACAATCAATGGATATATCCAACCTACTTGAGCGCACTAAATGCTTTTGATTAGCGGTTTCCAGTTTCCCACATGTAATCCACTGGAGATTTCTGGGTCTGTTGCATACAGCAGTGTGAAGGAACTGACCCTCAATAAATTCTCCATACATCACATTTTTGTGATTCAGCAATTCGGCGTGTTCGACTTTTCAGTTTTGTCAAAAAAGTTATTTATTGCTAAAGAATGGACGTGCAGCATTGCTGCCCTTTATTTCCTAGGCCCAGGCACCTGACATGGGTCAGGACTAGAAAAACCCACCTCTACTGACTCTACTAAGTTCTGTTATATATTTATTCTGCATCTATTGAGTAGCTAAAATAGAGAGAATTTGATTTTCATTACTGCTACACACACACACAAAAGTGTGTGTGTGTGTGTGTGTGTAAATTGTCAAAATATAAGGTGCCAGTAGATGGTGCTCAACAATATGTACCAAAGTTCCTGGGTTCTACTGGACCAAGACACTGGCTGTTGTACAGTGAAATGGCTTCCTCTGTGAAACTCTCTTAGCATCTATAAAAAGCAGACCTAGCAGATTTTCTTTCAAGGGCGCTCAATTCAACAACTTTCTAAATTAATTCACTTAATTAAAGAAATCATTTTTCATGTTTTAAAGAACAAATTCCATGTTAAAGTAAGAGCATGGGAGGACTTTCAGAAGCTGAGGTTGATTTACAAGAAATCCTTTAGAGAATATGACTAATAGAACTGTACTTTTTATTATTATATAATAAAACGTTGACTCAAATCCCACTCTTTTTCTTATTTTTTGTTTTCTTCTTTTTTGTCTCTTTCAAAACTTTCAATCGCTTCCTGGTTGGAAAAAAACATCAGATTAGTTTCTGAATAAGAATAAAAGTGAGACCTCTCACTTCTACTTAGAATTCTCAGGGGCACTTCAGTTTAATAAGCCCCAAACATCCTCTACAGTGGTCACCTCTCTCTGGGCCGTGAGCTAAAAGCTATTCACTTCACAGTGCAAGTCTTGAGTCTCTAAACAGCATAAGTTTGGAGTAGTCCACTGAAAGCCACTAAGCTGCACCTTTTTCTCATGCTGAATTGTACACCTTTGTAACTCTACTAATTTAGGTGACGTTATTCCAGATTTATACCAGTATAGCAACCTAATTTGGTGCTTGCTATATGTGCATTAGCAGAAAACAGCACTGAGTATGTGGTGGCCCTGGCCCCCCTCAGAAGGAGGCCTGTCACAGCCCAAACCAGAGGAAAATTATCTAATATTTCTTAGGAACAATGACTGAGGCCAGGGATCCGGGTTTTCCATTCACTGCAGAAAAACACAGAAATGGAGGAAAATGCAGGAAACCACAGGCTTCCCCTTGCAAACTGGCAGAGTTCCAGCCTGCAAGAGGCTGCTTGGGGTGGAGAGGAGTGGGGAGGGTGATAGGAGGCAGGGGGTACTACATACTTGTGCACACACATGCATGTGGCAGCCAAGCAGTGGTGGAGAGCAGCTGCCTCCTGGTAAGTCTCAGGGTGGGGGGAGGGGGCACGGATGATGTATCATGGGGGTGGGGGGCACAGGCAACATGGCAGAGAGGGGCAGGGGTCAAGATGAGGGGGGCATGTGCCCTCTGAGATTTTTGTGCCCACAGTGGGGCACGGGGCTGCAGCCAGGCTGGACCGGTTCCAAGCAGAAGCCACCTCTGCAGCCCAGTAGGTAGGACCCAGCACAGTAGGGAGCACAGTGATGCCATGATGAGGCACAGCAGCAGTGGCAGCATGGAGTTGTGCCTCTGCTGCTGCCATGTGGGCAAGGGGTGTCAACCCTATGAGATCAAATTCCTTGTGTATCAGAAAGAGAGCCAGTTCCTCCTGTTTGTTGCTCATGCTTCTGGTGTTCCCATAAAGGCACCTGAGTTCCCTTCTGGTCACCTCAGGTTTTCTGTCACTATGCAAGTATCTCAGGGCGTTGGTGCTCATCTGGGTGTCCACTACGTCAATGCCTTCTCCTGGGGCATCATGAAAAGAGGATTCATGTACAGTAGTGCTTCATGTACAACAGCGGAATCAGTCATGCCTAGTTTAAAGCCCTCCTCAGGAAGTCGGCAATTCTCATAGAGAAGAACTTCCTTCCTCTGCCTGTGAGTGAATATAGTCTCTTGCATGTAGATCACTGCTGTCGAACTGTCTACCAAGGTCAAGGAACTGGATCTGGACCTCCGGCTAGATCTTTGACACCCCTGGTATATCAATACAGCATCCAAGTGCTTTATAAACAGTAATGTATTTGTTTGACAATACTCATACAAGATGAGAGGGTATTGTCCCCATATTAAAGATAGGCAATGGAGCCATGGAAAGATGAGCCTCAGAAGGATCTGTTAATTTAAAATACCCATTTAGATGCACACAACCTGATTTTTCAGAGTGCTCAGTACTAGGTAGCACTTGTATGTTCAAAGCACAGCTCCCATTAAGTTCTGATGCAGCTGTGAGTAGTCAATACTTCCACAAATCAGGTTCCATGGCATCAGAAAAAGCTCCCAGAAAATGAGGAACGTGATTAATGTCCACCCCTGAAATGTATGGTTTAAGTGTCTTTACCAGCATCAGACAGGGACCCTGGCTATGTCTGTACTGATAGTTAGGGCTAATCTTGAAGTACATTCAACCAATCCAAGCCATACAAGCTGTCCTTTCCATTCTATATTCTATTTTGTGGCCTGAGATGAAACTGTCACATTGTGCTGTACATTTGTGAAGTGGAGCCTTTCTAGGAATCTGTCTAAAGACTATTTGTCCCTCTCCCCAAACCCTAGAAAGAAGAGGTATGATATAGAAGGACTGGACATCATGACTAAGGAATTGTGGGATTCAGGCCGACTCTCAGAAGCGGATGGGGGAAGCAGTGAGCCCAACACTGGAGAGTGTCTTTCTGATATTGGGCTCACAGTACCCCAGACCTTTAAAAGTTCCTGGTGCCTGGGGACCAGCAAACCTCTCCCCGAATCTGAGGTTTACATGCACTGGGGATATCATAAAACTGCGTGTAAAGTCCAGCTGGACAGCACATGTTTTTAATCATCACTAGGCACAGGGAGTCTGGGATTGGGATGCAGCAGCCTTATCTGCTGCCTAATCCATTACCTTATAGATCTGCAAGTCTCCAGGGGCTCTTACCTCAGTTTCAGACAGCACACTGTTTAAAAATTCTCTCATGTGTCACTTACACAAAGTTCAGCATTCATCAAATTTCTTAACACAGTATCATAGTTCACCTGCTTAAGTTACACATTACAATTAGCATGTGCTAACCTTAAAAATCTTTTAATTCTAACATGCCTTAAAGTTAGCACATGCTGTGAGCAGCTACATGTTAAGGGCTGATGAGCAGGGTCATGGCTAGGAGCTACCAAGTCTACTCTGTGCCTGCTCAATTCACCTGTTCTCTATTGGCAGTATAGGTTCCAGGAATGGGCCTGCAGCCTGGAACAGGACCCCACCAACAACCGTTGCTGGCCCATATTGACCTGTCACCAGCCCAGATTGAGGCCACCAGTCCTCATTGGCCCACACTGGGCCTGTGCTGCCCCGTCAGCCTGGATTGGGCCCAGCAGCCCCGCCAGCCCAGATCAGATCCTCTACTACCCCCTGCCAGCCTGGATTGGGTCACCTGCTGCCCCCCACCAGCTTGCCTCAGATCCTCCACCACTCCCTGCTGGCCTGGATCAGCCCCCACTCACCCTAGTTTTCCTCACGGCTCTCCCCAACAGCTCCTCACTCACTCATACCTGCTGGCACTGTCCCAGGGGACTAGGCAGGGAATGGGAACCCACTTGCCTATTGCTGCCACTCTCTAGTCTAGGTTCAGCCTGGAGAGTGGTGGCAGCAGCAGCAGTGGGCAGACAGTTGGAGTCTTCTGTCTGCTCCCCCAGGACAGCACCAGCACTGCAAGTAAGAAGGGATCCAGGGGATGTGGGGGAGTGAGTCTTGAGGGACTGGGGTATATAGATTTCATAGACATTAGGGCTGGAAGGGACCTCGGGAGATCATCGAGTCCAGCCCCCTGCCCAAAGGGCAGGAAGTCAGCTGGGGTCATAGGATCCCAGCAAGATGAGCATCCAATTTACTCTTGAAGGTGTTCAATGTAGGTGCTTGAACCACCTCCGCTGGCAGACTGTTCCAGACCTTGGGGGCTCGGACAATAAAGAAATTCTTCCTTATGTCCAGCCCGAAACGGTCTTGCAGGAGTTTGTGACTGTTCGACCTCGTCATCCCTTGGGGCACTCTGGTGAACAGACATTCCCCCAGATCCTGGTGGTCACCCCTGATAAACTTATAGGTGGCCATCAGATCACCCCTGAGCCTGCGCTTTTCCAGGCTAAAGAGTCCCATGGCTCTCAGCCTGTCATCGTAAGATCTGTTTTCCTGACCTCTGATCATGCGCGTGGCTCTCCTCTGGACTCTCTCAAGCTTCTCCACATCCTTTTTGAATTGTGGAGCCCAAAACTGGACGCAGTACTCCAGCATGGGGCGAATTGTGCAGGGTCAGGGTGAGTCCAAGGGACCAGGGAGGTGGGAGGATCACCCTTGAGGGACAGGGGGTAGAGTAGGAGCCCCAAGGGCAGGGGTGAGCCTAGACAAAGGGAAGTGGGGAGAGCAAGGGGGAATTATTACCTTTAAGGAAAAAGGGGGGGGGGGTGCGAGTCACTGTATTCTCAGTTAATCATGATTTTAAATCGCACATCCAAAAACTCAAAATTATGCCAAAATACGCAGGTACTTTGTATGGTTGGGGGGTGGGTGTGGGAGCGTGTATGGGGGTAGAATTGTGAAAGTGTGGGGTTTCAAGCCCAGGGATGGGAAGGGCAGTCCCTGCATGCCCTAGCAGGATGCAGGGTACTATGGGTCAAGAGTGAGGGGCAGCAGCAGACACAGACACATGCAGCAGTTAAGTCTGTAGAGAGAAGGGGCAGGGGAGAGAAAAGAGGCAGGGGGAGCAGATTAAGGCCCCCACGGTGGAGGAGTGGGGTGGGGCAGAGGCAGGGATGACTGGAGAACTGGGGCCAGTTGTGGGATGCAGCCACATGTGGGTCATCCAGGGGTATGGCTCCCTGCTGCTGCGCACACTCCTGAGAGAGGCAAGGAGGGCATATCCCTCCTGATTTGTGCACAAGGCAGAGGCAGGCTGCCTGCTGCAGGCTGGGGCTCTATGCCCTGCTGCCTTTGCCCCGGGAGCCGCACAACACCATGTTGTGCCTCCTGCCCCAGGCAGGCAGGGGATGTGAAGTGTGGCCAGTGTGTAGCTCCCGGGCAGAGACAGCAGGACGCAGAGCCCCAGCCTGCAGTGGGCAGCCTGACTCTGCCCCACACACAAATCCATGGGGCATGTGCCCCTCATGCCTCCCCCAGGGGTGCATGCAGAGACAGGGAGCTGAGCCCCCCTCACCCCAGATGAGCCACCCACATCTCTATCCCACAACCATCCCCGGGGCCCCATTCACCCTCCCTCACTGTGGGGGCCTCAATCTGCACCCACACCAATGTCCCTTCCCTCTCCCCCTGCCCTCCCCCTCCACAGACTTAGGTGCAGGGCACTGTTCTTCATGCAGCTGGGCTGCATTCCTGGCAGCATGCAGGCTGCAGCTACATGCCCGTGCCTGTGCCTACCCCCGCCCTACTGCTGCCTCCTGGAGCTTATGCTGGGCTGCCCTGCGGTCCTCTGCGCTGCCACCGTTGCCCCTCTGGTTGACCCAGAGGCAGTGGTGATGGCAGTGGAGTGGAACCTGGGTGCAGGCTCCAAAACCACGTGTGCAATTAACATGTTAAAAAAAGGAACGCAAGAACCGATTAATGCATTAATTGTGCACATTAACTGTGACTGATTGACAGCCCTAATCAAAACCCTTGCTAAAGTCAAGGTATATCACATCCACTGCTCATTTCATAGCCAAAGGGTGGGGGGAAGGGATGCAGCACATTCCTCCCAGCTATGTTGATGCTGAATGACTGCATATAATTTTTGCATACATTATGGTACCGCCATAGAGGATAACCCCACTTTTTAGAGCCATCTCAAATCTCACTATAAAAAATATTCTTGGGGATAGAGTCTACTCCCATTCTTCTGGCATGGTTAAATCCATTCCAACTTTCTCTTTTTGATAGTGGTTTCTAAGTGTGTCAGTCCTACATGCTCCAGTATCTTGGTATTCTGTCTCCCCACTTTATTTTCATGTGGAAAGGAAGTGGGAAGACATCTCATGTGGAAGCTCTTCAGTCTCTTGCTATGCTTAGCATATGTAGTCCATGTTTCTGAACCACAAAGCAAGGATGGCAGCACACAAGTCTCATAGATTTGTATCTTCCTTTAGCTGATAGTTTGCTGTTATTCCATGCACGTTTCTATAATACCACAACATTTTTAGCTGCTTTTCTGATTCTCTTGGCCAGTTCAATCTGAAGGCTGAGATTCCTGATGATCATAGAGCCCAAGTAGCAAAACCTGTCAATGACACCAAGAGATTTACCCTCCAGAGTGATGGTACTGGAACTTTCACCCTTTGATACATGATTACAGTCTTCTTGAGGCTATTTGTCATCCTGAAGTTCTTGTATGATTCAGAAAATCTGCCATACACCACAAATAATTAACTTCACAGTACCTCTGTGATGCAATTAACCTCAATTTACAGATACTGAAAATAAGACACAGGAGCATTTAATTAACTGTGACAGATGATACATTAAGTCAGTAGCAAAGCCAGAAACAAAACCCAGATCTTTAACTGCTACAGCATTATTTCTCAAATGAGGTAAGAGGTATGTGGCAAACTTCCAGATGGTACGTGAGGAGAAGGAAAGGAGAAGCAGAAGGAAATGTGGGGAAATATAAATGGAAGAAAATAAAAAGGGCAGAGGGAAAGGAGGGGGAAAAGGACAGCTATGCAGTGGGAAGAGATCATGGGCCAGCCCCAACCTGGATGCATGGAGGGGGAGGGAGCATGGCTCAGCACTGATTTGGGCACATGGAGCTTGGGAATTTGGCAGTGGGGGAAGGGAAGCAGTATTTATTATCACTGTTCCCCCACCACCAAATTTCCTGACCTATGAGGAGTCCTGTGGGTCAGATGCCATGGCTCTGTGGGCTGGATTTGGCCCGCAGGCTGGAGGTTGAACACTCCTGCTCTATAACACAGAATCATAGGGGTTGACAGCAGTGTAACAAACTTAACAAGAATATGATTCAAGGAAGTTTGAGAACCACTCCACTAGACTGAGAGTCTTGTTCCATGTTCTAAACATGGTTTCATACACAGGAGAGAAAGTACAGCATTAAGAGCAGGGTACTGTGCTGGACCTTTAGTTTAGATATATCAGCTGAGCCCCAGTTGGCACAGGGAGAGACAGAAGTTAACAAAGGTGCTCTACTTTGGAGTAACTTCATCTGAACCCTCATTACATGACATTACTTTGCACTCCTGTCAGGGCATAGTTATAGAGTGCTTTGAAGGGGCCAATCCCAAGACAAAGTGTCACTTCTGTCCACACCCTCAATTTCCTCATCTGGAAAATGGGGCTAACAGCAGTGATCTCTTTTGTAACATACTTTAACTCTCATCCTCTGTTGCAAAATACGATATATGACTAAGATATTATTGTTGTTGCTATTGTCATTGTTATATTCAATGTTAGCGTTATCGTTATACTTATTAATTTGCATAACATGCAAACTAAGCACAGCCAATGTCAAATTAGTCCTAAACAGTAAGTAGACCTAAATTTTGCCAACCTGATCTACATCTATGGCCAACAAGTTTTCTACCATTCTGGTAAGCACACAAAAGCTATTGTTTTCTTTCTTCATACTGAAAAGTTAACAGCTGTAACTACTGATTTAAGTTTCTTGTGAAAAAAAGAAAAGAATCCCATGTGAAAAACTGGGCAAAGGGTTTCACATGCACAATCCTAATAAATCATTTGTAAAGCTATTGCTAACATTTACGTAAATAGAAACACTTCATTTTTAACATCGGAAATTTATCTCCCACGGTTCTCAGTTTCAAGCTCTCTCTTTCTTAGACATTAACGATGGAATCTTTTGACATTTTTTTGCTTAACCCCAGACAGCCAAAAATTAGGGGGTTCAATAATAAACCAGTTTGAGATACAATGTCAAGATATAAAGAGCCCAAAGAAGCATTTTTCCCATTTTTCAAAAATTGTCTAAAAATGATTAATTCAGGATTTAGGCATCAGAATTCATTCAGCTCCTGGTAATCTTTGGAGAATTGTCCCCCAAACAGACATTTTACTAAGGGACTTCCCCCTTTTATTCGCTGAGCACTAACCACATCTACAGATATTTGCAATTAGTGACACAGTCCTGGAGTGTGTTGTATGCACTCAATTCTTACTGAAGCCAACAGGATCCGAGTGTGCTTAGTGCAAAAAATTGTCAGCCAGTCAGGATGATGATGCAACCTTTTTATTTTTTTTTACTATGACTATATAACTTTCCTTTATGAACTCCCACAAAAATTCACATGCAAAGCTGAATCAGAAAATTAATATGTATAGACAGAACTAATGTATTTGTCAGCAGGCAGGTTACGCAATAACCAGTCAAAAAGAGTCACAGGAATAAGGAGGTGTGAATTAGGAAGAACAATCTAGCTATATAACAGCGTAAGGCTAAATCCCCAAGATCAGCCAGCAGTATGGACAGCCCAAGACCTAAGAAGACATTAGGGCCAGGTGTAGACATTACACTTTTACTGGTATAAAAGTGATTGGAACTCGGTCTATACCTGTAACAGAACCAGGGTTCAAATTACATTTTGATTTGGAGGTCAGAGGCAGTGGCGGAGAAATGCCACAGGGCAGCCCAGGCGTGGGTTCTGGGCAGCTGCAGCAAAAAGTGCTCAGTAGTAACAAGGGTAGGGGGATATGCTTTTCCCCCGAGCTAAACAGCACTTTCTGCCTGGCTGCCAGAGGGGCTCTTAACTCTTATGGGTGTTAGGGTAACAATAGGGAATCTGGGAGTGCTGTATGTACAGCTGAATAAAAGTTTTTCCTGTGTCTCAGCAGAAGCTGCTGGCCACAAGGCTGGCTATATATTAAAAGCAACTAACTTAGCTAATGCTTAAGTAAGCGGATTCTTAACAGGAGGGTGAGGTGCAAAGTGCATGATGTGTTGAGGAAAAACAGAATAGACCACCAACTAGTGTCAGGAGACAAAAGCAGAAATACGACTTTGGAGATGGTGCTGAAGTCAGCAACAAAACCAGCAAGAAACCGCAAGTGACCGAAAGAAGATGGGTGGTCAAAGTCTTAATCATGCGCTCTTAACAGAGCAGCATGTAAATGAATGAAATGCATAGGCAATACCCTACTAAGGAAGCAAACAGTAAACAGAGGTGGAGCTTGAGATGGGAGGAGAAATGGGTGGAACCAAAGGCAGGGTGGATGTTAATATGCATGAACCAAGGTGTATAAATGTCATAAATGTTGGAAAGAACTGTTATTCAGGGCGGCTGCCCAGTTTGTTGTTTTCTGGGAGCTAGTCTGAAGCTGCCTCCATTCTGAATAAAGCTGTTGCGAGCAATGTGCACTGGTGTTTGCTTCCTGTCTGCTCTGGCTAATGAGTACCAGGATCCATGAGCAATGGGACCATTGTCTCCCTAGTCGTTGGACGCCACATGGAGTTGGGGTCTAACAATGGGCTCCCTTGTAATTCAAACCCTGAGCAGAAAGAAAGCTCGGCACACTTGGACTGGTTTACCCAAACAGGTCCATGTCTAGCCTCCTCTTAAAGACCCCCAAGGTAGGGGAGAGCACCACCTCCCTTGGAAGCCCATTCCAGATTCTGGCAACCCTTACTGTAAAGAAGTTCTTCCTGATGTCTAACCTAAATCTGCTCTCCATCAGTTTGTGGCCATTGTTCCTAGTTACTCCAAGAGGTGCCCTGGTAAACAGAGAATCTCCCGTTCTTTGCTGTCCCCCTCTGCCCCCCAATGAATTTGTAGGCAGATACAAGATCACCTCTCAGCCTTATCTTACAGAGGCTGAAGAGATCCAGGGCCCTCAAACTCTTCTCATAGGGCTTTGCCTGCAGGCCCCTAACCATACAAGTGGCCCTCCCCTGAACTCTCTCAAGGTTACCCACATCCCTGTTTAAGTGTGGCACACAAAACTGGACGCAGTACTCCAATTGTAGCCTGACCAATGCCGTATAAAAGGAAAGTATCACCTCCCTGGACCTATTTGTCATGCACCTGTTAATGAATGATAAAGTGCGGTTAGCTTTACTGATCACTTCATCACATTGATGACACGTTAATCTCAGAGTCAACTATGACTCCGAGATCCCTTTCTGCTGCTGTGCTGCTGAAAAGGTCCTCCCCTAGCCTGTAAGTATGTTGGTGATTCTTTTGCCCTAAGTGCAGCATCTTGCACTTGTCTTTATTGAACTGTATCCGATTCTGTTACACCTACTTTTCCAACCTGTCCATATCCACCTGGATTTGTTCCCTACCTTCTAGTATGTTAACTTTACCCCATAGTTTGGTATCATCTGCAAATTTGGACAGAGTGCTTTCCACACCCTCATCCAAGTAACTGATGAAGCCACTGAACAGCACCAGTCCAAGGACTGAGCCTTGTGGGACTCCAGTGCCCTTACTTGCTATAATTTGGAAGTTTGGACCAAAAGAAATCTCACAAGGTTCAATAAGAACAAAGACAAAGTCCTGCACTTTGAACAGAACAAACCCATGGACTAGTACAGGCTGGGGGATGAACTGGCTAAGCAGCAGCTCTGCAGAAAATGACCTGGGGATTACAGTGTACAATAAACTAACTATAAGTCAGCAGTGTGCCCTTGTTGCCAAGAAGGCTAATGGCATACTGGGCTTCATTAGTAGAAGTGCTGCCAGCAGGTCAAGGGAAGTGATTATTCCCTCTACTTGGCACTGGTGAGGCCACATCTGAGGTAGTGTGTCCAGTTTTGGGCACCCCACTACAGCAAGGAGGTGAACAAATTGGAGACAGCTGAGTGGGGGGCAACAAAAATGGTTATGGGACTGGTATACATTACTTCTGAGGAGATGTTGAGGGAGCTGGGCTTATTTAGTCTGGAGAAGAGAAGACTGAGGGGGGATTTAGTAGAAGTGACTTCAGATACTTGAAGGGCTGTTCCAAAGTGGATGGAGCTATACTATTCTCAGTGGAGGCAGATGACAGAACAAGGAGCAATGGTCTCAAGTTGCAGCAAGGGAAGTTTAGGTTAGATGTTAGGAAGAACTCCTCACAAGGAGGGTAGTAGAACACTGGAACAAGTTATCCAGAGAGGTTTTGGACTCTCCATCCTTGGAGGTTTTTAAGATTCAGCTAGACAAAGCCGTGGCTGGGATGATCTAGTTGGCGATGTTCCTGCTTTGAGCAAGGGATTGGACTAGATGACCACCTGAGGTCCCTTCCAATGCAATTTTTCTATGGTATGCAAATTATAAGGACAAGCACTCAGGTTAGAAATGCCAGGATGAAGGTGGCACATATCACTTTCATATTGCCCCCTCCTACTTTTTCTTAACCACACGAAACATCATCTAAGCCTGCACCCTGCACTTCTCCCATTTCAACCAAAGAGCAACTGCACTCAAGGTTTGCCACACGGCTCTGGGATGTGAAGTCTCAGTGTTTTCAGACAAAATAAGTAATCACAAAGTCTCTTGGTTATTGGCTGGGGAATATTTTCATTTTGTGATTCATGAATTTAACTGTGCAGTTCAGATTTATATGCAATAAAATAAAATAATTAATACTAATAGTAAACCAGGTAAATCGGTGGAGGTTTTAGCACTGACCTAAATGGGAATGATGCTAGGTTAACAACTGAGGACTTTCATGAAGAACCATCTTCAAAACCATAATTCAAAAATGTGCCTAATTCTTCTACCTTTGATGCCAATGCAAAGCTATTCCTGGCTTCAATATAAGGTCAATTTATTCAGTAACAGGCACAATGTTCCTGTTACAGAAGGAAATATTTTTATTCTATTTTTACCAGAAGTAAGCTAAAGCAGAGAGAGGCAGCAGGCTGCCCAAGGTAACAAGGAACCAATGTCATAAACAGATTCACAACATAGGAGTTCCTCATCCCCACCTCATGTCTCTCCAACTGGGCAATCCTACGGAAACCAGGTAGTACCAAACAGACAGGAAGAATTCACTACACTCCCACAAAGGACAGAATGAAAAATTAGACTTTATGCCCAATGCTACTCACATATGAGAGGAAAAACCCCAAGTTACCACAAGTCAGGATATACCATTTGGTGGGGGAAACCCCTGGGTTCTGCACATGAATCACACATATCAGTAATGAAATTATAACGCAAACCACAAGGGTATTCTGTATTTATTTTACAACCTTCTTATTCTTAAAAAGGTAGAAAAATGACAAACTATGTTTCTTCCTATTTCTTGCTCTCCAAAAGAAAAATCTCTCTGATGCAAACTCTGCACATCAGTGTTTGTGTTCTGTGAGACACTAGTATATCAATTATATCAAGTGAGGGTTAATTATCAAACTACCTAGAACTTACACAAAAGATTTTTTGTGCATTGGTGATTGTTGATATAATTTACTTAAACCACGCCAACGGTTGTACTCTAGCTACCTACATAATTATATGAATCATACCCTGATCACATTCACTCACTTCTCATCTGAAACTAGTTTATGAGGCCACCAGGACAGGAACTAGCATTGTTTCAGTGGGACTTAGCATGACAGAGTCCTGATCCTGATTGGGCTCTATATGCACTAGCATACTACAATAATTAATAATATTCACCACATAAAAGAAAATGGCAAGAAAACTGTTTATTCTAATAATGATGATACATACTGATTTGGAGAAGTTTGCCATCACATACACAGATAACGTGCTGGCTGCCTGCCCAGCAGCTCAGTTTTTAGTTATCTGCATGATATGTAATACTCAAGTTCAAGCATGAACAACGCGTGCTTCCGGAGGCTTGAGGGGTGGGGCACAGCGATCATCTGCGGGCGGCGGTGTCAGCAATGAGGGTGTGTAAGTGGCGCATGGGGAGCTCCTGTAGGCAGCCACCCGCAGTTGCCACTGGCAGTGGCCAGTGGCGATCGGCAACCGCCCACAGATGCTGCTGGCAGTGTCAGCAGTGCGGGGGTATGTGGTGAGTAGTGATCACCCACAGGCACCACTGGCAGAGTTGGTGGCAGCCAATTGCAGGGCATACACTACCAATCTCAGGGGGTACACTTGCACCCACTACATGTCGCCATTGAGTTCAAGGTATGAGATTCTGCCTTTCCTAAAGCTTAAGTCTTTTGCCTGCATTAGTAATGCCCCTAAACTGCCTACATCTCCCCACAAGGTCCTTACTCACCCCATACCAATCTTATCTAAAAGCCTTTCACATCTTAAATTGGAACCATGAAATTACTACATGTGTGTGAGATATCTGACAGGGACTCTCTTTTACTTCAGTCACATACAAACTAAGTATTAAGTAAGGGGGAACTGTCTACAGTCTGGAAGGATCTGAATATGATCCCAAGTAAGAGTGGTGGGTCTCTGCTCATTGTTTCCACTTTCAGCACCGACCTGAGGTCCACCCAGCCTCCTATCCAATGGATACCCGAGCTACCTGGGGGTAAAGTTGGCTGGAGCATGGTGGTCACCACATCACTTTCTTCTTATAGTTGACACAGTGAAGCCCTACCTCTAATGGACATCAATGGCCTGTAAACAGGACACCTTCACCTATAAAAATTTCAGGTGCTACAATAAACACTGAAGAACAGGAGGTGACAATAGGAGCAATATGACAATTCACCTCAAGGAAATGCAGTAAGTGTTTTCATTAAAGTCTAATCAAAAGCTTTGTTCTTTCCAGGGACAAACTGTCATTAGCAGGAAAGGCTTCCTCAAAATGGATATTTCATTTCAGTAGCAGATATTTCCTGACCTTTTTTAGCTAATAAAATGTCACAGGTAAAACTCATCACTGTTTAATTAAGTTGTGATTTATGGATTAGAGATGCAAATAAGTCAGGAAAAAACACAGAAGAAACAGTGATGGTACAAGAACAAATATAATGGTATGTTCTAGAGATACTGTATATCATATAACACATTCAACAATTATCAAAATAAGACCAACTTATTTTTTGATGCATAATATATGACAATAGTGCTCAATGACTCTTGTTACTTGTTTGATCACATTTGAAACAAATGTGTTGAATGAATTAAATACTGTAATCAGAATAGTATGTTGATTAATATTATTTCTTTAGAATCTAAAGCATATCCATCCCCATGCAAAAACATAAGGAAATTAAGGGTTTTTTTTGCAGGGAAGCCCCTCCAGCCCCCTTTTTCTTGGGATTTGTACCTTTCATGGACTTGGTTCCATATTGCTTATTTACCTGAATCCAAGATGACCTCAAATTTAAGATGACCCCTTAATAATATGATTCTATACATGAAAAATGTATGATTTTGTTCTATTTTCCACTTACAAAATCTAATTATTAGAGGGTCATCTTAAATTCACTCCCCCCCACCAACTGGATCTGGGAAAACAGCAGCACAGAAGCAAGTAGTAGCAGGGGGACAAGCAGTAGGGGGCAGGGGGAGACAGCCTGACTCTGGTTCCTTGCCCCCACCACCTCTGCCCCACAGCATCCCCCCATAGTGCCAGTGACCCTTCCCACTCCCATGCCAGTGCCTGTACCCTGTGATGCCTGCCTCCCCTGCCAGTAACTCTGCCTCGACCAGCTGCCTGCCCTCTCTTTCATCACCACTTACCTTTCTGTTCTGGCCTATGCCTGGCTAAGAAGCTGTAGTGGCAGCATCTCCAGACCAGGGTCCAGGACTGGGCCAGAGTTGGAGCCAGGGCTAAGACCAGAGCCGTCTCCACCACTGCCGGGCCAGAGGGGGATAGAGCCACAACTGAGGGTACATGGGGATGGTGGAGGCAGAGGAGCCCGGGGAACAGTGGGAATGGGGAAAGGTGGCATAGGGCAGAAGTGGGAGGCAGAGGTAGCAGCTGCAGCTTTGAGCCCAAGCTTGGGCTAAGGTTGGGCTGAAGCCACAACAGCTGCTTGCCCTCCACCCCATACTTGAATCCAAAATGAGGAGGTTTTTTTCCCCATATTAAATTGGGGGGGGAGGGGGTTCTTCTTCTTTACAGTAAATAAGGCAGGTAAAATTCCTTACTTTCCAACTGGAGTGATAACATATTTTCCACTGGTACAAGACCACTATGAATCACTTACAGAGACACATACATACATACTTCTTAAAAATTTCTGATTTACATATTGTTGCAACACCACTATTCATAAAGCAACACATTAACATCTAGATCTACAGAATTATGGAAAAATATGGCTGAAGGAGGTCATTTTATCCAACTGCCTGATCATCCCATTGAAACCATCCCAAAACACTGCAGCTGCTCTGTAATGTCTTGAAGAAAACAAAGTTAGAAAATTGTCGATAATATTTCTCAAGGACTTTACTGTAAAAATCTCCAGGATAGTTTCAAACATCTTGCAAATTAGGTCTTGCCCAGTCTGTGTGCTCATGGCTAATATTTCATTCACAATTAGCTGGCAATATAGAGTTTAATAAGCTAGTCATTTTTATACTTGCTACAGTGAAATTTCATTTCCTGTGGTTAGAAGGAAGCTTTTTTTCTGATCACGCCTTTACTACTCCTCTGCTTTGCCATACTGGGCTAGCCTTTCCTGACAGCATTATTGACCTACTGCCATCAAGAAGTTAATGCAAAAGAAGTTAAAAACTTTAAGAATTCGACAATTCTACAAATGAGAAACGGCAAATTTCACTGTATGGTTTGTCATGCTGGTTTGTATCAGAGCCTTCATGCTATCAAAACTTGTACCTTTGCCTTTGAATATGAGGAACATGCTTACTGTCTCATGGAAGATATGACTGAAGTTGCTATGATGCATTTACCACCAACAAATCACTGTCAATCTTTCCTTCAGTAAGATATGGAAAGTAAAAAGTACAATAATTTGAATAAAGGTGGGAAGACCAATTCACAGGCAAATTTCTCCATCCCTTTTTCTTCTACCACCAAATTTGTCAATGAAAAACTCCAAACAGTGTGTTAATACTTAATGTTGGAATTTCAACGTTTTTCTTTCCATTATATAGTCTGATCACTAGTCATTCAAAAGGGGAAGCACCCAAAAGAAGTATACTCCAATGTAGAAAATGCATGTAGTTTAAGCTTTGACCTTGTAATATAATTAAGGTTCCCACTGTATGAAGGTTTACAAAATAAGAGAGTGAATTCTAATCAGATCACTGTGGTCCTCTCAAAAACCTCTACCAGCACAATCAAAAGTTTCAGTTTCCTGACTTGTTCTATTATTATTATTGAGCTGAGTGAAAGGAAGTGTGAAGGCATAAAAAATTAAGGAACCCATGAATTCAGGATCTTTTGACAATGTTTCCATCTTCCACCAAAGAATAGTTTCATAGTAGCTAGAGTTGGAAGGGACCTAGGTAGATCATCTAGTCTGACCCCCTGCCTTGGCAGGAAAGAGCACCGGGGTCAGATGACCCCGGCAAGGTGCTCATCTAACTTCCTTTTAAAAATCCCCAGGCTAGGAGCCTGCACCACTTCCCCTGGAAGCCGGTTCCAGGCCCTAGACGCCCTGACTGTGAAGTAGCGCCTCCTAATATCTAATCTAAACTTACCCTCCGCCAGCTTGTGACCGTTGTTCCTGGTCACTCCTGGCAGCACACGGGGGAACAGGGACTCCCCCAATACCTGCTGATCCCCCCTGACCAGTTTGTAGCAGGCCACAAGGTCCCCCCTTAACCTTCTCTTGTGGAGGCTAAACAGGTTCAGGTCCCGTAGCCTCTCCTCATAAGGCCTGCCCTGCTGACCCCTGATCATATGAGTGGCCCTCCTCTGAACTCTTTCCATATCGTCCACCCTCTTGAAGTGTGGCGCCCAGAACTGGACGCAGTACTCCAGCTGCGGCCTGACCAGTGCCGCATAGAGGGGGAGGATCACCTCCCTGGACCTGCTCGAGATGCATCTGTGGATGCATGACAGGGTACGGTTGGCCTTCTTGACTGCCTCCCCACACTGCCGGCCCATGTTCATCGTGGAGTCAATGACGACTCCAAGATCCTTTTCCATCTCCGTGCTTGCAAGAGGGGAGTTCCCCAACCTGTAAGTGTGGTGCCGGTTCTTCCTCCCCATGTGCAACACCTTGCACTTATCAGTGTTAAACCCCATCCTATTCTCATCCGCCCACCGTTGCAAACTGTCAAGGTCAGCTTGTAGCCTATTGCACCCTTCTAGTGCACCCACATCCCCCCACATCTTAGTGTCATCAGCAAACTTGAACAGGGTGCTTTCTACCCCCTCATCCAAGTCACTGATGAAGATGTTGAACAGTGCGGGCCCGAGGACCGAGCCCTGCGGAGCCCCACTGCCCACGTCCTTCCAGGTCGAGAAGAACCCATCCACTACCACCCTCTGGGTGCGGCCCTCCAACCAGTTGGCGACCCATTTGACCGTGTGGGCGTCGACACCACAGTCTCCCAGCTTTTTGATGAGGACAGGGTGAGAGACAGTGTCGAAAGCCTTCCGGAAGTCCAGAAAGACTACATCCACAGCAACCCCCTGCGTCTAATGATTTGGTGACCTGATCGTAAAAGGCCACCAGGTTGGTCTGACAAGACCTGCCACTGATGAACCCATGTTGGTTGCCCCTGAGCATGCATTCCCCCGCAAGGCCCTCCTGGATGTGTGCCAGGATAATTTTTTCAAAGAGCTTACCCGGGATTGAGGTAAGACTAACTGGCCTGTAATTTCCTGGGTCCTCTTTTTTTCCCTTTTTGAAGATAGGGACCACATTGGCCCTCTTCCAGTCCTCCGGCACCTCGCCAGAGCACCACGAGTGCTCATAGAGCCGCGCCAGGGGTCCCGCAATGACCTCGGCCAGTTCCTGTAGAACCCTAGGGTGAAGATCGTCCGGACCAGCGGACTTGAACACGTCCAGCCTCTCCAGAAGTACCCTAACTAACTCCTCGCTAACCCCTGGCCCAGGCGTGTCTCTCCCGGGGCCCGAGGGGGGCCCAGCAGGGAGGTGGCTGAACTGGTCCCTACTTAGGAAGACAGAGGCAAAGAAATCGTTAAATATGTTAGCTTTGTCATCTGGCGTGACGACTAAGTTGCCCATCGTGTCCTGCAGGGGCCCCACATTACCCGGGACCCTCTTTTTACCCCCTATGTATTTGAAGAAGGACTTCTTATTGTCCTTAATCCGGGAAGCCAGTCCTATCTCCATCTCTGCCTTGGCCCTCCTGACTGCCCCCCTACATCCTCGGGCGACTGTAACATAGTCCTTCTTGGTGATGACCCCATCCCTCCATTGGGTGTATGCCTCCCTTTTAGCAAGGAGACATTCCAGGATGCTCCTAGTGAGCCATGGGGGTTTATGTGCCCTCCTGCTCCCTTTGACCCTTGTTGGGATTACCTCCCTTTGGGCGTGGAGGATCGTCTCCTTAAGGAGCAACCACTCACCTTGGACATCTGGCTCCCTTCCCCTCTGGGTCCTCAGCGCTTCCCCAACGATCCTCCTTAGCTTGTTGAAGTCAGCCCTCCTAAAGTCTAGGGCTGTTGCCTTGCTGCAGCCCTTTGCCACCTTACGCTGGATGGTGAATTCCAGCAAGCGATGATCACTGTCTCCCAGGTGGCCCATCACCCGCAGCCCCCTCACCAGGTCGTCACCCGTGGCCATCAAGGCGTCTCCCCTGGTGGGGCTGTGCACCTCCTGGGTTAGATGGAGGTCCTGCACTCTGGCTAAGAACCGACGTGAGCAGTCAGACTTGGCTGACTGCTCTTCCCAGCAGATGTCTGGGAAGTTCAGGTCCCCCATGATGACCACATCCTTAGCCCTCACTGCCTCTGTGAGCTGACCTAAGAATTCCTGGTCGAGCTCTTCTCCCTGGTTGGGAGGTCTATAGTAGACTCCCACCGTTAAGTCTCTATCCCCTGGACTGCCTTTTACTCTAACCCAGAGCACCTCAGAGTGCCCCCCCTCTACCCCCTTGCTAATTGACGAGGAAGTATATTCCTCCTTGATGTAGAGTGCTACTCCTCCACCTTTCCTTCCTATCCTGTCCCTCCTGTATAGCCTATAGCCCTTGACACTCACCGCTATAAAATATTTATACTCTTGTCTACTGCTAAGAACTATACAACACCAGTCTATGTATTATTGCTGGGTAAGGTCTGGCAAAATGTAAACTGTTTCTAGATGTATATAAAAGCAGTAGCAAAAATGTGAACTCACACTTGACAAATGTTGGTCACCTCAGATAGCTGAGAGCTTCAAAGTCCTAAAATGGATTAACACATATATAACATATATATCTAATCTAATAAGTATGTTTATGTCTAATACATAACAAGAATGTTTATGTGCCTGCTTAACATAATACATAGAACAACTGCAGGTACAATAAGCATCTCAGATTAATCTGAACTACACAGAGCTAACCTAGACCCCACAGCCAGCTCCATATCCCCACCTACCAGAGACACCACCCTCACATCAATGGTAATCCATTTAAATGATAATAAACTCTTAGGTCATGGAGTGCCTCTCACTCTACATGTATACAGTTCTGATCACAAGGGGTTCTGATCTCAGTGAGAGGCCACAAGCAAGCACAAGTAATGCATACACACACACACACGTCCTTCCCACTCAAAAGCACGTATGGACAATACACACAAATATGATCCTAAAACTGGAATATAAAAATTCTGCGAGTCCTGACTGCCTTTTCCTCTAGACCAATACAGCTACAACCTAGATACCTGACACATAGAAGAGATCAAATTTTAGCCAATTTTAAAAAATAAAAACCTTCATCTTTTCCCAAGCTGGAAGCAACTGTGACCACCTGAAACCTGAGATCCTGCTTCTGTTTTTGTCTCAAGGTAATCTGCATCATCACAGATCCTCACAGGAGGCAAGAGGCTGCATACCAGCTATGAACTGACTACCCAGGGTTTTCCATCTATTGACGACTCTGAAATGCTAGGAAATATGAACTTTCTTTTCTACCCAGGAGAGCTTTTACAATCTTTTCACCAATGCCTGATGAAGGGTGTTTGTGCCCAAAAGCTTGCAATTAAAGATTTTTTTTTGCAAAAATCTTGTTAGTCTAATAAAAGATATCATCTCTACTATGAGTCCTGATTGAATTAAAAATTGGCACAGACGTAGTTAAACAAAAGTACTTGAGATATACAGATGAATGGGGATAAGGTGCTTGCTTTTTTCAGGAAATATTGGCCCCAGTTTTCAAAAGTTCTTACTGCAAGTTGACCCTGACCCCACATCTGCAGGTTCACTTCTAGGAAAACCAGCTTTTTTTCCCCTGAATGTATGTCAATGACTACAGTTAAAGACCAGAAAATGCATTCTTAAGTACATATATATATATATATATATATATATATATATATATATATATATATAGAGCAAGGCTCTGGGGCAGCTGATGCTGTTCAGCCAGTAGTGTAATTTGGGGTGGGTGAGCAGGGCACTAGGCCCAGGTGCCAATTTAGTAGGAGTACCTAAATTATGTCCCATCCTACAGAGTACATTCCTAAACAGAAGCAGCAGCCCCACAATGTTGCTCTTGCAGCAGCAGCTGGCTGTGTAGACACCATGGGCATTTGTAGACAACATGGGGGTTTAAATTGAAGTTGTGTTTTTTTAAAAACACTGCTTCAATTTAGGGTGAAGTAAGCCCCTGTGTCATGTACACCTGCGTCATTAACTGCCTCTAGTAGCGGGGAGGGGAAAGCCAGCTGACGGTGGGCCAAGCAGTCCGAGGTGTGGGGGGAGACTGGTGCTTCCCTCTGCGGCAGTGGTGGCCCCCGAGGCAGCACCCACCTGCAGGCACCTGGCTTGGGCAGTCCCAAGGAGAGAAGCAGGCACCTGACTTGGGCAGTCCCAAGGAGAGAAGCACCAGGCCCCCACACAGCTCAGGCAGGCAGGCTCCAGAGAAGGAAAAAAAAAAAAAAAAAAAAAGAGATCAGGCTCATCACTTTCCCCGCCCCCTTCATTGCAGCCTGCCTTCCTGGGCTGTTGCACAGAGCCTGGCAATTTCCTCCACGGTTATAAGGTAGCAAACAAACTCCTTGGAGATGTTTTAGTTTGCTGCACCCCGAAGTCATTTAAGGCACATTATGCTGCCGAATTTGCGAACTCATGCAAACAGGAACACCATTAAAGTGGTGCAAAAGAGGATTTAACTCACTTTAATGTGTTGTCTACAAATTCCCCATGCTACTACCACAGAAACAGTGGCCAGGGTAGGAAAACCAATGAGCAGGGTAGGCAGACTGTGGCTGCAACAGCAGCAGCTAGGGACTGTGTTTGAGTCCCCAGCATAAGTAGGAAGATGCCTGTGCCTTGCTCCTGCCCCAGCTCTTGGAACACCTGGCTCTTCACTGCTCACTGGCACCTTCCTGTTCCGTTTCCTGCTCCTACTCCCCTGCAGGCTTTGCCCGAGGTGCAAACCCTCTTCACTGCATCTCTGTGTTCAACACCTTTGCAAATAAGCAATTGGTTAGCTGGGGTAGGAACCCGCTTTACATTTCTGTGTTTACATAGCGCTTAAGTTGGTTTGTAACCAAGACTTGCATTCACCTCCCACAGTACAAACACTAAATAATAATTAAAGGTCCCTTTTGAAAATGGTCTCATTATGGCTTCCTAACCTGTTGTGTTCCAGGGCATCTGAAAAACTAAGATAATGTGTCTAGGTAATATGAATGGCATATGTAACCATACCGATGACTTTTCTTTTCCATTTCCTTTTCCCTTAAATTACTGGAACATTATTTTTTGTCTTTCAATCCCTTTTTCCAATTTATAGGACAATATTATCTGATGAGAAAACAAAAGTAGATTTTTCCACTCAGTTTTAAATGCAGCAAATGACTGGATGTGGAGAAAGCCACCTGCAGATAGGGGCTGTTTGTAGGCATAAACCAGCTCAGATGTGGCTAATTTAAATGCTCAGCAATCACAGATATGATAGTCAGCAAATAACTGAATCAGAGATGATGAAGGCAATTGTATAACAGACTTGAAAGCATAGTTGTAATTTTTTTAATTAGTTGTTGATGTTGAATCAAAGTGATTTGCACTCACAAACAACATTTGCTGTTGTACAATACTAGACTTTTGAATAAATATTAGTCCTACTCTGAAAATGAGTTTTCTAAGACTAAATGAGTTAACCCTCAGCAAAGTAAAGGTAGATGCATCCCCAATCAGAAACAAACGCTTTCCCCATGCCAGTTTTCTGTGCCACTTTACTGGCTTCTTAGGACACTGTGGGCAGACTCTGTTTGAATTCACATGTCCAAATAGCAGTTTATCCAACTGCTTTTGACATTTACACACAATTTGCAATCTGATTTCACATTCAGTGTGGATACACAAGCCTCTGCACAACAACAGTAAAAGGCCAGTAGGGTTTGTTCTGGGCCAGGCAAGTATACAAATACAAGGGCACGTTTAAGTCCTAAAATGACAGCCATGCAAAAACCTGTGACTGGATGTTAGGTGCAGGAGGGAAAGGAAGACAGCCTTTCTACATTTTAGCCCAGGGATGCTGAACTTCTAGTCTACAGGCCAAATGTGGTCTGCGAAGCCAAAGCACCTGGCCTGCAGGGCTCTCCTATGTGGCCCATGGATCAGGATATTTGGCAGCAGGAGAGCAGCGGCTACTCTTCGACCTGCCAAATTCCCAAATCCCAGACCCCAAGCCCCCATGGCTAAAACTGAGCAACGCATCTTTTCCGTATAGGAGGCGATGCCCATTCCCCACCCTTCCAGCTGGATCAAGACTGGGCCTTCCCCAGGCCTGCAGATAGATCAGGGTTGGGCCATGCCCCCTCCCTTCAGTGCCTGGGTCAGGGCTGAGCCATATCCCCAACCAGGGGCCAGGTTGGGGCTCGGCTGCCTTCGCCCCCCTCAGAATGCCCGGATGGGGCCTGCTGTGCCTGCCCTGAGCACCAGATCGGGACTGCTAGCTGGATCTGCCCTGCAGGCAGACTGGGCACTGCTCATATGGCCTACTGGACAAAAAAAATTGACCACCACTGTTTTAGCCCAATGGGCCAGTGGGTCCTTGTCCATCACTCCTGCTATCCAGCAGTTTAGACATCAGGCCACATCATATTTTGAAGCAGAGCCACTGAATTTCACATTTAATACATAAAACAGATAGAGAGGACTGGGAAAGTTTTTCCCATTTAAAGCAAGGGACCAGGATGGGACCCTTCTTCGCAGGCAGCAGCAATTCCACTGAGCCACACACCCTCTAGTGAGTGCTCTTACTTCTAACCACATATATTTCCCTCTCCTAGCTGCTATCAGGCCAGCTTCAAAAGAAGGGTTGGAGAGTGCGCTGACCAGAGAATGATGTTGGGAAGCAGGAAACATAGGTTTAAACTTCTCGGGGTGAGGGAGGCCTGGAACCTGGATCTCACTTTCTGAGCGACAGCCATAACTACTAAGCTACTGGACTAAAATAAGGAAGAACCCTCCCCTTTCTCCTTTAGCATCTAATACCAACTAGTCATGGAGTTTTGCCCAACTATAGTTTTGGGGCTTACATTATTCACTCTCCACTGAATATGGAGACAATGATATTAAACTGGGGGGGGGGTAATTATTTGAGCCCATGGGTCACATAGGGAGTTTTCAGGAGCTGTCACAAGCCAGGTCAGCACTCTCCCCGCCCCTCCACACAACATCTCACCAAACCTCCCTATGTGGGATGGGGCTGTGGGCAGGTGGGGAGCTGGCGTGGGTGCAGGTGGGCGACAGCTTCAGCAGGACCACCACCAATGCCACTCCCAGACTGCCCTTCTAGCCCAGGGAAAGGCTGAAGCTGCTGCTGGGCTCTGGGAAGAAATGAGACCTAGCAGCAGCTGCCTCCCCCTTCCCACTGCCAGGGCCTTCTCTCTGTGGCTGCCCAAAGTCCACACCAGGGCTCTCCTTACTGCTGCCACCACCAGCACCATTTCTGGGCTGCCCCAGGCCCCTGCACCTGGTAGGGAGGAGCCACAAGGTAGCCTTGGCCTGGGTTCTGGGCAGCCACAATGTGAAGGCCCTGGCAACAGTGAAGGGGAGGTGGCTGTGGCTGTGCCTGGTCCCAGGTCCTGCTTTTCTCCAGCACCCAGCAGCAACTTCTACCCAGCTCCAGGCTAAGTGCACAGCCCGGGCCCCAGCCCCAGTAAGGCTACCACCCATCCCTAATTAAGCAGGAGACTTTTGGATTGCGATTGAGTCCCAGTCCCAGGCTACATGACTCAGAGATGGCATTTATCCCAGATTTGCAGTGTTGTTCAGGGATCCAGGTTTCCCCTTCCAGGGACTGCCAGGTGTGTGTGGGGGTGTGCACGTATCCCTTGGATTTCTGTGTGGGGCGGGGCAGATACAGGCTGCCCACTGTGGCCTCAGGACTCCCTACCCTGCTGCCCTCCCTCTGGGGCCCCTACACTGCTGGCATGGGGCTCCTGTGGGAGGGCAGCAGTGGGAAGCCCCAAGGCTGCTGCAGGCAGCCTGCATCTGCCCTGCCCTGCTTGGCTGTGCCACTGGTGGGAAGATGTGGGAGGAAAAGGGAAGCATGTGTCCTGCCTTCCTGTTTGGAAAAAGTGGTCACCCTAAGCCCCAGCCACCACACATGGAGGGTCAGAAACCCTGAACTGCCTGCTCTAAGTGCTGGGCAAAAGCTGCTGCTGGGAGTGGCAAAAAAAGTGAGACCTGGAAGCAGGTGTGGCCACCTCTTCCTTGCCACTGCTGGGCCCTCCTTGCTGCTGCCCACCCAGAGTCCATGCTGCTACCAGCCCTGCCTCTGGGCCACAGGGAAGCCCCAGCATGGGCTCTGGGCAGCAGCTGCCAGGCCCTTCTTGCTGCTACGAGGGGGAGCTGCACCTGCCACCAGTTCCCACTTTTTCCTCGAGCCCAGCAACAGCTTCTGCCTGGCTGCCACAGCTGCTGCTGCTCATTGTGGCCCGCACAGGGCAGGCCTGGGCTGTGCGCTCAGGCCATGCTTGCACAGCTCCCAACCTGTCTCCTGCAGCCACTGAAAAAAGCTGCCACTGCTGGAAATGAAGTCCAGCTGTGGAGCCACTCCAGTTCTGCTGCATGCCCCGGGGTAGTGGGATGCATCATCATTAGCTATCCCTCGATATGGGGATGATGTCTGCTAGGGGGTTTATTACTGGTAAGTTTTAAGGAGGCCGAAGAGTCTAATCTGTACTCAGCAAGTTTTTCCACCGATATGACAAACAGTGCTGGGGGGGACGACACAACTGTTGACCACAATGTTGTGCTCTTTCCTTCCTCCTCTGCCATTTTTCAGCTTCTCAAGCAAGATGGTTCTCTTTTAAGTGAGCTGTAGCTTGAAGTATGATGCAGTGCCATTGAGACCCATTATCAGCCAGCACTCCCCAATATATAGGGTTTATACCACACTTCTTAAGGTATGCTCTCAGGGTGTCCTTGTAGCACTTCCTCTATCTTCTTACGTGACTGAGTTGAAAGAAGAGGACTTGCTTCAGGGGAGAAGGGTCGTCCATCTGTACACAGTGGCCATCCCAGCAGATTTGGTCATTTCATGATCTTTGCCTCAATGCTGGTTATATCAGCTGCAGAGAGGATGCTGGCATTAGTGCAGTGGTCTTCCCATCTAATGCAAAGAACCTTCCCAAGGAACCATTCCAGGCACTTAAGATGGCTTCAATATATGACCCACATCTCAAACTCATAGGGGAGCGTGGGGATAACCACTGCATTGTAGACCAGGCTCTTAGTTTCCACCTTTCTCAGTCAGCAAAGTAACAGTGAAGCAGCTTTCCAAAGAATACACTGACACAAAGAATCCTATGTTTGACTTCAACATCAAGACTGACTGATGGGGAGAGGGGACTATATTTGTCACTGTCTGAAGATGGTATTTGTGATGAGCAAGTGAAGGGGACATATCTGCTCAGGAGGAAGAGATCATTGGAGTTGACTTTTCCCACTGGTGCCACTCCAGTGTTCGGTATTGCCCAACTCTTGGTTGAAATTACTCAAGAGGATGAACTTGTCTTCCTTGGCAGTGGCAGTTAGGACTATGTCAAAAGCACAGTAGAATTGTTCCCTGCTGACTTTTTTATTGTAAAATGTGGGGGCATATGCACTGATGTACTACGAGCTTGTGGCAGAGTCATAAAGCATTGTTAATGTCCACAGGGAGTTCTGAAAGCTGGCTGACAATCCTTTTCTTGATGGCAGAGCCAATCCCGTGACTGTGCCTCTCTTGAGGTGACTTTCTTTTACAACAAAGGTGTAGCCACCTCCTTTCAGCAGGCCGTCATCTGCCCAGAAGGTCTTACACTTAGGGTATCAATATCGATGTCATATCCTGCGAGTTCTCTAGTTACTATGGCAATTCTGCTCACTGTCTGGGGAGTCCATGAGAGTGCGGACATTCCATGCGGTGAATTTCAGTACTTTATTTTGCTGGTTTCAGCTGCAAGTAAAGTGATCCCACTGGATATGTCAATCCAGCTGGGGAGGGGGTTAAGCCAGTCTTTGTTTAGGGCATCTTTTCTAGCCCCTTCTCCATTGAGGGGGAGCAGAGGTGGGATGCACCATGGGCCAGATGGGACTGAGGGACACACTATGGGCCAAACAAAGTCCCCCCATAGGCGAGATCTGGCCCATAGGCTGCATTTTGCCCAACCCTATATTAAACCCAGGGATATATTGCCTTCGGGATTCAGAGAAATATACTCCTAGAGAACTCTTCAAGTCATAGTCAAAAGATCCAGCCGCATCACAATCAAAGTCCCAGACTGTGGAGGGTACCATTTCCACTGAGTATTGTGATTTTATTGAAAGGGGGCTTTATGCAACTTAGTTCTAGGTACTGTAACGTCTATGCCATACTGTCTTCATTCATCTCTCTATCTCTTGGGCTTCTACCTTGCCCCCTTCACTCAAAATGAAGACTACAGTGAAGAACATACAAACACTTCTGCTTCTTATGCAGGGTGCAATAGCTATTGTCTCATTCTGTCCTTTCCCAAAACCACTTATTGAAATGTTTACTATTCTCCACCCAAGTCATTTTCCCCACTGTGGGGGTTCACAAAGAAAGCCCCTTTCACTGATTAGCAGCAAACAGGGAAAGAAAAAAAAAACAAAGCCAAGAAATCATATATGCCGGTCAGTACAATGAATGCCCTCTGCTCTTAGCTGACATGAATGGTTAAGAAGTAACATGAAAGAGGCAGGGTACAGAAATATAGCAAAAATGAAAGATAAGGAGTTGAAATTATCCTATGAGGACCACAAACTCATGGATCATGTTTTTAGTAACTCGGCTTTAAGTCAATACAAGCTAATATGAATTGTCTAAGAATTACGCTACACAGACATTCAAAAGGTGCCCTAAGGAATTCAACCCTACACCTTTTGTGCTTCTACACAATTCTAGGGGTTTTTACAGGGTACTTCATGCTAAACCCACAGCACTTAGAAAGAGAACTAATGCCTAAGGCAAAGGTTTACTGAGCACAGATACTGCACAGTACTATACGGTTGGCCAACTTGTGGTATGGTATAATATAGCACAAGTGGCACAGGCACCCTCTGTGTGGCAGGCAACAGATAAGGGGGGTTGACATGCAGCACTGTCAGATAAGCCAGGGAGCAGAAAGGAGAACAGCAAATCAGGCACAGAGCATACAGTAAAAAGCAGAAAGCAGAGAAACAGATTGAGCAGGGGAAGGATATATAGCTAGGGAGAGACACTCAGGGAGGGAAGGGGGCTAATTTATGGCATGCCTGCCAAAAAGGTTGGCTGCAATGGCAGTAGTACATTGCCTCCAGCACTGCCCATGCCATTGGTGGTTTCCTTCCCTTTCACCAGTTCCAATGGCATTTTGCCAGCAACCAAGAGGACAAGATCACCTTCCTGGTTTGTCCATTGACTTTTTGGGGAACACCTATAAGGCTAAATGTCCTCCAAATTAATAATAAATTCCTTTGCCACTTCCCCCTCAACCTCACATAGTTAAACAGTTCTCCATTCCACAAGCAGCCCACAAGAAAAAAATTGTTTGGCCAGTTCATTTCCCATCCCTGATCACAGACCCCATTCCACTAGCAGTCTGCATGAAGACACTTGCCTTTACTTGTCTCTGCTACTTGCTTATTTTGCTTTCATGGATTTCATAGACATTAGGGCTGGAAGGGAACCCAGAAGATCACTGAGTCTAGCCCCCTGCCCCAGGGGCAGGAAGTCAGCTGGGGTCATAGGATCCCAGCAAGATAAACATCCAAATTTCTCTTGAAGGCGTTCAAGGTAGGTGCCTAACAACCTCTGACAGCAGTCAATTCCAGACCCTGGGGACTCAGACGGTAAAGAAGTTCTTCCTTATGTCCAGCCTGAAACAGTCATGGAGGAGTTTGTGACTGTTTGACCTTGTCTTCCTTTGGGGTGCTCTGGTGAACAGACATTCCTCCAGATCCTGGTGAGCACCCCTGATAAACTTATAGGTGGTCACCAGATCACCTCTGGGCCTGCACTTTTCCAGGCTGAACAGTCCCGTGGCTCTCAGCCTCTCATCATAAGGTCTGTTATCCTGACCTCTGATCATGCGCATGGCTCTCCTCTGGACTCTCTCAAGCTTCTTTGCTAATAGCAACTGGTCATCACTGCACTTCCCGTTTTCTGGCCTGTTCACTGGTTCCTGGTGTCGCCAGGACTCTGGTTGGCTTAGCCTCTCTGTTTGGCTTAGCCTTTTTGCCTAAACCCCCAAACAGTCCTCAGCTTAAAGGAGATACTTCATGAGAGCAGAAGGGTTACTCACGTCAAGCTCCTCCTCATCAGATGGTGCCCATGCAGTCCTCATAGAATAGCTAATTGCATGACCATAGAAAAGCTTGCAACAGCCAGCTTATAGTCATCATGATGCTCACAGCACTTGTCAAAGTTTTCTTTCCACAATGCACAATTCCAAGAATGCCTTCAATATAGCAGCTGAGCAATACATGGAGTGTAATACCAGAAGGCTGAGCCCTCATATAGAACATGGCTTTGCTCCATGGCTGCAAAGATACAAGGGAATAACTTGAGTCTGAGAAGACAATGTGCTATGTACCAACTGCTCACATAACAGTTACTGCAGAACACAGATACACAGAACTCAGACCAAGTTCCATTTGGGAAGCCAGATCAGAGTGAATGTAGACTTTAGAATAACTGGAAAAGGAAAAGCTATATTTCGGATAATATTGGGCATTTGGGACTTTTTTCTAAAATCTGCAAATGCTTGTTATTTGATTCTCTTATTATCAACATTATTTTAGGGTTTCCCTCTGAAAATATTTATCAGAATAATTATTGGTAATGCAACTCCAACCACTCTGCTGTGTGACAGTATCTCAGTGAAGATAAACCTAGATTTTCTGATCCTTTTTTGAGAAGGCACTGCTTCCATCCTATCAAGGATGAGCAGTGTGCAGCAATTCAGCCTAGGGGTGAGAAATAGCCAGTTACATCATAACAGGAGAGTTGCAGTCCAAAGCAGCAGCTCCCCTTTTATAGCTGCTAAAAATTTCAGTTGTCCACACCCTTTGTGGAAGGTGGAATTCAGTGACGTTGTTCAATTAATACAAAAAATTAGAAAGTGCCAAAAATTTCTAAAATACGCTTAAAACATTAAATATTTACATAAAAAAAATTCATGTGTTGAAAGGCTTATAATTAGTTACTGAACTTTTTTATAAGCTGAATACAGCAAAAATTAAGTAATGTGATATCTATAAAACTGCTTTAATTTACATAACCTTTCATCTTGCACTTCCAAATAATTGTGCATATAAAGGCCAGATTACATGAGTTTTTGAGCACCTCCTATGTAATATGTAATACATATACTCAATTCCAAGTTCTCCACAAGATCAAGCTCTTAGAACACATGCCAGCACTAGACAAGAAGTAATTCCATTTTGGAGATGGAGAAACTCCTTCATGTACTAGTCTACCTGAGTAGTGCCTAATTACTTGGGACTAGAAGTGTTTACGATTTCACAGAACGGTACATTCCAAGTTGTCTTGAACAGACCAGAGCGATGAGCAAAACTGTACTTATGAGTGTGCATATCAAAAACCATGGAAAAAGTCCAGCCTTCTTAGTAAGAACACAAATGACAGGTTCACTGATCAAGAAATTTCCCTATGACTATTAAATGCATCACTTGACAAAAGAAGTAAAAAGGAGTCCCACTAGCCTCTAAACTTGGAAAAGTTCAGATGATCTCATCTTTTCAGTAGCTGTCTTAAATTACAGAGAATCCTAAAATGAGATCTGTTTAAAACTATAGGTGACAGGTCATTTCCTTGTCTAGTAAAAGTGTTATTGTCAGGTAGTAATAAAGGCTTGATACAATAAAGCTAAAAGCACCACTTTCATCACCATTCTGCCTTCAAAAAAATGCCAAATGTGTTTCTAAATTAAGAACATACCTTGTAAGTCAAAGAGAAGGTACCTAAATTAAGTGGAAAACATATAGCACAAACTGTTACGTATTACTATGTATAGTTTATGCTCAGTGTATCAAAGAACAGTACAAAACATGTGATTTCTCAAGCTGCTTACATTTTAAATTACATTTATAGGACTTATACCAGGAGTTGGAGTCGCTTGTTTCTTTTTACAGGAAAGGAGGCAGCAGCAACAAGTTGAATATCTTGCAGTACCAAGTAAAACTGTCTGTAAACTTTATTGGCACTTGAGTGAGAACTTTGGTTAGCCAAGCTCAAGTGTGAATGACCATGCTGCAAAACCATATTCAAGCATGTGTCTGCACTGTTGCACCCACTCATCTAAGGTGCTAGATAGACATTCTGGGTTTATAACCCACAGTTTTAAGCACTGCAGTAAATGAAGATACTTGTAATTCTACTCTAGTAAATTCTGGAGGACGTTACCTATCTTCCCAAGCACATAGAAGGAATTGTGAGAAGGTACTGGAGGACCACCAGCAGGCATGCACTTTACTCTGTGTTCGTGGCAAAGTGGGCAGATTACTTGCTGGAGTATAAATACTGCTTAGTCTTTACCCTAGACCATAGGATGGGCAAGCTAATTCCAATGTGAAGTGCCACCACACTCAGGAAAGAAGATTTTTTTGTATCCATGGGCAGCACCCAAGTATGACCCAGGTTAACTCTGTACTTTCTACAGGCTTCAACACTACAAAAATCTTTCCTGTGTTTCTTCAGAAAGAGAGGGGTGGATTTGCAAGCCTTGGGTACCAGTTAGCCACTCAGTAACAGCAAGGAATCCAGTGGTGACTAATTTAGTTTGAGACTTTGTCAATGGAACTATTCCTAAAACAGTAATTCTCAACCAAGGTACTTGGAGGGGCCACCACTTTCTTTGAAGGTGTGCCATGAGGTGTGAGAAAATAAAACAGATATGTGCACTATCAGGTTTGTCCCTCCACCCCCACTTCCTGGCCGCTATGCAAAAAGCAAGCACTGACTATATATAAATTAATTTTTGAAATCAGGTGCCACTTGATTCACAAAAGTTTTATAGGGGGGTACTTCAAGTCCAAAAAGGCTGAGGACCACTGCAATAAAAGAATGGCAACCCATGAGACTCACTTGCTCTAGAATGCCAATGCACTGCTGACAGATGGTGAAAATATCACAAGGGAAAGCAGATAAAGTATGAGAGCAGGTCTGAGGGAAAAGAAAAAAATGAGAGCCTTATACTCCTTTCAACATTAGGGCTTTGGCAGCCTCTATACCAAACGCTTGATTAAGCACTTAGTGGCAGAACATTTTTCTAGGATAAATCTTGTTTTAGGGTGTCATAGACTTCATAGACATCAGGGCTGGAAGGGACCTTGCGAGATTCATTGGATCCAGCCTC
Source organism: Crocodylus siamensis (assembly GCF_052110815.1). NCBI lineage: Eukaryota > Metazoa > Chordata > Crocodylia > Crocodylidae > Crocodylus > Crocodylus siamensis. The sequence goes on along the minus strand of NC_143396.1, from coordinate 110,324,962 downwards.
CTGCCCAAAGGGCAGGAAGTCAGCTGGGGTCAAATGACTCCAGCAAGGTAAGCGTTCAAGCATTTCTTGAACTTATCAAGAGTAGGCATTTGCACCACTTGTGGGGGGAAGTCTATTCCAGACTCTGACAGTAAAGAAGTTTTTTCTTATGTCCAGTCTAAAACGGTCTTCCAGCAGGTTGAGACTGTTAGACCTTGTCTTCCCCTGAGGTGCCCTGGTGAACCGATGTTCACCCAGTTCTTTATGCACAACCCTTATATTCTTATAGGCTGCCCCCAGGTCACCCCTGAACCTTCGCTTCTCCAGGCTGAACAGTCTCATACTTCTCAGCCTCTCCTCATAAGGCCTGTTCTCTTGACCTCTAATCATGCATGTGGCTCTCCTCTGGACTCTCTCAAGCTTCTCCACGTCCTTTCTAAAGTATGGAGCCCAGAACTGAATTACTCCAGCAGTGGCCTCACCAGGGCCAAGTAAAGTGGGAGGATTACCTCTTGGGTCTTCCTTGAGATGCATCGGTAGATGCAAGCCAGAGTTTTGTTTTGCCGGCTGTGGCATCACATTGGTGGCTCATGTTCATCTTGTGATCAATTATGACCCCCATGTCTCTTCTGGCTGTAGTACCAGTGAGTCTATAGGTATTGACAAGCCTATAAGTTTGCTGTAGGTTCTCTCTCCAGAGATGGAGCACCTTGTATTTCTCTGCATTGAGTGTCATCAGGTTTTGATCTGCCCACCTTGCGAGCCTGTCCAGGTCAGCCTGAATCCCCAATCTATCCTCTGGGGTGACTGTACTTCCCCATAATTTGGTGTCATCTGCAAACTTATCCAGTCCGCTTCTGACACCCAAATCCAAATCATCTATGAATATGCTCTCGGTCCATGGGTGTCATGGGTGACTTTAACTATCCAGACATCTGCGGGGAAGAGCACTCAGCCAAATCCAATCGGTCGCAATGCTTCCTCACAGGAATTGACAAGCTTTATTCATTTCAAGTAGTCTATGGACCAACAAGGAGCAAGGTGCTGCTGGACCTGGTACTGGCCAAAGGGGATGATCTAGTCAGCAACCTGAAGATCGAGGGGAAGCTGGGAGACAGTGACCACAAGTTAATCACTTTCTCTATTCACTGCAAAGCTAGCAGGTCAGGAGCAATACAGAAGTCCTTGACTTTAGAAAGGCCGACTTCCACAACCTTAGGAGGCAAGTTGTTCAGGCCCTGAGAAACCACTATCTGGTAGGGAGAAATGTCCATGATGAATGGTCACTCTTCAAGGATGCAATCCTTGAAGCACAAGGGAAATCCATTCCAACCCGCAGAAAAAGTAGCAGAAAGGCTGGACAACCCCCTTGGCTCAATAGGGAACTCAAGGATCTCCTGCACCTAAAATAAGAGGCTTATAAAGGACGGAAGATGGGAAGCATCACTAAGGGGGAATATTCAGCCTTGTGCAGTCGTCACAAACTCTTGGAAGACTGTTTTAGGCTGGACATAAGGAAAAACTTCTTTACTGTCTGAGTCCCCAGTGCCTGGAATAAACTCCCCTCAGAGGTGGTGCAGGCACCTACTATGGATTCCTTTAAGAAACACTTGGATGCCTATCTTGCTGGGAACATTTGACCCGTGCTGACTGACTGACCGCCCTTTGGGCAGGGGGCTGGACATGATTTTGTGAGGTCCCTTCCAGCCCTAACGTCTATGGAATCTATATTATATTAAAGAGTACTGGTCTGAGTACTGAGCCCTGGGGAATGCCACTGGTCACCATGAGCCACTACTGGTCACCATGTTGACTCAGTTCCATCGACTATCACTCTCTGGGTCCAACCACAGAGCCCGTTCACCTGCCATTGGACCGTAAGGTTGTTGAGGCTGCAGTTCCTCAATTTTCCCGTAAGGACATCATGGAAGACCAAGTCAAAGGCTTTTTTGAAATCCAAGTAAATTACATCAACCACTCCTTCCAACCACTTGTCCAAGTGATGTGTCACCTGATCATAGAAGGAAAAGAGGTTGGTCAGGTGACACCTACCCACAACAAAGTCATGTTGGCGCTCTCTCAAATGTTGCATTCTGTTAGCCTGTTGTTGATGGTTTCCTTGGTAATTTTTTCCACGATCTTTCCAGGGATTAAGGTCAAACTGATTGGCCTGTAGTTCCCTGGATCTTCCTTCCTTCAAGATGGGCACCATACTGGCCTTCTTCCAATCTCCTGGAACCTCTCTTGAGCGCTATGAGTTCTCAAATATCTTTGCCATAGATTGTGCTATGATGTCAGGCACTCATTTAGCACTCTTGGGTGCATTCCATCTGAGCCAGCCTCTCAAGGTGTTCCCTCACAAGATCTTTGTCAATTGTAGGCATATGATCTCCCTTACCCTGGTAAATGATGTGTCCTGTCAAACAGAGTGATTCCCTTGAGCTGGTGGAAGACTGACACAAGGTAATCATTGAGATTAGCTTTTTGCTGGGTGTTGGTTGTCAGCTCCAATGTTGCCCTTGTTCCCCCCCACCCTGGACTTCCCACGCATCTAAAGAAGGACTTTTCATTGTCCTTGATTCTCATAGCCAATTAGAGTTTGGTTTCAGCCTTAGCTTTTCTGGTCCACTCCCTACAGGTGCAGGCCAGTGCTGCATAATTCTCTTTAGTGGTATTTCCTGACTTCCATCCCTTATGAGCATGTCTTTTGAACCAAGGGGGTCTCCCAGCCTTTTTGCTCCCTTTCCTACAGGTCAGAATGGATTTCCCTTGTGTTTTTAGGATTGCATCCTTAAGGAGCAATCATTCATCATGGACTCCCATCACTGTCAGATCATTATTTCTCAAGGCAAATCTACACAGAACCTGTGTAGTTCCACTGTGCTGCAGGAGTCCCATTGGGGACTACAAATGCTGTGTTATTTAATACTACAGAGACAATTATTTTCTTATTTAGTACAACAAGTGTAATTGTCAGGTAGTATAAAAGGTTATACAATAAAATAGGGCTAGAAACACTGCCCTGGTCCCCATTTCACCTTCAAATAAGTGACCTCATGCAACACTGGTTTTTTAGAGAAAGAATCAGAGTCAAAGGACCAGAAGGGACCTTTAACATCCTCAAGTCCAGTCCCCTGCCATGGGCAGGAGGTTATTGGGCTCAAATGAGCTCAATGAGGTGCTTGTCCAGCCTCCTCTTGAACACCTCCAAGGATAGTGACTGTACCACCTCTGCTGGGAGTGTGTTCCAGATTCTAGATACCCTTACATAAAATAAGTTTTTCCCAATGTCAAACCTAATTTTTTCTGCAATTAGCTTACGCCCATTGGTTGTCGTCTTTTGCTCAGACTGAACAAACCCAGTTCCCGGAGTCTCTCCTCATATGGCTTATCCTCCAGGCCCCAAATCATACAGGTTCTCTGTACCCTTTCAAGCTTATCCACAGATTCATAGATTCTTAGGAGCTGAAAAGGATGTTGCAGATCATCAGGTCCAGCCCCCTGCTCTAGGCAGGATGACAACTGGGGTCAAGTGACCCCAGTGAGGTGACTGTCCAGTCCCCTCTTGAAAACCTCCAGGGTAGGTGACTGCACTACCTCTGGAGGAAGTTTATTCCACAGTCTGGATACCCTGATCATGAAGCAGTTTTTCCTGGTATTAAGCCTGAAGCAGCCTTCCAGGATTTTATATCCGTTGGTCCTGGTCTTCCCCAGGATGCCCTAGTGAACAGTTGTTCACCAAGTTCCTGATGCACTCCTCTGATATAGCGGTAAGCCACTATCAAGTACCCTCTCAACCTTCTCTTCTTTAGGCTAAAGAGGGCCAGGTACCCAGCCTTTCCTCGTATGTCTTGCCTTGCAAGTCCCTGATCATACAGGTGGCTCTTCTCTGGACCCTGTCAAGGTTTTCCATGTCTTTATTGAAAACCGCACCCAGTTCTGGGCACCACACTCCAACTGCAGTCCCACCAGTGCTGAGTACAGCAGGAATATCCATATGCACTTCCTTAGTTTTACACGAGATGCATCGGTTGATGCGTGCCAGTGTGTTGTTTGCCCTGCCGGCCACTGCATTGCACCGACGGCTCAAGTTCATGCAGTGGTCAATCATTAACCCAGGTCCTTTTTCAGCTGTGTTGCAAGTCAGGCTGTCACCTCTGAGCCTGTATGTATGTTGCGGGTTATTTGCCCCCAAACAGAGCACCTTACACTTGGAAGTGTTAAACTTCATCTGGTTCTGGTCTGCCCAACTCTCTAGCCGGTCCAGGACAGCCTGTATCAGGAACCTATCTTCTGATGTGACCACACTGCCCCATAACTTGGTGTCACCTGCGAAGTTGGCCAGTGAGCTTTTCACTCTCCCATCCATATCACTGATAAAGATGATGAAAAGCACCAGTCCAAGCACAGATCCCTGAGGGACACTACTAGCCATTTCATGCCAAGACAACATGGATCCGGTCATGAGAACTCTCTAGGTCCTACCCTGTAGCTTGGCGAATTGAGGCGACTGCCCCAGGGCCCATGCTTTGGAGGGCCCTGCAGAGCTGGGCAGAGCAATGGTGGAGCAGAGCTGGGTGGAGAGGCAGCTCCATATCCAGCCACTTGCTACCCCTGTGCCCCACTGCTGACACCACCGCTGCCAATGGCAGCAGCAGCTTCTTCAGGTCCAGGGCCTGTGGGATGGGAGCAGGGGCGGGGCCTTGCATGGGCTGATTTGCCCCAGGCTCTGCACCCTGTTCAGGTCACCTCTGGGTCCTCCTCTCCCGAGTCCCCTTGTATCTTGACCCAGAGGGTCTCACGGGACCTTTCCCTGAAATCAAGAGACCTGCAGGGAAGGGCACCGCTCAGTCACAGAGGGTCACACTTCCTCCCTTCTTTCCAACCCGATTCTTCCTATAGAGCCTATAGCCCTCAATGTCCATTGCCCAGTCATATGTATTGTCCCACCAGGTCTCTGTCACCCCAATGAGGTCAAATTCCTTGTCTGCCAGGAGTGGAATCCTGTTTGTTGCCTATGCTTTCAGTGTTCCCATAAAGACGCCTGAGTTCACCCCAAGTCACCTCAGGTTTTGTGTCCCACTTCCAAGTGCCGCAGGGTGTAGGTACTCATCTGGATGTCCCCTACTTGAAAGTCCTCCTTTGGGTCATCATGGCCAGAGGATTTAGTGTACAGCAGTGGAATCTACCCTCTCTCCCCCAGGCATGACTAGTTTAAAGCCCTCCTCAAAAAGTCTCAAGGGACCTCTCCTTGCAATCAGATGTGACCTGCAGGAAGGGGTCAGAAGATAGAAGCCTGAAGCAAAAAAGTAAGAGGTGAATTAAAGATCAGCCAAGAAAAAGACAAGACAACACTTGCAGGCTTCTGCAGAACCACAGGCTGCACCATGATAAAATCAGCTATTAAGTAATGAGGAAAGGATCCATTGTATTAACTGAGAAATGAGGAAAACTTGAAAGAAGATAAGGTAATTAGGATGTCTTTGTGAAATAAAGGTATTTTCATAGAATGTTGAGTTCCCATTATTTCCAGTTAATTTCCAGTTTTACCTGCAGCTGACTTCCATTTGTATCTATAGGTTAATTTAGGTCACCTTTTTGATATGAACAGTAAAACAAGGGTTAGTAGAGGTGAGGTAGTATACTAGTCTTGTGGTTTGTTAATATCCTGTATTTGCTAAAGCTATGAGGCTGGCCTTTTGACCTAGCATAAAGAAGATATTTAACTTTCATTTTACTGAATTCTGGTGTTAAGATATGGCTTTAAGCAAAAGAAGAATGGTTTGGCTACAACCTAGTTTTACTTCCTTTTAGAAATAGCTGCACTATAATTTTCAAAACAACAGCAACAGCCACAAAACTTCACCACTCACATATGCAAACTTCACTCTTTGGCTGTATACAGATGTTCACTTCTACTGAAAGCAATTTCTTTTGGTATAAAACTAGCCTAGGAGCTGGAATGTACAGATGTTCCTCCAGTCCCATGGTTGAAGGTGTTCACAGACAAGCTCTCCAGCTAGGGGAAACCAGAAGGCTGCTCCATGTGCCACCCCCACCACAAAGGGAGCCCAATAATTTACAGCCTGCCCTCCTGCCTGCCCGAGTTGGCAAGCTGTCAAATGGTAGTGGGCAGCTACTCAAAAGGTTTCCACACTGGGAGAATGCCCCCCTATCCCACCTAACTGACAGAAGGGGAGTGTTCTCCCTTCTGGGAACCCTTCCTAGTTCTTCCCTGTAGAATAGCCCCACTTCTTGCACTCTAGGCTGACTTGGAAGAGTGCAGGAGAGGAGGGGAAGGGGCTGACCCATACCAGTGCAGGGCAAGGAGGGGCACTTTGCCGCAGCAGCAAAGCACACAAGCCTTGCTGCTGCAGCACAGCCATGTACCTTACCCCACTCAGCTCCAAGTCAGCTGGGCAGGAAGGGGAAGCCAGCAGGCTGGGACCCAGTTCCTGACCCCTCTGGCTTTGAAATTACTGCCCTTACTGCTCAGCTGTGCAGCAGTGAGATACAAGAGAAAGCTGATACGGCCAAGGTCTGGACTTGCAAGCTCAGCTTGCTGTCCTCGCTGCTCAGCTGAGTGGGAGGGGAAGCAAGCAGGGGGCAACTCTCCCTGTGCCCAGCTCCTGCTGCCTAGGAGCCAAGTAGAGGGAGTAGTGTGGCAAAGTCCCTACCTGCTTCTCACATTGGGAACTCCAGTGTGGAAGCAGACAGGGAGCAGCTAGGGCTTCTCCTCCACATTTCTCGTCTACAGGAGGTGGGGAAGCAGCTGCCCTTTTGCATTTTATCTAGACTGGTGTGACCCTGGTCTCAGGAAGGCACAGGAGCCTCTCCCCCAGTTCCATTCTGCCTGGTTCCCAGGAGAAGTTAACCCCAAGGAAAATGTGCAGCTATTCAGGTCTCCCAGGAGAAAAACTTTCCCAGGAGCAATTTAACCCTGGTTCTTCCTGGCTTATTTCTGTCCTAGAACAGCCATTTTTGCTCTGGGAGAAAAAGTATGAATGTCTGCACACTTGCAGTTTCTGTCAGCAGAACAATGATTCTCCCAGTAGAAACTGAACATTTGTACATGACTTTAGTAAAAAACAGACATAAATTGCAAGGGTGAGATAAATGAGATTTATATTTTATTAAAATAACAAAAGCACTCCGTTACACCAACACATACCAGGTGGGTTTGTCTATGTTAGGTATTCTTTACACCATGCAAGAAATGACACAAGCATTAAAGTAGTCCTAAATGAGCGCTCTGAATTCCCCTACCCAGTCAGAATTTCCAGTTGGCAAAGAACTTGTGTAGCCAGTGCCATGCCATTCTTGCCACCCCCCCACAAATGGAAGGAAGTGTGTGATTTTAAATTCTTTGAAATATAGGCATGGGCACCAGAAGTGTTGTATCACACTAATGAGAGTCAAGAGAACAGTCTTAAAATCCCAAAATGTTCAAACTCAGCCAGTGCTCTCATAGTAGGAGCTGTCTTTTTTTTGAAGATAGTAAGAGGCAAAACTGCCACAAAAAGAACATTTTTTTCTCTTTCATTTCCATTCCTCCCTCAAATGACACCTACCTGTGACCTAACTAAGGAAAAGGAAACCTATTGCTGTTTTGCTGAACTGTAATGTCTCAGAGAGAGCATTAGCATTTTGTTGGGCTAAGTTTCCTTTGTCTGGGTTGCACCCACCTTGTCTGTAACATAAATCCTAGAAACTTAAGCTGCCCGTTTTTTTATGATCGATGTACAGAGCTCACATTAATTACATTAAAAAAAAAGTAACTGTGTATGCAGGCGTGGTCTCAGCAATCAGATACTACCTGCCTGTGTGCTAGGGCTTTAGAAACATTTCTTTCTGATTTAGTGAACAGCCAGAATCTCATCCCATTAAATATACCAAGCACATTATTGTACTTATTGTACAATATATGCAGTTCTGGTATGTTCACGTGCAGTTCTAGGTGGAAAAGGTACACAGATTCTTCTTTCTTTCACTGAACTGCTTTTGTGATGAGGCTTTTGTGATAAGGCTCTGGACACAGTTTTAGGGAGCCTGGCTTTTTAAGGGGTGTCTTATCACATGTACACTATAAGCATGTCATAACTGAGCAGTAAAACTTAAAATTTACCTCCTATGAGCATTCATACAAGTGAGAGTTTCTCATGGAAGCGTTTTCAATGCACTTGGAATGAGAAAGCAAAAGGTTAGTGATCAGATCACAGAGGCAGTGAGGGCTAAGGATGTGGTCATCATGGGGGACCTGAACTTCCCAGACATCTGCTGGGAGGAGCAGTCAGCCAAGTCTGATCGCTCACGTCGGTTCTTAGCCAGAGTGCAGGACCTCCATCTAACCCAGGAGGTGCACAGCCCCACCAGGGGAGACGCCTTGTTGGACCTGGTGCTGGCCACGGGTGATGACCTGGTGAGGGGGCTGCGGGTGATGGGCCACCTGGGAGACAGTGATCATCGCTTGCTGGAATTCACCATCCAGCATAAGGTGGCAAAGGGCTGCAGCAAGGCAACAGCCCTAGACTTTAGGAGGGCTGACTTCAACAAGCTAAGGAGGATCGTTGGGGAAGCGCTGAGGACCCAGAGGGGAAGGGAGCCAGATGTCCAAGGTGAGTGGTTGCTCCTTAAGGAGACGATCCTCCACGCCCAAAGGGAGGTAATCCCAACAAGGGTCAAAGGGAGCAGGAGGGCACATAAACCCCCATGGCTCACTAGGAGCATCCTGGAATGTCTCCTTGCTAAAAGGGAGGCATACACCCAATGGAGGGATGGGGTCATCACCAAGAAGGACTATGTTACAGTCGCCCGAGGATGTAGGGGGGCAGTCAGGAGGGCCAAGGCAGAGATGGAGATAGGACTGGCTTCCCGGATTAAGGACAATAAGAAGTCCTTCTTCAAATACATAGGGGGTAAAAAGAGGGTCCCGGGTAATGTGGGGCCCCTGCAGGACACGATGGGCAACTTAGTCGTCACGCCAGATGACAAAGCTAACATATTTAACGATTTCTTTGCCTCTGTCTTCCTAAGTAGGGACCAGTTCAGCCACCTCCCTGCTGGGCCCCCCTCGGGCCCCGGGAGAGACACGCCTGGGCCAGGGGTTAGCGAGGAGTTAGTTAGGGTACTTCTGGAGAGGCTGGACGTGTTCAAGTCCGCTGGTCCGGACGATCTTCACCCTAGGGTTCTACAGGAACTGGCCGAGGTCATTGCGGGACCCCTGGCGCGGCTCTATGAGCACTCGTGGTGCTCTGGCGAGGTGCCGGAGGACTGGAAGAGGGCCAATGTGGTCCCTATCTTCAAAAAGGGAAAAAAAGAGGACCCAGGAAATTACAGGCCAGTTAGTCTTACCTCAATCCCGGGTAAGCTCTTTGAAAAAATTATCCTGGCACACATCCAGGAGGGCCTTGCGGGGGAATGCATGCTCAGGGGCAACCAACATGGGTTCATCAGTGGCAGGTCTTGTCAGACCAACCTGGTGGCCTTTTACGATCAGGTCACCAAATCATTAGACGCAGGGGTTGCTGTGGATGTAGTCTTTCTGGACTTCCGGAAGGCTTTCGACACTGTCTCTCACCCTGTCCTCATCAAAAAGCTGGGAGACTGTGGTGTCGACGCCCACACGGTCAAATGGGTCGCCAACTGGTTGGAGGGCCGCACCCAGAGGGTGGTAGTGGATGGGTTCTTCTCGACCTGGAAGGACGTGGGCAGTGGGGTTCCGCAGGGCTCGGTCCTCGGGCCCGCACTGTTCAACATCTTCATCAGTGACTTGGATGAGGGGGTAGAAAGCACCCTGTTCAAGTTTGCTGATGACACTAAGATGTGGGGGGATGTGGGTGCACTAGAAGGGTGCAATAGGCTACAAGCTGACCTTGACAGTTTGCAACGGTGGGCGGATGAGAATAGGATGGGGTTTAACACTGATAAGTGCAAGGTGTTGCACATGGGGAGGAAGAACCGGCACCACACTTACAGGTTGGGGAACTCCCCTCTTGCAAGCACGGAGATGGAAAAGGATCTTGGAGTCGTCATTGACTCCACGATGAACATGGGCCGGCAGTGTGGGGAGGCAGTCAAGAAGGCCAATCGTACCCTGTCATGCATCCACAGATGCATCTCGAGCAGGTCCAGGGAGGTGATCCTCCCCCTCTATGCGGCACTGGTCAGGCCGCAGCTGGAGTACTGCGTCCAGTTCTGGGCGCCACACTTCAAGAGGGTGGACGATATGGAAAGAGTTCAGAGGAGGGCCACTCGTATGATCAGGGGTCAGCAGGGCAGGCCTTATGAGGAGAGGCTACGGGACCTGAACCTGTTTAGCCTCCACAAGAGAAGGTTAAGGGGGGACCTTGTGGCCTGCTACAAACTGGTCAGGGGGGATCAGCAGGTATTGGGGGAGTCCCTGTTCCCCCGTGCGCTGCCAGGAGTGACCAGGAATAATGGTCACAAGCTGGCGGAGGGTAAGTTTAGATTAGATATTAGGAGGCGCTACTTCACAGTCAGGGCGTCTAGGGCCTGGAACCGGCTTCCAGGGGAAGTGGTGCAGGCTCCTAGCCTGGGGATTTTTAAAAGGAAGTTAGATGAGCACCTTGCCGGGGTCATGTGACCCCGGTGCTCTTTCCTGCCAAGGCAGGGGGTCGGACTAGATGATCTACCTAGGTCCCTTCCGACTCTAGCTACTATGAAACTATGAAACTATAAGATCCAATGGGAAGTCAGTAGGATGAATATGCTAAACAGGAAACTACCTTCCCCATTAACACCCTCCAAACTGATCCACATCCAGGGTAGTCAAGAGAGCATATACCTTTGGCCCTTGACAAACAGGGAAAGGGATTAGAAAATCTATGGAAAAAACCATGATCAAAAGATAAGATAGCATTTATTGAAGCAGCAGAGGTATGCTAAGGCAAGGAAGCTGGATAAAGGGGGAATAAGGAGAATATACAGCATGTAGCAGAAGACAGGGAACCATGCGCAGAGCAGGTTGGGCCACACTGTAGCTAGATGTGAGACTCAAGAAACAAGAGCAACCAGATGTGAGACTTGAGAAACAAGAGCAGCAATGGGCAGGGAGACGGCATATACAATTGTAAGGTGAAAGGGACTTGAATGGTTATCTTGCTCAGTGATAGGAGAGCTCCAGTGATTTATACCAATAACTGCTAATAGACAAAAACCTGTAGGATCTAATTTGCTATTAAAAAAAGCCTAGACTGCAAGGGACTCCCCATACATTAGCACTGAAGAGCCCTAGTGCTTGCTTTGCTCCTTGCGGGTAAAAACCAGGATTAGTGCTGTTTCAATTTAAGGTTTGCTGTGTAAGCCACTGCGTGTAGCTCTCTTTTCTTGCTAGCCCTAATAAAGCACACTTACGTTTTAACCATAAGTTAGAACACTTATTTGGACTTACCAGGTTTGACATCTACAGAACATTCATTGCTTACCTTTAAGGTGCAGTATTACTGACACACTATTATCACCTTGCAGGTTCAGTACAGCACAGTGATAAGCAAGTATAATCATTAAAGAACATCCTCTGAAATTTTTTATCTGCTTCACACAGACCTCTGTCATGGTTCGTGACACTTTCACTCTGTAGTTCCTTCCTACGTCATCTTTCCTGCCACATACTACATTGGTGTTTACCCACTGATGTCACAGACCGGATCTTTTTTATTCTGCCTTAAGCAGTAAAAAAAGGCATTAAGTCACACAGTCCAAGAGAGTCTATGATATATGTCCTCCTAAAAGTCATAAGGATAACATCTTGATTTCCATTCCTGACAAAAATTCACTGGGTCAAAAACTCATAGAACTGTACCACAAATTTCACCACTGCTAGCAGACTTTTAACATATTTTCCTCCTTGTCAAAAAGTGTGAAATAAAGACAAAAAAGATTAACACAATATTGCCAACATCTGGGGACAGCTTTTGGGAAATCCTTTTGGGTCTAAGATAATAAGCAATATCAAAAGACAGCATCATCTACAAACACACAGTGGAATCCACTCAGAAGAATGTAGTTAAAAAGCACCATAGCTCAAGTGCACTCGGAAGTTTTGTACAAAGAAAAAAAAAGAAAGAAATCAAACCATATCTTTATATTAGCTACAACACTTTATGCCAATCTTCCCCCATCTTCACTCACCTCATGCTACTCGCACTACACCTGGATGCCCCCACCAGTGTAATCCTCCCTCTCAGTTACTTACATCTACTATGACAGTTAATAGTCCTGTAACTTGGAATACCAGAAAACTTTACACTCAGAAAATAAAACTTTCCTTTTCTCTATTTCTCTTCACTATGTTATCAGAACACCTCAGGCTGCATTAGGTCCACATTTAAGAAACTTGCGTTCACCAAGAACTACCACTTGGTGCTATCCAATATATCCTATCTAGTTGCAGGGAAATTCTGTAGCATCTCATACATCAATATATTTTAAATATAGATAAAAGCTAACTCCTTAAAGACTCAATTGATGAATTGAAGGACATCCTCCAAGAGCCACCAAATGGACCAATTATGCATACTTTGGCCTCTGCTTGCAGGTCATGTTATCACCTTAGCTCTTAATAGAAAACACTCATTTACAACAGAATCATAAATTTAATTAACCCTTCTTTATTCCAGGTAAATGCAATTTCATTCCCCATTAAGATAATGAAATAAGCCATTCTTTTAATCAAACCTTCTTTCAACGTTTTAACAACGCTGTAGCAAAAAGTACACTGGAAATAAATACCCCAGGGCTTCTGACTACCCAACTAGGTTGATAGGGTGATTTCTGATCCTGGCCTAAAAGTCCTAGTAGCTTCTCTGGGACAGGCAATTCTTTCCTACTGTCCTACAAGTGGCACTTCTAAACATTTGATACACTTGAGACATTTGTTTGGACTGAAAATGACCACAAAGAAAAAAAGCCTTTGAATATGAGGAAGAATCTACCTGACACTCTAACATTATAAATGCCTACGTCTGCCTGTCTGTAACACTTTATTCACACTTTGATCAGCTGATGGAAACAGCCAGAGTGCTCCAAGCGTGGGGGGAGCGCCACCCTGATTCCAAAGCTGTGCTGAAGACCGGACAGAGGTTGGGGTGGGGGAGCTAAGCTGAGCTCCCACACCCCCATCCCTGCAAGAAGCAAAACAGCGGCAGCATGGGGTGTTAGGTGATAGCACTCCATCCCATCCCATCCCGCCCCCCTCACCACTCCCCAGTCACTCTTGATAGGCATTTCCTTAATGCTTTAAGATTAGCCATAGTAAGAACCACCAAAGATATATAAACTAAGGTAAAGGGGTTATTTTCAAAGCATACTGGAAGTCGAAGGATGCTTTTGTGCTATCTGTGGATATTTCCACTGTGCTAATACTCAGGTTCACAAAATATGGCAAGTATCAGAACAACATGCTGAATTTGAGTGGGTTCAGGCACCTTTAGAAACAGTGAAGTGTCAAGAGCACTGTTATAAACAATGCATATGGTAATTATCTCAGTGTCAAATTACATGGATGAGGTGATAGCTAACATGTATACCAGATGAGTCCTTTTCAAGCTGATTCTTGACATTGCAAGAGATTATCATCTGGTACTTTACTATCAATACGTATCACACTGCCCTTACAAGTGTTGCACCTGCAAAAGGGAAAGTCCACTAAAGTTAGACCAAACACTGAGCTCTGCTTGAAAGAGGAAGAAGACTAGATATACCAGATATACCAATCAAATGTGTACACAGATTGGTTTTGGTCATTCTTACTGATATGTCCACAACAAAACAACAGAATACATTAAAACAAAAACTTCTAGAGAATTAGAACATTTAATATTATCCTTCCAAGAGTCTTGATTAACCCTCATGCTCCAGCTAGCTTCCACTGGGAGTTAAGCAGCAACTCCCCCCGCCCCCCCAGAACTGCTTTAAAAATTCTTCCTTAACCAAACGATGGGAAATCACTTTTCAAATAAACTGATTCTTGTGCCAAGCCCCCCATTTCACCATAAGTTTTAAGTTTTCAGCAAAAAAAGTAAAATAAAGATTTTAGTACTTTTTTTTTTTTTTTTTTTTTTAGTTAAAAGAAGATATTTCTTCGAATAATAAAAATCCCACCCTACTCTAAACATTACTCATTTGGAGTTTTCAGCACTTTCACCTGAAACAGCTGGTATTTGTCATGGTCAGAGACAGAACAGTCAAGTCAGCTAGATGGGACTACTGACCAGACGCGGTATGAAAATTCCTTTGCACCTACTTTACCCACAGACTCCATCTCTCCCAAGTCCTAGCAATACTGGCATAAAGCAGTGTTTTCCAATCTTTGAGCTGAAACCCTATTTCCAATCCTGACACCCTTTTCTGAAGTCACGGATTCACAGAAGTTAGGGACTGGAAGGGACCTCATAAGATCATCAGGCCCACCCTTTGCCCCAAGGCAGGAAAGACTGCTGAGGTCAAATGACCCCAGCAAGGTGTAAGGATGACCCCAGCGAGGTGGTCAGATGACAACCCACTTCCAGTATAAGTCTAACTTTGACAACTGAATCTGGGTTTGGGAAAGTTCAGTAGCAAAATAAAACAATGTACAAAATTCCCCTAACATTAGTCAGCAAAACCCACCTAACTTTTCCTGCGGAATCAAAAAGTGATTATTAGGCGAAGGTGTTTCAGGAAGACGAATCTGTGTAACAAGCCAGTTATACAGCCTTGGCAAATCTTCCCCTAAAAATCACCCGTGTCATTCCATTTCTACTTTTAAACATATACCACATTGTCCACTAGAGTAATGAATGTTTGATCCTTCTGTTCTCTAAAAGAAAATACTGCAATATGGAGATGCAAATTACTGACTAACTTTTGGCTGAGAGGGGTGTGCACAAGTTACTCATAAAATAATTTAAAAATGTGTTTGGAGAGCTCAGAATTAGGCGCTTCCTTTACTAAGTATAAATCAAAATAAATGAATGTCTCAGTAGGTACGTGAGGGTGCATATAACTTACTGAAAAAGTTAAAGTTCCCAGTTCTTTTTCCCAGCAGAATAACTTTCCATATATGCCCTGTACCATGGGCTATAGTATTAACCTTGCTAATCAGTGGGGAAAAATGCCTTCTGTTCTGATATATTGTCTATTTGGAATAAGATAAAACACTGTCCCCAATCCTGCACTTCAGGACCTTCCTGGGGGACCCACCACTTACACTCACTCCTACTGAACACTGTTTACAAAGGTTTCCCCCCACTCCAGTCTCTGGTTGTGGGATTGTGACCATTAAAAATATCTGTTAAAGAAATACTGCTAAAATTGTTAGTGCTCTGAAATAATAATATAAACCCTTTTTTTACTACAACATCTTAGGGTAAACCTAGGTTACAGCTAGCAAGAATTAAAGCAACAGATTGTGAAAACAGGTTGATGATTATCTGTCAGGCAAGAACTCAGTTGTGGTTCTTATTGACAGTAATTTCATAAAATGTGTCACTATAGTAGGAGTCTGAAAAACTCCTGCACAATGAATTTAGTATTCCAAACAAGATAGTCACAGTGACTCTAGGTGAACAATTCTTTGTTCTGGTGATGGAGAAAGAAAGCATACACCTTGATGGATGAGTTCTCTAACACCTCATTGAAACCAAAACTTAATTTCCAAATTCACAGATTATCAGCTTCACATGAAAAAATAAGAACCAAACTTTCATTTCATAAGAAACCAAGATAAAAATAAAGACTTTGACAAGGATTAAATCCCAGTAGGAATTTTTCCAGACTTTGAACTTGGGTAGATTAGAGTGGGAGGTTTGGTTGGGCTTATTAATTCTATTTTATGTATTTGAATTATGTTTTCTGAACAGTAACAATTATGACCTATTAACAAAGCAGATTACTAATAGGACACAAATATTCCTCTTCCATGGATATGACTTCTTACCCCACTTACATCATCTTTAACAAAACACCTCTTAAAAGCTTGGGAGAAGAGCTGGCCTACAAGTGTTTCCCGAAGCTCAAGAGATTTCCCTTTGCACACTGCCTTTTACCATGTTGCCAGCATTGATATTTTGCTTCACGCACAGCCCCTGAAATCATGTCAGAATCTTATTTTTCCTTTAAATAATTACTTCTTGATAATTGTGGAGAATAAAGCTCCAATTAAAGTGCACGCAGCATCTCATGTATTCAACATCCCATGCTTCAAAATGCTGGTGGGACACTAACTAAAGCACACTGGCAGTGCACGCAGCAGAGCAGGGCAGGGGCATGCAGCAAAGCAGGGCAGGGGCCTGCCCCCGAGCCAATGGGATCTTGTAATGGGGCAGCTTGGTCGAGGCCAGAGCAGAGTCGCAATGTGCAGCCTGCATGTTCTGGGCAGGAGCACATAGGCATAGGATTGTGGCTCTGCCCCTGCTCCAGACCAGGCTGTCACTGCTGCAAGGAGCTGGGGCACAGCCACAATCCACTGCCTGTGCTTCTCTGCCCAGACCATACAGGCTGTAAATCCCCTGCCTGGCACATGCAGGCTACTGATCGCAGCTCTGCCCTAGCTCCGGAGCAAGCTGCCTCTGCTGCAAGATCCCAGGGGATCCAGAGCAACCCCTGACCTGCTCTGCCACGCACCCTGCCAGCGTGGCTGGGGCTGGTCTGTATGGCAACCGCAGCCTTGCACTTTCACACACAACTGTCTGAGACCAGCCCCACTCATGAGCAGGAGCAACTGGGAAATGGAGTCCACTGCCAACTGGATGTGGCCCATGGGCCAGAATTTGCCCACCCCTGTGCTATGCCCTCAAGACTCAGTAGTTGATATCTGTGGAATCTTAGTTAGATTCTGCCTTCCAAACATAATTTGGCTTGCAGCATCATGCAGGGAATGGAAACCCCTGAACTGGTTGCGTCCCAACATGTCAAGTGTCTGGTAGACTTTCACCAAGATTTTGAATGCTCTTCTGGAGTTAATGAGAAGCAAGTGGAGTTTGTAAACTGTGTGATGTGTCTGTGCACATATTATCTTTAACTCTGGTTTCTAATGAGACAAACTGCTACACACTACACTAGTTTTACCTACCCTAGGAAAAATTGTCAACTTGGCAATTAATTCCAGCTGCCAGCTAACATTAGTTTTTTGAACAAAAAGCCCCATGTAATTCCAGTCTCCCAACTTCAGCATATGTATAGCACATGGTGCAAACAAGAGACTTCTATTAGATATAATATAAATCAGTAAGTAGCATATTGGGAACATACAACTGAAAATATCCAAAAATTAAAATGAAAGCAATTATTAAAAAAAATAAAACAACCCCCCCACCCACACACACAAAAGAAGAAAAGGGAGTTATGGCTTTTTTATTGCAGGCTGGAAAAAAAGAAAGTTAGAAGAGAAGTGCATCACTAAGTCATGCACTAATAGAAATTTTAACTAACCATCCCAAAACCAGGATCCTTCCTATGAAGGAGAATGAGTTGGTTTTATAAGAGTTTCCAAGTTGATTGTGTAAAAGATTAATCTCTACATTGCTGCATCTTTGTAAAAGATGACAGGTAAAACCACCTAAGACAGGAAGCCAACTTTCTTCCGGTTGTTTAATTAACAATTCTTAAAACAAAATAAAATGCATTGCTGCTTTCTTTACATCTGTATATTCATCTTCCTTTGTACTGTGCTGCTTACATTCTGTTTCTATAAACAAATAATATAGAAATATATTTTCATGCAGACACACTACTTAATGATACTAATTAAGATCAACATTTCATGTGCCTATAAACTTGGTATAGACTATATATGGTTGGAGGGTAGAAAGAGAGACTGTGGGAGGGAAAAAGTGCTTCATGCAGAAAGCATGAAGAGGAACTATCAAAAATGAGTGTGGGCTTCTGGTACACCAAATGGGATTTCACCTACATTCTCACCAGTCAGGTAAAACACATGAAAAAATGTGTAATAAGACAACTCTATAACATGACGCCCCCATCATTTTCTTTTTTCCAGAATTAAGAGTATAAATACACTAAGAAGCTTAAAGACAATTTATCAGCTCTCATCATAAATCGCAACTCAGCTACTGACATACAGTATATTAGAACACTGTCAGAATGTGCCAAATATTGATTTACTGCTGTATATCACTAATGCTTACAGTTTTAGCAAATGGAGCACCTCTCAACAATACCAACAGCACTCTATTACAAATAATAATAGATGATGTGCTAAAGCTGAAAGCAATCACTGTAAGTCAACTTTTCTTCTGTTTTTTTAAATTACAGCAATTTTTTATTTTACCTTTTTAAGAAACGAATTAACTTCTCTTTTACTTCTCACAGACAATCAATGATGATTTTTACCTACCAAAGGACACAAAGGTGAGTATAAACTTTATGTTATGTTTTAAAGAGACTGTTTGAAGTAAAAGATTGTTACTTTAAAGAATTTGATTTCCTTGAAAAAGATAACCTTGAACAATATCTGGAGTCCAATTTCAGTGTAGGAATCTCTAGTTGTGCTTTTTGCTTTATGTTCTCAAACAGCAGGATATGCTAACATATAATGCTATCACCTTATTCTGTGCGACTGTTTAACCAGGGAAGATATGCAACAGTCCCAATTGCTCTATTTAGTAAATTTTAGTTAATTTACTTCTGACAAAACAGTATTTTTTTTTATTAAAGTTGATATGATATTAACTCTTACATCAGCAACACAAACAGGAAGGATAGTCTTCACATAGAGGTGAGTTTTGAAAGAGTCAGTTTCATTTCTTAAAATATAGGTAGAAGCTAGCAATAAGCTATGGTCTAGTCTTACCTCACTGCAGACACCAGCTGCTTCTGTGTAAGTAGTTACAGACTCATAACCTGTGGCAAGTTAAATCCATCAGAAAGTCTACATTTGCTCTTTTCATAAGTGACACTTAACAGGTTATGCTTGATCTCTCTAGCTATATTATTCACTTTAATCTTATAACCTGTTAGGCTGGTATAAAATTGTTTTATTACATATCTCCACTGGCACAAGAACTCTTTGCCTTGATCCCTCATTCAGTCACTGAGTTTGCTTCTTTCAGAACAATAAAGGGTACAGGGCACAAAATTGCATTTTGACTTGACAGTTAACCTTTATGCATGCTAGCTTTCTTACCTGTAATTAGGGGTAACAACACCTATTTAACTATTTAAGGCAACCAGGTACTGCTGGAAGATGCAAGACACTTACAAAGAACACGTCAGTAATTAGGGAGAAAAGTTTCCTGTAGTTAGGTTTCTCTCAGTCTTTACTCAGGTAGAACACCCACTGAAGTTATTGGGAATTTTGCTCGAGTAAAGATTTTAAAAAGGAGTAACTGTCAAAAGATCAAAGTATAAGAATTCTGGATTTGAAACTGGATTTACTGGGGCAAATCATAATCTATGGTATTGGAGTGCCTTGCATAGCTTGCAAGGGCTATGTGTGAAGATGACAATCTGTTTCCTCTATTCCTCCTTTACCCAAATCAGAGGCCAAGTCAATCTCAGACATGAAGTAGATCAACCAAGCTAATTTATATAAATTGGCCAATGGTTCTAGAGGGGCACTCCAGAAGCAAGGAATCCTTCATGGGGTCTTTGGATGAAGCAAAATTTCCTATGCCTTAAGTGGGAATAAAGTTTAGCACAGAATTTTCTGTAAGAGCCCTATGTCATTAGAAAGATCCTTCTACACTCAGGGAATCCACCAGTGGTAGACAAACTTCTAAAGCCACAAAAATACACTGGGGCCATATTTAATACACTATGGCCCAACTTTAAAGGGCACAAATAAATAATGCACCGTATAAAGCCTAGACGCATTTGTCATACTAAGTTAAAACAATAGGTAATTTTTTATAACTCGAGATATACTTTATATTGAAAAAAAAAATGATCTTCCTGCTTATTTTAGAACTGCAGCCTGATGTGTTACTTGAAAGAAATGCATTCTTTAAGGACAGGGATTAATATGGTCATGGAAACACAGAAGGAAGAGTTCACTGACACTATTTCCAGAATTGACAGGAATCTTAATAATCTGCTGGTAAGCATTTATTTTTACTCAATTTAGGAGGGGTAAAAAACAACCCTCCCCCAACCATAGACTTGATATCACTGCTAGAAATATTAAAATGTTGATAAACAAGAGCATTACTCACTCTTTTCAAACTTTCATATCAGACCCTAAACCTGGTCTAATCTATCCAGATACCACAACCACAATAGCTGCACCCCTGTTGTCAGTTTCTGTCAACAGATTATCAAGAATATTATTCTATAAAGAGAGCTCAAGGGAAAAGTCTCTTTAACAACCTTTTTTCTTTTCCTTTCACAAATATAGAGCTTGTGATGCAGATGTCTCATTTTGTAAAAACATATTTAAAAACCACAGGAGTTTGTTTTTTAAAATTCCTAACTTCTTGCTTTGTGAAGACTGGATAATCTGCTCTTTTACAAAGCAAAACATGGAGGTTGCAGTTTCACATCAGATTGTATGGTGTGGTAAAAGGGTGGCCTGACTGAAAACTAATTTAAGATAATTTTTTTTAAAAACTTCAAATCCAGTACATTTTATTCTTCAGAACTGCTCAGTAGTTCTCTCAAGAATGTGCAACATTGTAACAACTAAAAAATAATTAGTTTTAAAGTATATTGCAATACACACATTATGGTAAATAGGTTTGTGTAATTTCTCCTTGCTGCACAATATAAATTAAGGTTCAAATTATAGGTTTCTAACACAGTCACCCAAGATTAAATTCAATATGCATGATCTTGTAAAAGCTTGCATTTAGATTACCTGCAATAAGCAAGGGTTTACAGAACTGGGTCCTAAGAATCTGTCTCTGCAGTATTCAACACCAGAGTTGCAGCATGCAGCAAGACTTGGTTAAATCCCACTATAAATAAAAAGTGGTAACACAAGTCATAGTGGAAAACATTATAAAAAAGTGGTTATGTGTTACTTTAGAACAATTGCTCAGGCCTGGATTAGCAAATGAAGTGGCTGCCTCAGCTGCAGTATTGACCAAGTCTATAATATCCTTAGACCTTAAAATTATAAAATTGAAATTGTGGTATAATTTACTGCTGCAAAGTATTCCATAAGCTGCCTATGGATACTTAATCTTAACAGAATGGGAAAACATGAAATACTGTTGATTTTGTTTTAGAAGAAAACTCAACTTGTACAGGTTCATACACTGCTGATTAATTTTGTTAGTGATGGAAATATCACTTATCAATAACAAACTACATAAATATTTTCACTGCAGAAGAAAGGCACGTCTACCGAGACTGAATGCAAGCCTTGTGAAAGCCATACCGCAGGCAACTCTAAAGACCTCCTGGATGCGCTAATCACCTTTCTGCAATCAATGTATGCAAAATCACCTTAACTGCTACATTATTTATTGAAATATTAAATTATTATAATAATTTATATTTTGCCTTATGTTTAGGAATTTGCTACCCATTGGTCCCAATATCCCTTTGAATATAAAATACACATCTTTAAAATGAACATGCCTTCTAAAAATAAGCTGCATCTTAAGTTTGAAATACAGATAGCAAAACATTCTTATATGAAACATACAGACCACATCCTTGGAAATGTGTTTATGTGAAGTTTTATTTCCCGCCCCACCAAAGTAGTAAAAAATGTAGCTGCATTTTAAATTCCAAGGTGTCTTATATTCAAAGGGATATGGACTACTGCCTTACTACCAGTGTTGAGATTCTGCACTAAGATCATATATGATCCTATTTGTAAGCCCTACGGGCTCCAAAACTATTTTTAACCTAATTTGTTCACATTTCATTGTTATCTCTCAAAACATGTTGTATGATATTTGTCAATCAGGATATATTATTTAATATAGATGCTGGAAAATTATTTAATAAATGTCAGTACTAAGTTAAATAATGTTTACCGTTTGGCTTCTTTGTGAAATGAAGATGATCAGGTTCACAAGTTTCAGTTGGTGACACACTGAATCGCACACAGAACTCTAGATAAAAATAGCATTTTCCTGATACAAGAGTTCCTGTAACAGATTCAATACAAGATAATTGCAGATAAGACAAGACTTTACACTACTATGCATTTTTTAAAACAGGCATTTCAAATTTTATCAAGCAATATACAGTACCAGACTATGTTTGCAAAATTTGGATTATGCAACATGCAAAGGATGAATGACAATAAAAATGCAGAGAAGTCTATAAAACTGTTTCCTGTGAATGGTCCTAACTATACTATTCAGACTGTCAGCTTCATCTTTGCAGCTTTTATGTAGGTACTTACTTCCAGCAAAGGAAGCATACTGCTGATAGACAAATAATACAAATGTATATACATTGAACAAATACACTTCATTTTTGTTCAATAAACATTTTTGAAGAACCTCTGAAATGCACTTACTCTCAATAGTTTATCATGCAATATTTTAAAATGCATTATGTATAACTAAAACTGAGCATCCTTTTTAATCCCATAAACACTACCAGTAAACAACAGAACAAATTGTAATTGATGAAAGCAAGCTGTACGAGTACTGTTATCAGTTCATCATTTCATCTTTGATGTCTTTTACTAAATGGGAGAGAATTGTAGCATTCAGTATACTTTAAGTGTACTTGAAACAGACTAACAGAGTGGAAAAAACAGCATTTTTCCTGTGGTAAATAGAAAAAATAAGGTTTTCTGACAGTTGCCCATCAAAACTACAAAAATTACTTACAGTACGATATTTGTTTGCTCTAGTCATCTTCTTGTTCCTTACTGTTTGAGGGAGGCTGTGCAGTCTCCACCCACCAGGATTCAAGAGGCCAAAGGATAGTCGATCATCCTAATCACGTGCAAACTAACTCCTCCCTCTTATCAATCAGATGCTTCCCAAACAACTTGTTTACTAATATAGTTAAGAGCTGAACTCAGGGGGAGGAGAGAACAACAACGACAGAGACCATTTCTATGAAGTTTTTTTCTTTGTTGGCCTTTACTCTTCACTGTGAAATATTTCTATTCGCATAGAGTTCTTTCCCCCTACCAAAATAGCTACATGCATGAAAAATAACCTAACAGCTTCCTCTTCAAATTTGAACACATAAAACGAACAAGAAAGGAATTGTAGGAACAGATGATATATATATTAATACAACAGTCGCAAATCTTAAAAAAGAAGCTGGGCTAAGGAAATACGTCTAGAGGAAATTATTCCAAATTGGTTGGGCTGTCATGCTCAAAGGAGCATTTTCATCCGTGGCTTGATGTTCAACTGGGGCTGGGAATCAGGTGTGGGTTCTCAGAGGTCTGCCCTAGATCTGGTACTGTTTAATATCCTTATTCATAACTTGTAGGATGCAACTGAGTGTACACTGAGGAAGTAGAGAGGATACCAAAGTTGATGATGCAGTAGATACTATGAAGAGTGTAATTAGAATTCAATATGACCTTGGTAAAATGGAGAAGTAGTCTGCAATCTGGCAAGGACACGTACAAAATCTTGTACTTGGGATGGAACAATTATGTGCACAAATACGCATGGGGGAATCTCTGGCTAGGCTGCAGTTCCAGAGAAATGGACCTGGGGGTGGTTGTGGACCATGCTGAATGAGTCAACAGTGTGCGATTGATGAAAAAAAGCCAACAGTATACTGAGATATATTAAGAGGAGTGTTGCATATGGGTTTTGATAAGTGATTCTTCCACTTTGGAAATTTCGATTGGATATTGGGAAGAACATTAAACAATGGAGGTGTTTGAGCATTGGATACATTTACCTAGAGAGGGTATAAGATCTCTTATCATTGGAAGTTTTTCAGTGCAGGTGAGAGAAAAACTTGTTTGGGACGGCTTAGACAGGGATGATCTTGCTGTGAACAGTAGTTTGGATTAGATTACCTCCCACAGTGCTTTCTCACCATATTTATATAGGATTCAAATAAGCACGTGTTACCGATGTAAGGTTATGAAGTACTGAAGTTCCTAAATAGGATAAAAGGCAAACGGACAGCTTACCATGAAAATAGCCTAAAATCATGCTGAGAGCTTTTATGCAATTCACTACTGAATCCCAAAGCCATTACAAGATGCTACTGGTGTCAAGTGCTCCTGCAATTGAATAGCAGCTGCCTCCTCAATCACTCCCCCTAAAATGAAAGCGTGGAGCCTAACTAGTAAGCGATAAACATTCCAGCATTAAGAGTATTTGTTGGCTTGTTGGGTCTTGGAAGCTTATAATGTGTTACAGTACTAACCTCTGGGACAGATTACATGAGGCCAGCAGAAAAAGTCATTTTGGAGGTAGCCTGGGTTTTCCTAGGACCTGATTATACAGATCAAAGTTCAGCAGGCCCAGTAATGCATTAAACCATTGCAAAGGGGTATCACTGCCCTTACACATGCTCTCTTGTGCTGGGACATTTACAAGAGAAGTTCATCTATCAGAAATTGTTCCCTTTAGTAGTTTGCCAAAGTCCAAGCTTGCTGACCTTTAGGTTAGGGACTGACATTACACAAACTGGTTTAAATGATCAGAAACTGGTTTAACTTGTAACAAAATAGATGTTCAGTGCACATAAGCCAGTTTGAAAATGGCTGTAACCAATTTGAGATAAACCCGGTTGAATCCTTAGACGCAGGGGTAGCAGTGGACGAGTCTTTCTGGACTTTAGGAACGCCTTCGACACAGTCTCTTACCCCATTCTCATAAAAAAAAAAACTAGGGGATTGCAGTGTTGACACCTACACAGTCAAATGGGTTGCTAACTGGCTGGAGGGCCGCACCTAGAGAGTGGTGGTGGATGGGTCATTTTTGACCTGGAGGGATGTGGGCAGTGGGATTCCGCAGGGCTCGGTCCTCAGGCCCGCACTGTTCAACATCTTCATCAGCGGCTTGGACGAGGGGATAAAAAGCACCCTGTTCAAATTTGCTGATGACACTAAGATGTGGGAGGATGTGGACACGCTGGAAGGGAGGAATAGGCTGCAATCAGACCTAGACAGGTTACAGGGGTGGGAGGATGAGAACAGGATGTGTTTCAACACTGACAACTGCAAGGTGATGCGCCTGGGGAGGAAGAACCAGCAGCATACCTACAGGATGGGGAACTCCCTTGTCAGCACAGAGGCAGAAAAGCATCTTGGAATCACTACTGATGCCAAAATGAAAGTGGGCCGGCAGCGTGGGGACGCGGTCAGGAAGGCCAACTGTATCTTGTCATGCATCCACAGATGCATCTCAAGCAGATCCAAGGAGGTGATACTCCCCCTCTATGCAGCACTGGTCAGGCCACAGCTGGAGTACTGTATCCAGTTCTGGGCACCGCGCTTCAAGAGGGATGTGGACAACATGGAGAGGGTCCAGGAGGCCACTCGCATGGTCGGGGGCAGCAGGGCAGGCCCTATGAGGAGAGGCTCAGGAACCTGAACCTGTTCAGCCTCCACAAGAGAAGACTGAGGGGAGATCTAGTGGCCTGTTACAAACTAGTCAGAGGGGACCAGCAGGCACTGGGGGAGTCTCTGTTTCCCTGAGCACTACCAGGAGTGACTAGAAATAACAGTCACAAGCTGGCAGAGGGTCAATTCTGACTAGATATTAGGAGGTGCTACTTCACTGCCAGGGCAGCTAGGATCTGGAATCAACTTCCAAGTGAAGTGGTGCTGGCTCCTACCCCAGGGGTCTTTAAGAGGAGGCTAGATGTACACCTTGCTGGGGTTGTTTGACCCTAGTACATTTTCCTGCCATGGCAGGGGGTCGGACTAGATCTGCTCAGGTCCCTTCTGACCCTACCAACTATGAAACTATGAATGTGGTATCAGCCTTAACCGATTTGGATCAAACCACTTTATGCAATGTCTGTTCTAGACCCCTTCCTAGTTTAAGTTAAACCAGAGTCCCCCAGCATCCTGGCATGGTCTCTGGGCTGGGTGGGGCTGTCTGCTGGAGCAGAGCAGGATTGGCCTGCACCTCTCCTCTCCTTCCTAGCCAGAGCACTATCACGGCTCTGGTTGGCTGAGGGACTCTAGCAGCTGCCAGATTTCCCCTCTCTCCCCCTCCTCCTCCCCCTCCCCACTGGCTGCTCAAGCAGGGATCCTCCCTCCTGCCCCTCTCCCATGGCAGGGACCCCAGCACAGGGATCTGGCATCTGGCCATGCCCCCCTTCCTGCACCCCAATGCCAGCTACTGTTCAGAAGTGCCTGCATGGGTCTCCCAGTTTCACTGGAATAAAGGCAGACAGTGAGTGGCTTGCAAATGCAAATGCATCCTTCAGATAAGAAGAGGTTGAAACTAATGAGGCTTGACAGGCTGATAAACTGGCTGCAATCTGTCAGTCTTCAAGTACGGACAGAGAAAGGTGTTAAAAATTGTCTGGTTTACAGACAGACAGTCTGAAGAAGCAGGGAGACAGAGATTGAAAAGCTCAGTATAGATAGATACAGGGTCTGGCAACACTCCCACGGCTTAAAACAGTAAGCAGAGCAAAGCCTGGGATGGTGCAGGCAGGGTGGCGGTTTACACCCCTCCCTAATCAGAGTGCCCTGTCCGGGCTTGGCCACCCTCTCCCCTCAGCTCAGCAGTGTGGAATGAAAGGGAGGGCCGTTAGCGCCCCCTTCCCTGGCTTCTAGCCTAAGCCACTATAGGCATATGCCTGCAGGTCTGGGATGTCTGTACAGTTACAAACCAATTCAGCCTAGCCAGGTTAGACTAACCTGCAAAGATTGAATCAGTTCAAGCTCAGACTTTCTAAAATTTTGGTCTATCCCTAGCCCTTAAGCACAAGTCAAAGGGTCTTTTCAATCAAGTACCTGTAGGACTATGATTATCACTAACTTAGAGCTGTTTGGTACAGCACCAGAAGTGGGAAGGAAGTTGTTTGTGCTACCCAGGCTCTTAGTCATGACGTGTTTTAGATGTTCTTATTTTAGTAGGTATTTCACTTTCAGCCAGACATGACTGTAATCTTCCTAAAAAGTATACAAAATGCTTACAAAGCACCTTGCAGAATCAGTGGGTGGTGAAGAGTGTATTTATATCTCTGTAAAAGTGTGTGTCAACATGCCATTATAAAAGACAGATCAAAGTATATTTCACTTTCTAAAAAAACAATGCTAGCTAAAAGAACTAAATTCAAGTATAGGTTTTTAGTTTTGTTTATATTATTTGTCTTTTTTGGGAAAATGTTACGTCTTACAAGTTTTAATGCATTGTTTCTGTAACATAGAATAAGCTCCCTCCAGAGCTGTTGCAATCACCTACCCTAGAAGTCCTCAAAAGGAGACCAGACAGTCACCTTGCTGGGGTCACCTGACCCCCAGTTATCTTTCCTGCTTGGTGCAGGGGGCTGGACCCAATCACCTTCTGAAGTCCCTTCCAGCCTTACAACTGACGAATATGCACATTCTGCATTATAGCCATAAACCTTCCCTAAGGATTATTAGGCAGCATTAATACCTTTCCTTGTCTCTTGATTTAAAAATCCCCAACATGGGTATTGAAGAGTCAGCACTCATCACAACTATGATATATTAATAATGAAGTATTTCTCAATGCACTGCAGTTTAAAGACACTTTGAATTTAATTAACATATTCAGCCCAAACTCTAACTTAACCATTCAAGTTTTATGCAAAGGGAAAAAAAAAATAAAAGGAAAAATCTACAGGTTAATTAACATTCACGCAGACTACAACTCACTGTACCTTTCCATTCTAAA
The DNA here is from genome assembly GCF_052110815.1 of Crocodylus siamensis. NCBI lineage: Eukaryota > Metazoa > Chordata > Crocodylia > Crocodylidae > Crocodylus > Crocodylus siamensis. Next base: position 110,297,252 of record NC_143396.1, on the reverse strand, counting down.
CAACCATCAAGCCATCTAAAACTTCAGGAAAAAGGACTAATCGTATAATGGTATTTTTGAGATGCTTTACCTAAAAGTTCATTTTCAAACTCCAGATAAAAGTATCAGAGCAACAGAGGTCCCACTAAAAAACAGTTTAAATACCATTTCCACAATATTAAATTCTTTATCTATATTTTTTTGCTGTGCAAAATAGGGGTTTTTTTTGCCCTGGCTAGATAACCTTTTACACTTAACATCAAAGGGCCTTTGAGGTGCCCATCTGTTCTTCTGAAGTTAAGTGCAAGTACAACTACTCTTTAATCAGCTGCTGAGAACAGACCTCATTGCCTATGTAAGAATTAAGTTTTTTGTTTGTTTGTTTTTTTACAGTCAGATGTTAGCAGATATGCTAATATTTGAAATTGTTAAATAAGCATTCATGAAACAAGGCTAGATTAGAATAAAAAGACATAAAACTAATTATTAAAGCTTTTATACTAAACTGGTGAGCCAAATAAAGGTTTACAGCTCCATTTACATCTCTCACATAATATTCTTCTATAAAAATGACTAACAATACTGAATTAAGAAAAACTGAGATGGATAATTCTGTTGCTGCACAACCTTTCCAGGAAAAAATATATTTTTGGATTTGAGGCATGTACTAGTGGTCTGCTTATTTCCTTTTGCAAGCTGGTTTGTAGCCTTTTGTGATAGATCATGTGATATGAAAACATACCATTGAATTTAACATGAGACAAAAATAGAAAGCTGTGTAAAAGCACATTAAAAGTAAAGATCTTCATCTGACCTACATTGCAGTACAGGCCTTAAATAGCACAAAATGTTTCTCATTTAGGCAGACACTGCTTGCATTACAACCTTGCTCAAGTAAAAAAGCAGTCTAATACAGAGGTACGCTCTCCTTCCTTCTACCCCAGCAGTTCCTTTGTAAGCTTTATATCCTTTTCTTGAGATTTAAAACATGGATATCTTTTGCAACACAAATAAAAGACATTTTCGGTGGAAAATTTTAGCTTCTAGCAAGGTGATCAGGAACACCCAACATGGATTCGTCAAGAGCAAGTTATACTGGACCAAACTGATTTTCTACTACAAGGGCATGGGCTTGGTGGGTCAGGGAGATGAGTAAACATGGTATCCTTGAATTTTAGTTAGGCTTTTGACACTATTTCCTGTGACAGTCTCATTGGTAAGGAAATACACTAGAGTGGTAGGCAGCAGTGTTTCTGGGCTGCAGGCTGGAGTGACCCAGCTCAGGCCACAAGCAAGTTGGTGGGCACACAGGACCCAACTACTGCTGGGGTCGTCTCCATAAGGAAAGGATCCACAGTTGGTGTTTCTCCCTGTGGTGGCAGGGGAAAGCAACTGCTGCTAAACCCCTAAGTCCCCAGGTTGGATGAAATTGTTCAGTGGGCCAGACATGGCCACAGGCTGTAGCCTGTCAACCCCTGCACTAGAGAAAAAAGTACTGTAAGGTGCATACATAACTGGCTGAATTGCCATCAATGCCTTCATTTCTGATTGGGAGAAGGTACTGAGTGGAGGTCCCCAGGGTCTGGCCTGGGTCTAGTGCTGTTCAATTTCTTCATTAATGAACTGAGGATAGGATTGAATCTAGCAAATCTGCAGATGACACCAAGCAGGGTAGAGCTGCAGACACTTTGGCGGGCAGGACTAAAATAGAAATGACCTAGATAATCTATAAAAATGATCTAAAATTAACCAAATGAAATACAGACAAAAGGAAAGTTCTGCACTCAGGACACAACAACTGCATGCAGAAATACAGAGAGTGGGAAACCACTAGCTAAGCTGAAGTACTGTAGAAAAGGATCTAAAGATTATAGTGGACTGTAAGCTACATATGAATTAACAGTGTGCTGTTGTTGCGGAAAGAAGAAAAAGCATACTGGGTTTGCTTTACCTTGGGTTGTATTACCAGGAGTCACATGCAAGTCAGAGGAAGTGAATTGATAAACCCAGACATGGCTTTTTTCCCCCCATTTTGGACACTGTACTTCAAGGAAGATGTGGACAAATTAGGAAGAGTTCAGTGGAAAGGAACAAATGCAATTACAGGCCTAGGAAACATGATTACTAAGCAAAGTTTGAAAGAACTGAGATCATTTAGATTGAAAAAAAAGAGTGGGGGATTTTTCAAATTCAGTACCTATTCAGTATTGAAATACCATATGACTGTTATAAATACCTGAACTACTGTTATAAACAGAATGGCAATATACTATGATCTGTGGCTGCAGAGAAAAGGGCAAGACACGATTATGTTAAATTGCAACTTGAAGAATTTTGCATGGCTATTAGAAGGACCGTCTATGCGGTCATTAAGCACTGGACAAATTATCTAAAGAGGCTGTGGAATCTTGATCCCTGGAAATTTTCAAGAGAAGGTTGGATGGGCACTTGGCTGGGACGGTTTAGTCAGGGATGATACTGCCTTGACCAGGGGCTGGACTAGGTAGGTGAGCTTCTGAGATCCTTTCTAGCCCACTTTCCTATGATTCTATACCTGCTTAGTTCCAATTGATTAAATTGCCTCTGTACATCACCATATAAGGCCTCAAGTAATCAAAGTAAATCTGGATATCATTCAACAACAAAATAAAAGAAAAATATATTTTTCTAGAAAAGTGGCATTACTAAGCTACAAGCTTATGTGGGAGTAACCTGTGTTATCCACAGCACTTAGTTATATACTTTTCAGAGAACTTCAGGTGAGGTACAAAATACAAAGTAATACACATGGAAAAGAAAAAGGTAAACCACTTCTGTACATTGAAGGTTTCTTAAGTAACTGTAACTACTCAGAACAACTCAGCTGTAGGTACTATGAGACAGCTTAGTAAAAGCTTCTGCTCATTATGCAGCAAGAGTCCAAAAAGCAAATCAAGTGTTAGAACATGCAGAATTAGGAGAGAAAATAAGAAAAATCATAATATTGTAATACCTAATGCTATCTAATAGCTACACTTTCCTGGAATGAGATAATCAACGTTGTTCATGTTCTTTAAAAAGTTATAGTAGAAATTAGGAACTCAGTTATAGGAGTCCAAGTTAATGGTGAAGAAAGATTTGTACATGAGGCTAGTTAAGACGAGATGAGTAAAGAGGAGTATGACAGCAATATGCAAAATACTGAACAGTAGCGTTTACATGAGATGCTACTGTGCAGTTGTTTATCAATTCTTCTCTTCCAAGTTGGCTGATCTCATACAGCGAGCTTTAAACTAGCCTCGCTGGGGGAGGGGGCTGCAGGAAGACGAGGAGACACCACCCGAGCAAGACAGGTGACAAATGCAAGGAGTGCCCAGGTAAGAAACAGGGGTCCAGATAGTCTCCCAAATCGGGGGCGGGGGTGGTGACAGCACATGCAGCTATGTGAGGCCCTAAATGCCTATATACCAACGCTCATAGTATGGGGAATACACAGGAGGAACTCGCCCTCAGAATAGCCAGTTCAGACCCAGACATAACAGGGCTTCCAAAAACATGGTGGGATTCATCCCATGACTTGGCAGTTAGCATTAGGGGCTATACGCTTTACAGGCAGGATAGAGAAGGAAGGAAAGAAAGGTGGGGGTGTGGCGCTCTGTCAAGGAGCAATACACATCCTCTGCCAGCAAAATTGGGTCAGCGGGGCAAGCTGAAGTGCTCTGGGTCAAGATACAAGGGGGCCGCGAGGAGACGGATTTAACAGTGGGGGTCTACTACAGACCCCCCCAACCAAGGGGAGGAGCTGGACCAGGAATTTTCAGGCCAGCTTGCAGAGGCACTTAAGGCAAGAGATGTAGTTGTCATGGGTGATTTAAATTACCCGGACATCTGCTGGGAGGAACAGTCAGCCAGGTTGGACCGTTCAAGGAGGTTCCTGGCCGAGATATGGGAGCTCCGCTTAATTCAAGAGGTGCACAGTCCCACCAAAGGAAATGCCCTGTTGGACCTGGTCCTGGCCACAGGCGACAACCTGGTAAGGGGCCTCCAGGTTCTTAACCACCTGGGTGATAGCAATCATCGCTTGCTGGAATTCACCATCCAGCTCAGGGTGTCAAGGGCCTGCAGCAAGGCGGTAGCCCTAGACTTCAAGAGGGCCAACTTCAATGAGTTGAGATTAGTGGGAGAGGCACTGGGGTTCTCAACAGCAGGGGAACTCAGTGCCCAAAATGAGTGGTCATTCCTTAAGGAGAGGATACTCAGGGCCCAAGGGGTGACCATCCCAACAAAAATCAAGGGGGGCAGGAGTGCCCAAAAGCCCCCTGGCTCACCAAGGGCATCCGGGAATGCCCAATTGCCAAAAAGGCGGTGTACAACCAGTGGAAGGGGGGTGCTATCACCAAAAAGTATACCTCCTCTCCTCGCGCCTGTAGGGGGGCTGTCAGGAAAGCTAAGGCAGACATAGAGCTAGGACTAGCATCCAAAATCAAAGATAATAAAAAGTCCTTTTTCAAATATATAGGGAGGATGAAGAAGGCACCGGAAAATGTGGGGCCCCTGCAAAGTACGCTGGGCAATCTGGTGGTTGTGCCAGAGAAAGCAGACCTCTTTAACCAATTCTTCACCTCCATTTTCTTGGGCAGGGAGCGGGACTTCCCCATCGTGATACAAGATGGACTTGAGGGGAATGCCTCCAAACCTCAGGATGGGGAGGACCAGGTTAGAGAGCTTCTAGAGGGGCTGGACATGTTCAAATCAGCAGGTCCGGATGCTTCCACCCCAGGGTGTTGAGGGAGCTAGCAGGGGTTATTGCAGGGCCTTTGGCACGGCTTTACGAGTGCTCATGGAGCTCGGGCCAGGTGCCAGACGATTGGAAGATAACCGAAGTGTTCCCCATCTTCAAAAAGGGAGGAGGGAGGACCAGGGCAACTACAGGCCCATCAGTCTTACCTCAATCCTAGGGAAACTCTTTGAGAAGATCATCAAGGAGCACATCTTCAGCACGGTTTCATTAGGGGCAGGTCATGTCAAACCAACCTGATTGTCTTTTATGATCAGGTCACAAAAGCACTGGATATAGGTGTCGCCGTGGACGTAGTCTTTCTGGACTTCAGCAAGGCATTTGACACCGTCTCCCACCCCATCCTCATTAAAAAACTAGGCGACTGTGGCATTGATGCCTACACAGTCAGATGGATTGCAGATTGGCTGAAGGGTTGTACTCAGAGGGTGGTGGTGGACAGGTCATATTCAACCTGGGGAGAAGTGGGCAGCGGAGTCCCCCAAGGCTCGGTCCTTGGGCCCATGCTGTTGAGTCTCTTTATCAGCGATTTGGATGACAGGGTGAAAAGCAACCTGTTTAAATTTGCTGATGATACCAAAATTTGGGGTGAGGTGAGCACACTAGTCAGGAGGGAAAGACTGCAGCAAGACCTGGATACTTTACAGGGATGGACTAACAAAAACACAATGCGTCTCAATACTGAGAAGTGCAGGGTGCTGTACTTGGGCAGTAGTAACCAGCAGCACACTTATAAGATGGGAAACTCCCTTCTTGAGAGCATGGAGGCAGAAAGGGATCTTGGGAGTCATTACTGACTCCAAGATGAACATGGGCCAACAATACGAGGTCACGATTGGCAGGGCTAACCAGACCTTGTCGTGCATCCACAGATGTATCTCAAGTAGGGCCAAGGAGGTGATCCTCCCCCTCTACGTGACACTGGTCAGGCCACAGCTGGAGTACTGTGTCCAGTTCTGTGCACCGCACTTCAGGAGGGATGTGGACAACATGGAGAGGGTCCAGAGGAGGGTTACCTGCATGATCTGGGGACAATAGGGCAGAAACTACAATGCAAGACTGTGGGACCTGAACCTGTTCAGCCTTCACAATAGAAGGCTGAGGGGGGACTTGGTGACCGTCTATAAACTCACTGGGGGGGACCAGAAGGGTTTGGGAGAGACCTTGTTTCCCCTAGCGCTCCCTGGCATAACAAGGAACAACAGCCATAAATTGTTGGAGAGTAGGTTTAGATTAGACATCCGTAAGAACTACTTCACAGTTACAGCGGCTAGGATCTGGAACCAACTTCCAAGGGGGTCTTTAGGAGGAGGTTTGATGCCTACCTGGCTGAAGTCACTTGAGCCCAGTTTTTCTCCTGCCCAGGCAGGGGGTCCAACTTGAAGATCTACAAGGTCCCTTCCGACCCTACTTCTATGATTCTATGAATTCACAGATGCTAGGATCTGAAAGGACCTCAACAGATCATTGAGTCCAACCCCCTGCCTAGGCAGGAAAGAATGCTGGGGTCAGATTATCCTAGCCAGAAGCCTATCCAGCAAGTACTAAATAAATGCGCAATAACTAGAATGACTGTGCGATGGCACTGGTGAATGTCTTTTAGGTGACACTACTGCGCAGTAGTCTAATAATATTGCACAGGAGCATATTAGCCTATTAGTCTGGGCTGTGATGTGCCACAGTGGTATTTTTTTGCTACAGCACAGTCAGCATTTCATGTAGAAACGCCCAGCAAAGGAACTAAAAGTAGTTAACTGTCTTAGACTGAAGGCAGAATAGATACACATCTCACAGATTGCAAATATACAGAATACACCAAAGTGGTTTAAATCAGATGAAGTGAGATAAAGTTCACAAAAGCTTATGCTCCATGTTATTTAGTTAGTCTATAAGGTGCATTATCTACGTTGCCCACTGGTAAAGAAATGGCAAATGGGCTCTTTTTTAGCCCCCCCATATGTAGCAAATAAATGGGGGGGGGGTGGAGAAGGGTGAAGGGCATTGTATTATGCAGAGATATCCCCCAACTTGGATTTACTACTGTTGTAGTCTCTGATGTAGTTGAACACTGAGAGCTTTGCCACTTCCTTGATTAATAGATATGCATGCTAAAAATCTTCTCTGGCATGCACATGCCTATTATCTAGTGTTCTTGAGTGCTCTTGACACTGTCTACCAGTAAACTCCTTGCTCATCTTTTGATCAAACCATGTTACAAAAGGTTCATATAAATACCATGGTTCATACAAACATAAAATGAAAAGACTGAACATAGCTTAATATTGGCTATAGACAGAGACTAAACGTGACAGTAGGCATATAAGGGTACCTGTGACAGCCCCATAGCATAAAAGTCAAGTAGCATTCAACAATTATATTTTAACATTATTCAAAATGTATTTTATATATGCAGAATTAACATGGAGCTCAAGTTTTACTGGATCAATATATTTAAAAAACAAAATTTTTTGTACACTCTGGACACTACGGATGTGAAACGTTACATGATTACTCACTTGGCTGATATGTGCAGTGATAACTCGTTTGCTTACTGGTTATCCTTTAGCTCAGGGCAGATGCAGTCTGGTGGGGGAGAAGGGAAGCTGCATGGTGCCCTAGCAGGAATCAGAGGGCAGCAAGGCAGGTAAGAGGGAAGGAGGACAGAGGAAGAGCAGCAAGGGAGAGAGCAGTACCCACACCCCCCCACAAGCCAAAGGGCTCAGGGAGTGGCTCCCAGCAGCAGCCGTGTCTGAGCTGCTGTGTTATCAGGTTAAGCAACCAATATTAAACTAATATTTTTTAAAAATAATATTTACTTCCCTACTGGATACCAAATCTATCAGAGAAGCTAACAGAGAATCCTTTCTAATTTATACTACTCTTTTGATACTACGTTGTTAACTGCAAGTGGTCCAGGATCAGATTAAAAAGTCCCTGTTTCAAGAGCTCTAGTTATTCTGAGGCTTGTGCAAATTCCCATCAAGTCCAAATATATGCTACATCACCTAGTGGAGCACTAGGAAGATATTTTCTCTTTTCATTTTACTTGAAGGGTTTTGAAAGACAACAGATACTTCTCTGCATGAGATGTTTTTGTCATTATGTCTGAGAAAAGCTTTGATCTCCGGTTGCTCCTGGTTCTGGAAGGGTTATAAACATTCCTAAGAACCAACTGAATGGAGAGTAGAAGGAAACACTCCCCTTGGCTTGGTTATTTCATAGTTGCCCACTACCGGTTGGCCTTGTACCTTTCTCTGACACGGCTGTAACCAGGTGTTGACAGAAAGGATGCGACTCAGTTGACCTGATCAAACAAGACAGTGTTAATGGTGGTAGGCAGTCCCTTTTACCCAAGGTGTGGGCAGGGATGCTGGAGTATTTACAACTGATGGGGTTCAGCCTCCCCTTGTCATGAAGGTTCACAGCATGGGGGTGCTCCTGAATCCTCTGCTGTGCCTGGATTTTTAGGTAGCAATGGCTAGGAGGGCCTTTCACCAACTATATCTGGAGAGAAGGCTGAAACCCTTTCTTTCAGGTCTAGATCTGGTCACCATTATCCAAGCCCTCATTACCTCAAGATTAGAATCCTGCAACACACTCTACCTGGGGCTGCACTTGAAGACTATCCATAAAGGCAACGCTGGTGCAGAACAGTGTCCTACCTTCTCTGGGGGGTGAGAGGCTAAAAGGTCCAGAATCCGCACTGGCTCCTAACAACTTGAATCAATTCTTTCCGGTGTCTAGCAAATTATAAATAGGACTGTTTCTTTGGAAGGGGCACAACCAAGGATGAGTAAATATGTGACTTGGGCCTTTGACTGCTACCAGTTGTTTTGGCACAAAGGATAGAGCAAGAAGAAGAGGTCTTGCACAGGTATTTATGTTTTCATAAACAAACACTCATTTTGTCTTTGTTATGGTGAAGATATCATTGGTTGGTGAATAAAAGATTCAGCTTTGGCAGTTTCTGTTCTAAGTAAGTGTTTTCCTTTGGGAGAGAGAAGCTGTTTTTTGAAGAACCCAAGTATGGGTAGCTAACAAGCTATTTCTGTAATGGACTTGACAGTAAAGAATAAGGCCTATTTTTACATACATGGTTACTCATTTACCCATCATTACCTAAGAGCCTCCCACTTACAAACGTGAAAAGAAAACCTGTTTGCCATCATTATTTGCCTTTCAGCTACTGATTTTTCAGCTTATTGAGACCTAGGAAGCATTAATTTGGCATTGGTGTATCAAGTGTCCTACCTTTTATTAGTGGTGATCTTTTGAAAGGAAATCCCCCTCAGTGGCATAAGTGACTCTCACTGAAAGGGAAACTGTTGAGCCAAATCTTAGATTCCTATAATCTATACAGTTTCTTTATGATTTTTATAATTTTTTATAAAACTGTTCTAACTAGGCATTCCCCATTAGAAAAATCTTGAAAGTAATTTGCCCTTAAAAGGGAAAGGCAAATACATCCATTGTGACAAGTACAGAGGCTTTCTTTCATTCTTCACAGGAAAGAAGTAACATGCTATTCAGCCTTGACCTTACTGGAATGTCACAGGCAGGATATTTGCCGGCCTGAGGTAAAAGGGCAGGACTTTGTCCTGCAGAGCTCAACACAACGACGAAAAGGTCTACACTTTGCAAGTGAGAGCATTTCCTATTTATTGAGGAGAGAAAATTACAATACTGCACTAACACTTGAGGAAGAATGCCCCCCACCCCCAACTTAACATCTCATAGGTATAGCTAAACAAAAAACAAAAAACCAAAAACCTAATTTTCTATCTCTCCGAAATGCAGAATCAAGTAATATGAAAGAAGACTAAGACATAACATTCAGTGTAATTACAGCAACACTATATGAACGTCAGAAAAAAATACAACCTGAAAATAACTTAAATATTCAAATTGTAACATAAGGGAAAAAACCGTAATGTTTTGCATGATATTTTATACAAGGACAAAGATTTGGGAAAAACAGAACAATTGAAGTCTTGAGAAAGACAAAGACTAGAACAATTTACAAAATTACAACAACTGTATCCAGATATATAAGCATAGAGCTAGAGGGATTCTGAGTCATGTCCAGACTTATTTACGGTTTCCATTTACCAAGCTATATGCGAGCTTTACTACTGGTCTGAAACAGGACAAGCAGTAAGTGTCAAGATTACCATATACAACAGTTAAAAAAAAAAAAAAAAAGGGATACAAAAGGACTATTAAATAAAAACCTCAGCACATGAAGATCTAGATGTAATTTTGGGTAAAACACAAGCATGAATCACACAACATTACTGTGTCCCATTATAAGTAGTCTTTTACTCTGGTTTCAGAAGATAACAGAACATGCAAACCTATATTCTCCATTATAAAACTACAGTTTGTGAGAAAAGAAAATATTTATTCTACAAACAGGACTGATAAGATTACTAAGATGTTAACAATCACTCTTATGAAAAGAGACTGGCATTTTGAAATCTGACTGAATTGTTACAAAAGGCAGTTTAACTTCCGCGCTTAAACTGACAAATTTAATTTGTTACTTAAATTGTTAAATTCAATTTGCTTGTTACTGCTGACAGTGGCATCGACTGAAAAGATTAAAATTACCAATGCTTGAATATTTTACTCATCAAAAATTAAATTTTATTAAAGTAATAATAAAACACAATATATTTAACTTAACAGTCACATGGTGAACTGCTCAATGCGTGGAGATTTCACAATCCAGGATCCATAACCATGCTGCTCCAAGTAGGCTTTCAGCAAATTTTTAGCTTCTTGGTAGGATGCAGACTTAATCTGAACAAAAGCAGAAATTAAAGGATTGTTAAAGAGTAATGTTACAGAGTGCCACAAAGTTTTGCTACTGTTAAGTATTAACATAAGGTACCACAACAGTATCCCAAAATACCCATCACAAGAAGTTATAATTTAGATAAAACTTGAGATGCACCATTTACTACTAGAGAGCAAAAGTGCTCTTCTAGAAGACTGGCTATAACGCGAATAGAAAAACAAAGTCTGGGGAAATGAAACTTTGGATAATGCATGGTTTTCATTACTCATTTTCTGTAAATGCATTTAAATCTAAATACAGGGTAAGTTAATCAAGCACCGAAAAAAATTAGTACACTAGGAAAAGAACAACAAAAAACTTGATTCCAAATGCAATATTCTGATGCACTGTTCCTGGCCCCCTGACAAATTTGTTGATGCCCTTTTCAACAAGACTTCAAGGAAGAATGGTGCCTTAAGTTATACAGAATAAATGGTAACAGAACTGAACAAAACTTTCTAAGAATGTTAGAAAATTAGGCATTGTAAGAAAATGGCTGTCAGTATCCACAAATGAAGACCAATCATGAAAATTTCAATCCAATTCCGGACACTTTTTAATTGGTAACTTCCCAACACAATTTTTTTGTCAATGGATTTTTCACCACAAACAAAAATTCAAAATTAAAATTTTGTCAAAATAATTTCATGAGTAGAATTTCAGCATTACGAACAATTTATGAGTTTCTCTTGCAAACAGCAACTTTGAAAGTATTCGAGACAAAGTTAAAACTGCTGCCAGCCATTAATGTAAAATCTTCAGCACACTAGAACTAGTTACTGTCCTACATTTTGAAAGCAATCATTAAAAGGACATTTATTAGAGCTTTTCCTTTAGCTGCCCTTACCTTTGCTTCATGATATGTACAAATTTCAAGCAAATCATCTCGTTTTGCCTCCTTAGAGAGCAGATGAAAACGACTTAACATTGCAGCCTTGCAAAGACGACTTGCCATTGAAGCACCACTTTTGAATGGCGAACTACAATGAGCAATGAAACAGATTAGAGATTCTACATGCTTCAAACCCCAAATTTAAAATGATCTTTTTCAAATAAAAATGTTAATCTTAGTAGTATAAAATTCCATCCATTTAATTCAGGGGCAAAAGCAATAAAAAAGTAAATATCTCACAATTACAACTAGTAAAATGACGGCTGAATCTTTTCAACTAGCAATTTACCAACACCAGAAAAGTAGCGGTTGAAGCAGTTAAATATTTCCACTATTAAGACTGTTTTCTTCAAAGAGTACAAGTGATGAGAGAATAACATTTTAATTTTGATAAAGAAAAATAATTTAACTTATTTCAGAACATCACTGAAATGATATGTCAAAAACTGTCTCTAATTGGAGAGTGTATTCCTCCATCTTGGAATAGATTTAGCTTGTGCCTTGAGGATCGCTTCCTTGAGAACCAAAGACTGCGGAGCTGGTGTCATTGGGAAGGCTTTGGCTTCCATGACCACAGCCTGCTCTTTGGCGAGAGAGGCAGCAAGCTGCTGGGAAGAGATGGCCTCCACCTCTCTCCCCTGGGGAGGAGGCTCTTCTCAGCCAGGCTGGCTGACCTGCTCCACCGGGCTTTAAACTAAGCCCGCTGGGAGATGGGGGGGACTACTGCCACTGCTGGCCCGCTGAGTGACCCTTGCAAAGCCAGCGGACCAAGGCACTTAAGGGAGCCCACCCCTGGCACAATCTGTGGGCAAGGCGAGAGCCCCCAAGGGCACACTTGCCTGCCTGTACACTAATGCCAGGAGCCTGGGCAACAAGCAGGACGAGCTCATTCTCCTGCTCAGTGCAAAGAAATACAATGTCATTGGGATAACAGAGACCTGATGGGACTCCACCCATGACTGGACCACAGGTATAGAGGGCTATACCCTGTACAGGAGGGATCGTGTTGACAAAAGGGGCAGGTGTAGCTCTCTATGTCAAGGAAAGCTACATGTCCCTGCAAGCTGATGTTGGCGACCGGCATGGACAGCTAGAGACCCTCTGGGTAAAAATTCGTGGGGAATACGGCACAGGGGACACAACGGTGGGAGTCTACTACAGACCTCCCACTCAAAGTCCTGAGCTTGACCAGGAGTTCGCCCGAGAACTGACTGAGGCCGCTTGCTCCAGGACCTTGGTTGTCACGGGTGACTTCAATTACCCGGACATCTCCTGGGAAGATCACTCAGCAAAATCCGAGCAGTCGCAAAGCTTTCTCTCGTGTGTGGATGACCTCTACCTGACTCAAGAAGTCTATGGGTCAATGAGAGGCAAAGCGCTGCTCGACCTGGTACTGGCTACGGGGGACGACCTAATCGGCAACCTAGTGATTGATGGGAAGCTGGGGGACAGCGACCACGAGCTGATCACCTTCACCATCCGCCGTAAAGCTGGCAAGTCAGTCAGCAACACAGAAGTCCTTGACTTCAGAAAAGCCGACTTTGATAAGCTCAAGAGGCTTGTCGGTCAGGCCCTCAGGGACCGTGATCCCAGGGAGATGGGAGTTCAAGAATAGTGGTTGCTTCTCAAGGAAGTGATCCTCCATGCACAAGCTAAATCTATTCCAACACGGAGGAAAGGCAGCAAGAAGGCACAGCAGCCCTCCTGGCTCTCTAGGGACCTAGCGGACCTCCTGCGGCTAAAAAGGAAAGCCTACAAAGGATGGAGGATGGGATTCACCTCCAAGGGATTCACCTCTGCACTAGTCCGGTCCTGCAGGGAGCAAACCAGGAAAGCCAAGGCTGCAACTGAACTCCAGCTAGCTTCAAGCATCAACGACAACAAAAAGTCCTTTTTCAGATGTGTGGGGAGCCGGAGGAAAAGCAAGGACAATGTTGGACCCCTGCTAAACCAGATGGGGCAACTGACAACTGATGCCCAGGAAAAAGCCAACCTATTAAACAGGTACTTTGCGTCAGTCTTTCATCAGTCCCATGGGATGCCCATGCCTGCTATGGGACAGGGAGATCCGGGTGATGGGGATCCCCTACCCTCCATAAATGCTGACCTCGTGAAGGAACACCGTGAGAAGCTGGATACCTTCAAGTCAGCCGGCCCTGACAATCTGCACCCCAGGGTACTCAAGGAGCTGGCGAGCGTCACAGCCCAGCCCCTGGCACGGATCTTTGAAAACTCCTGGCGCTCTGGTGTACTGCCCGAAGACTGGAAGAAGGCCAATGTGGTGCCGATCTTCAAGAAAGGGAGGAGAGTGGATCCGGCTAACTACAGGCCCATTAGCCTGACTTCTATCCTGGGGAAGATCTTAGAAAAGTTTATTAAGGAGGCCATCCTTGATGGACTGGCCCAGGCTAACATTCTAAGGGATAGCCAGCACGGGTTTGTTGCTGGTAGGTCTTGTTGACCAATCTCATTTCCTTCTATGACCAGGTGACCTATCACCTGGATTAGGGAGAAGAGATTGATGTCATATATCTTGACTTCAAAAAAGCTTTTGATCTGGTATCCCATGATCACCTCTTGGCCAAACTGCCCAGTTGTGGCCTTGGCTCCACCACGATCCACTGGCTGGGAAACTGGCTCTGTGGTCGGACCCAGAGGGTTGTAATCGATGGCAGTCACTCATCATGGTGCCCTGTGACCAGTGGGGTCCCTCAAGGCTCTGTCCTGGGACCCATCCTGTTCAACATCTTCATTAATGATGTGGACATTGGAGTCAGGAGTAGACTGGCCAAGTTCGCCGATGACACCAAACTTTGGGGCAAAGCATCCACGCCAGAAGATAGGCGGGTGATCCAGGCTGACCTGGACAAGCTCAGCAAATGGGCAGACGAGAACCTCATGGTGTTTAACACCGAAAAATGCAAGGTTCTCCACCTTGGGAGGAAAATCCTGCAGCATCCTTATAGGCTCAGCAGTGCTACGCTGGATAGCACTACAGAAGAAAAAGACTTGGGGGTCATCATTGACCACAAGATGAACATGAGCCTCCAATGCGATGCTGCGGCTAGTAAAGTGACCAAAACGCTGGCTTGCATCCATGAATGCTGCTCGAGCAAATCTCGGGACGTCATTCTCCCCTTGTACTCAGCCTTGGTGAGGCCGCAGCTGGAGTACTGCGTCCAGTTTTGGGCTCCACAATTCAAAAAGAATGTGGAGAAGCTTGAGAGAGTCCAGAGGAGAGCCACGCGCATGATCAGAGGTCAGGAAAACAGATCTTACGATGACAGGCTGAGAGCCATGGGACTCTTTAGCCTGGAGAAGCGTAGGCTCAGGGGTGATCAGATGGCCACCTATAAGTTTATCAGGGGTGACCACCAGGATCTGGGGGAACGTTTGTTCACCAGAGCGCCTCAAGGCATGACGAGGTCAAACGGTCACAAACTCCTGCAAGACCGTTTCAGGCTGGACATAAGGAAGAATTTCTTTACTGTCCAAGCCCCCAAGGTCTGGAACAGTCTGCCAGCAGAGGTGGTTCAAGCACCTACACTGAACACCTTCAAGAGTAAATTGGATGCTTATCTTGCTGGGATCCTATGACCCCAGCTGACTTCCTGCCCTTTGGGCAGGGGGCTGGACTCGATGATCTCCCGAGGTCCCTTCCAGCTCTAATGTCTATGAAATCTATGAAATTAGTCGAGGAAGGAACACCTCACATTTACACTAAAATACCATGGCTTAAAAACAGAACCGTTTGAGAAACTTTGCACTTAAGCAGATGTATGGGCGTACACACCCACACACAGTGATCAGGCTCATCACTATTT
Source organism: Crocodylus siamensis (assembly GCF_052110815.1). Lineage (NCBI taxonomy): Eukaryota > Metazoa > Chordata > Crocodylia > Crocodylidae > Crocodylus > Crocodylus siamensis. Next base: position 110,281,941 of record NC_143396.1, on the reverse strand, counting down.
TTATTATAATGCAAGAATTCTAACCTTTCAGTGATCTTTCCACTTAAACCATCCACAACTTCCAAGGAAGTGTCCCCTTGTGACCAGTTCACACTGAGACACCTGTTTTGCACATCTACCTCAACTGGGTGCGTAGCAGTAACCAAACTAATATGAGGTCTGTTGACCAAATAAAACATGGGAAGCTTTGAAGTGAGTGCGTCATCAACACGTTGTTTTACAGCTATTTCTAGTCCTCTTGTATCACTGCAGTTTCCATCTCCTAAAAAAACCACAAAAAAAATATCACTATAAACAAAAACAGATAATACAAGAAAACTGATCAAATTTTCAAGAGGGCTCAGGCAGCTTTCTTCACTTCAGGTTAATTGTAAGTTCAAGGTTCTGTTTTACAACGAAATTCCAATACTTAGTCCACAAAACAGAAACATGCTCAGTGGTAATGCAAACTTTTTCATGACTACTCCTTCAAGAACTGTTATTTTTTTAAAATGTACCTTTTTTACAGAAAGGCTCAAATTACACTTCATTTAGTCTTGAGTTTCTCTGGATTGTTTTCACTAGAACTGTATTCCATACTTTCATAAAATGTATTATTTTTGTATTTATTTATTCTTCTTCAAAACTGATAAAGTTTTCAAAAAATAAGATACTGGATTACAATATCGAAAGTTAAGACATTCCTAGATTTTCACACGCATGCTTCTACTAGAGTAGATTTCTTTACAATTCACATTAAGAGAACAATTCACAACAGAAGAACTGGAGAGAAAAAAAAAAGATCACTATCCGCTATTCTCTGAACACCAAACTCATTAAAGGTGGAAAACCTTGAGAGTCCAGCCACCTGTTTGATCAGAGACTTGCACCGCAAGCCACATGAGGAAAGGCTGAGGGACTTGGGCCTCTTCAGCCTAAAAAAAAAAAAAAAAAAAAAAAAAAAAAAAAAAAAAAAATCAGAAGACTGAGTGGGGACCTGGTAGCAGCTTACAACTATATCAAGGGAATACATCAAGGGCTTGGCAAGCAACTGTTCACCAGGGCACCCTTGGGGAAAAATCAGGAGTAATGGCCACAAACTCCTGGAAGACCATTTCAAGCTTAACACTAAGAAAAACTTCTTCACAGTCAGAGTGTTCAGACTGTGAAATAAGCTCCCTCCAGAGGTGTACAATCACCTAGCCTGGAAATCTTTAAGAAGAGACTGGACGATCACCTGCCTAGTGCAGGGGAGCTGAACTCAATGATCTTGCGAGGTCCCTTCCAGCCCCTTGCAATCTATGAATCAAACCCCGTGGGCTGGATAAGTGATGTGGAGCTGGTCTACAAGCTGGATCAGACCCAGGGACCCACGTTTCCCACCCCTGCTTCCAGCATCTGTGCTGTATCTGCGCATGTTCCAGAGTGGCTGGAGCAGGCACCACGTGCAGCACTGATCCCAGAACAGTTGTCACATGTAGAATGGTGCCCCCTCCTCTACCTAGTTGGACTGCATTGCATGCATAGCATCTAGTAACTTGTCCAGGGTGGCAGGTCTGGGAGCAGCACCAGGGGCTGGATAACAGGGCCTTGTGGGCTGAATGTAGCCCACAAACTGTATGTTTGAAACCCCAGTGTTATTCTACCCGCAAGAAAGGTAGGAGATATGCGACAGATCCTTAAAAGCAACAGAACACAATGTCGACATTCTGTTTGAATGACAGACTAGAGTGCTAAGAGGTCAGAAGGCTAGTGTGGCTTGTGCTCTTATAGATAACTTCCAAAACTTTATTTCATGCCAATACAAAAAAAAAAAAATCTAAACAATATTAAAATTTGAGAATGAATCTATGTGAAATCAAACCTATCATAGTACAAATATGATGAGAACAGAAGACTTGGCAAACTTTAACATGCTATATTATTTTAAACAATTTCACTGTAAAACAACTGAGCCAAACAACAAACATCTGAGCCAAACATCAAAATATCACTACTCAAATAAAAAGCCAACTACCATAAAATGCCTCCATCTTCCTACTCTCTCAGCAAGCTTCCATCCCTTAAAATAAACACCCCCAGTAACAACTAGAGATACTATAAAAAGCAAAAGACAGACTAGTTAGGAAGACTTTCAAAAATACAGCTTGCTTAATTAATCCAAATTTTAAATATAACACCTGTAAAACATTATAAAAAAGCATCAAAGTTTTTTGACAAATGCCACTTTCAACTTCCCAATTAGAGAGCCTTGTAGTTCTTGAACACTGATACATCTAATTCACCACAGTTTAAATGGTTATCACAGTCCTTAGTTTTTCTTGGTATGTTTTAAAAATATGTAATTGCTACAAATTAACAATTACATTTAGTATTGACATGTAATAGCAGAACATGGGAAAAGCTCACATCATAATCAGAGGTCAATCTAATAGAGCTTTAAGCACGGCGATTTCAAAAAGACGTATATTTATGCTGGGGTATAAAAGATTCTGTAACAAATTTTAAAACAAAGTATTACATTCCATCTCATTAATATTTATATATAATGTCAACAAAATTGAAAAATGGACTTGTATCCACTTGAAGATGCAGAATTCACTGTTATGCTGTTTTAGCAAGGAAGTCTTACCAACAAGTATGCCGCTGAGATAAACTGGCTGAATGAAGTGACTCAGCAATGCTCCCTGGACACCCAGAACTTCCCATTTTGTAAATTTGTCACTGGCTGACATGCTGTTCACTCTGTGAGCAACTCCACTGGGGCAATAAAATGTTAGGTAAATCTTGCCTTCTACAGCAACATGGAGACTCAGTTCTTCATTAGCTTCAAATGCAGATATAGAATTTGGATTGAGACGTCTAAAATTGAAATTTACAGGAAAGATAATGAATTCCAGCAGGAAAGTTATCTTTAGAAAACAATGAAATATTGACAGGTACTGCTAAACTAAGGGACCTGGATATAGCAATGCCTAGTATTGCCTTGCTTAATTTTTAAACAGCAGGTACAGACATACAGTTCACAAATCCAAATTAAATGCTCAAGTTTTCGATACAATGCCCAAGGAGATCTGCACATATAAAAGTAGCTCATGGAGGGTTGAAGAAGAGTAATGGGCACCTAAATCAACCAGCAGGAAATGCCAAGACGACCATATGCGAAATCTCACTTCTGGATTTAAGTTCTGACTGTAGTCATATATAAGGTTATGCTCTAAGAAAGTTTGGAATTCATAGCCCAAACACCCTCTGTCCCCAAGACATATACATGTTTTCTTAGGATACTAACTGACATTTCTTTTAAAACAAGCCAAAGGTGGTAGAGGAACTAGTAGAAGAGGAAGTGGTGGTAATATGCTGTCATCCAACTTTTATATTCATCACCTAGAACAGGGGTGCTCAACCTCCAGCCTGCAGGCCACATACTGCAGGGAGTGATGGCAAAATGTCCAGGCAAATGGGCAGCCTTGAGCTCTGTGAATTGCATTAGGCACCTGACCCCAGCATCCAGGGCCAGGCACAAACAGCATGAAGTCCCAATCCCAACATGACATGCCTATGGGGCCCAATCCCATAAAGTGTGGACAGGAGGTGGTGCCACCAGGCTTCCAAGGCACAATCCTGGTGCACAGGGGCAGGAGGGGATGGCTCCAGGCCCCTGGGAACCAGTCCCAGTGCACAAGGGCAGAACAAGGTGGCACCAGACCCCAAGGCCTGATCCTAGTGTGCAGTGCCTACAGACTGGCCTCATACCCATTCATCTGGCCCACAAGGCAAATAATCCCAGTTTTCAAATAGGAATCCACAGAATTAAAAACATTCTGCCCTGTTATGGTCTGAGTTTTTTGCAACAGAAAAATTATTCTATTACTTTTCTGCAGTTACAAACAGAATGAAAACTAATAGTTGGCATTTTCCTAAAACTACCTTGGACTCTACCAAGGGGTGCCTCAAGCCTAAAAAGGTTGAGAACCACTAACTTAGAGGTTAGAGAACTTGCTCAGGAAGTGGAAGACTTAAGTTATACATCTTCTTCAGCCTAAGGAAATTCAAGCCAATGGCCTCTACCTCCCAGGTGTCCAACCTACAAAGCTAGGAGCTAAGTTTAAGTGGGAATACTCTGCTTTTGGGAGAGTTCTGCCAGAAATGAAAAAGAGATTCACTTGGCCAGACAAGCATGTAAACAGTGACTCTACTGCTATCATCACTGGGCTATGGGCTGGGAGAACAGGAACCTGGGTTCTGCTGTGAGGACAGCTTATGCATTAGAACACTCATTGGATGAAATGCACAAACAATAAACACATGCACAGACTGAGGATGGCAGAACTTAGAGATAGCTCTACACTTGGGGCTATTATTTTAAAGGGGGTAATCATTATCATTTGTGGTTGTATTTTTAAATCAAAGTGGCTACTGAGTGCTGCTGAACTCAATACTGTCAGTATGTAATTAGGCCAGCTTACAGCACACTTAGTGGACCCAGCCCTTTAAAATATTTAAGTGCAGTAACGCCTAGTTTAAAAGTCCCATAACAAACCTAGATGGGGAAAGAGAGGTGAATGGCTCAGCACCTGCCCTAGGTGCCTTGCATAGGGACTTTTACTGGAGAAAACTTAGGTGCCTGTGGACTTATCAAAATAGGCCAACTGCTCATTCTCCAAAGGTTGGCCACCTTAAACGTGTTTCAATTTGATATCCCTGCCCGCCATCTCCTCCCCACACTGTAACGTAAAGAAAATAAATAAATAAATAAATAAATAAATAAAATCACTCATTACTTTTGGAAATTTAGTCCAATACCACTAAAAGATGGTTAGTACTGCAAGGGATGAAAGCTGCAAGAAGGTCTATATATGCAACAACAAAGCTGTTCTAAGTTCCATGATTTCCCCAACATATTCAAGCCTGGCTTGAAAGAACTTTTACAATTCCTCAAAATTTTAAATTAGTTTCTAATTTATACTAACATCAAACAGCTTTTATTTTTATAACATTCTGTATTAGACATTCCAAAAAAAAAAAAAAAAAAAAAAAAGGTTTTTTTTTTTTTTAAATAATAAAATGAGTCAACACTCAAGACCTGGAGTAAATACTTCCCACTGCGCACATCTACATGTTCATTAACATGCAGTAGTTACTGCACAATAGTGCCAGTGAACACCTCTTTTGTGATGCTACCGAGCAGTACCCTAATACGATGCAATAGCATATTAGCACTGTTTGTGCTGTGATGCGCTACTGCATCATGTTATTAGGCTACTGCGCAGTAAACCTCTTGCATAGACATGCCCACTATGATCAGATGAATTCATTCAGAGTGGAAGATTAAAATGCTTATTACATTTAAATAATTAAATGCTATGTTTGAAAACTTCAGGATACTTACAGCCGTGACTTTATCTGAGCAGATCCTTTTGGCAACTGATTTAAGTAGAGGAAAATATTTATATTTTGTTTTAGAGTAAGCAGACTTGACGCTGGTTCCATACAAAACACAGATTTTTCTGTCAAAGCAGTATTTTTACTGTAGAAGAGCAAAAGATGCCTATAAAAATACCTAAAAGAAAGTGTTATAGCTCAAGATTTATGGAAATTAAAGACTTAGCATTTATGTAACAAAATTTTAATTATTTTAAGCTATTTACATATATAGCTATTACCTGGCATATCATCTTTGAGATTGGAATGAATAAAAAATAAACACTAAACCACTCTGTACAAGTGGCATTTATTTAGCTTAACAAAAATTGTTACTTGCATGCCTTATTGCCTATGTAGTCATTTTCTTACCTAAGCAGTGAGCGTCTTGCAGTAACAATAGCATGACTATCATGCAAAACTCTCCCATCAGGATGAAAACACTGACTGTAATTGTATTCCCCTGTTCCTATAGCTACAACTTCAGGCTGACCAGCTAAAAGAAAAATGTAGATAACACATTAGCTTAATTTGATTGAAGAATTCCCTCTTCTTACAAGACCTGCTTTTAGAGTAATCAAATGACTACACAACATTTGATTATAAAAAAGAAGAAAGAGACTTTGTTAACCTGACTGCTCAGTTAACTACTGAGTCAAATTTGATTGATAGATTAGTATTTTATAGGCAGAAGATAGACATTTTGAGCACTTCACTCATTCTCCTCTTACCCTGTAGAATATGGGTAAGGAAGTTATTGTGGCTGGATGGACACAATGAGTTTGTGAGCTGTCAAGGGCCCAAACAAAATCTTTAAGATATCATTTTAACAAATTATAGATAAAAAATATCTATCTAGATATCACATACTAAAAAACAAACAACATTTACATTTCAAATAATAATTTTTGTCCCAATTTATGGGGATGTTTTTTGAGTAGTGTATATGGAAGCAATTACATAATAGCTCAAAATAAAGTCTTATTCTTGTATATTCTGTGCGTCTATGTGCGGGGGCGTGTGTAGGTGGGGGATGTGTGTGGGGGTACAAGTTGTGTGTTGGTTTGTGTGTGCATGCCCATGGGGTAAGGGGGCGCTGCCTGTGTGCTCAGTCCTGGGAGCTGACAGGTGGGGAGGGTGGGCACAGAACATGTGCCACAGAGCTTGCCCAGGTGGTACAGGTGCAGTGTGCTCCCCTTACCCCTGCTCCCCATCCAGCCTGTGGCTGCCCCTGCCCACCAACCCTAGCCAGTGTGCACAGCTTCCCAATGTGACTGCATCCAGTACAGCTATCCATTCCTTCAGAAACTACTTGGCTCCTCCCCCTTCCCTCCCCCCCCACCCCTTCCAGTGGCTCTTCCTTCTCTTGAGCCACTCCAAGCAAGAGGAAAGCTGCAGCTGGGCAGCTTCTGCCCCAGTGTGCAGGGCTCCAGCTCCTGGTCACCTTGCACCCTCTTGGCCACCTGCAGATGGGTTCACTGTCCTAAGCAGCCGAGCGAGTGGAATGTGGCCAGGAGCTAGAACTGGAGCTCCACGTGCTAGGGCAGGAGCCACCCACCTGCAATTCGCTGCACCCCACACCTGGCTCAACAAGCAGTGCCTGGCACACGTCCCCACAGCTGCCACCTCTGCGCCTCAGTGCTACCTGCTGCACAGAGCAGCGCAGCAGGAGGAGCTGGTGGAGGCAGGGGGAGCCCAGCAGTAGTAACTGCACTGGAAAGAGTTTGGCTGGGAAACTGCACATGCTGGCTAGGGCCATCCAGAGGTGGAAGTACAGCATGGGCGGCCCTGCTCACAAGCAGGCAGGGCTCAGCCTTATGAGGAGTTCCACAGGCCAGACCAAATAATTCACAGATCAGATCTGGCCATATTTTGACCACCTCTGCTGTTGAAGGATTCCTGGTTTTGTTTGTTTGTTTGATGATATTGGCTTTAGTTTCTGCAATACTCTGTTTTGGTTTAAGTTTATTTTTCTTGAAGTCTAATGGGTTTCTCCCCTCTTGATTCTTCCACTCAACAATCCAATTCATAATTTGTTCCTAATAATGAACTTCTTACTGTTGATAGAGCTAGATACACCAATTTTCTATACAGCTTAGTCTGAGTATTTGGTCAGTCAGCATGGCAATTAGTGAGCAAATGCTTCAAAGTGTCATGTTAAGTAGTCAACAGACCACACTGGCTCCTATATTTTCAACTCTAAGTTTGATACTAACGGTACTTGGAGGTTCATGAGAATTTAGGGAATTGATGGTAATCTGATGTTCCAAAAAAATTAAGGATTAACTGCTATAGAGCAATCAGACGTGTTTCTCACAAAGGCTCAGAATACAGTCTCTGCAGTTATCAGCTCATGCTGGCAAGGTTCTGCTTCCAGAGGATTTCTAACAAACTCTGATGCAGTGCCTCCAATGAAAGATTATTCCAGAGTTTTGTAACTTTAAAAGGTTAACAGTAAGTGTACAGAAGAGGTTAGAGACTACTTTTAAACATTTCACCGTACATCTGGGGCTGCTGCATTTTAAAATCATATTATATCATACCTTCTCTCAGAACTTGATTGAAAATGGTCAGAGACAGAAGAACATAAAAAGTTATTATGAACAGGACAGTTACCTAATTGAGTAGGATAAGAAGAAACTGATTTATAATATGCAGCCAGGGCAGAGTTACAGTAGACATTAGAAAAAAATATTTCAACTATAAGGATAGTTATTCACTGGATCAGGCTACCAAAAGACATCGTGGAAGTCTGTTTTTTGGAGGTTTTTAAAAACAGATTAATCAAACAACTGTTAGGCATGGTTTAAGTACATTCATTCCCCACCCTCCCCGGCATCTCTAGTTTCTCTGACTATACCTCCAGCCTATCCATTTTCTCCTTTTTTGTTTTCTGGTATCTCTTCAGAGTTTCATCCATAGTTAGTTATAAGCAATGACTAACTGAAGTCCACACCTCACCAACTTTGCTTTGCTTACCTTTGTTCAGTTACACATCTCTAACCATCTTAGTAACATTCCTCCACACTATCCCATTGGTTTAAGATCAACATGGAAAGAATGAAGCCAATTTGCTGCCCCTCGTTCTTCAAGTTCATCATCATTCAACTTTTAAGTCTAAATCTTTGGAGTAATTCTGGCTCTCTATTTCAGCTCAGTACAACTTTTCTTTCTCCCCTTAAAAACAACAACAAAAAAAGGGATTCTTCTTCTTTCCTCTCTGTCCACACTACTCAAGTCTTGTCTATACTCTTTAAACTTCCTCTTTAGCTTACCCAAGTTCCTACCTTTTCCATTAAAGAAAGTAATGGAGTAATGCAGTGGCAAGGCATAGGAGGTACATGCGCACCCCATGACAGGCCACACTCCCTACTTAGGCAATAGGTGGGGGGGGCAGGCAGGAGCGCCGGTGCCCGCCAAGGATGTAGCTCCCGGTCAGTGAGCTTTGCTGCAGGGGGGCCTCCCCCAGTCAGCGAGACTGGCTACAGTCGCTGACTGGTTGCTGGAGGGGGGCGGGGGGCACATGCCCCCCTGCTTAAGGTGGTACCATTTGCTCATGGAGTAATGACTACATTAGACCTCAAATGTGATGATGGAATTGGTTAAGTGATGAAGAATTTGCTCACATCTTGAAAAGTACAAAGAACTACCAGAGGTTAAAAACAGCATGGTCCAGATCCAGTGTAGTAGCAGAAAGAAAGGCAAGTGAGAATTTTAATCATTGTTTCCTGCTGTGCAAATGCCATCACTAAGTTAGCTGAATGGGGCAGCCTTTGAAAGTAGAAGACTGTTCACAGAAAAGCAGCTAAAATCTAACAACTCATGTTCTGATTACTGTACTATTAAAAGTGACTTCTCATACCTGAGATATGTAGAAATTGCTCCCTTTCTTTTGCAGCCCAAACCTACCCACAATGCTCTGCATCTTCAGGACTTGTTGGCTACATTACAGATGTTCTTTATTTGGCAACAGTCCTTAAAGTCTACATGGCAGCAGGATGCAGTGAACACAGCCTTTAAGTCATATAATCATATATTGATATTTTCTGCATTGTCCAGCTTTTATCCAGCAAGGACATGATATTAGAATTTAAAAAATAAACAAGTTATGTTATTTTGACTGGCCTCTTAAGTTCAAAAGTACAAATCTTGAGGACATGCCATGCTGGAATTCTCTTCATTTCATTGCATACCAGTGTACAATTCTGTAGGTGGTTTTAATGGCACATTAAGAAGGTTGGGGCTACCATCAGGATTTATTAATTTAAATTCTAGTTACAACATGTCCTGGGTCTCTAGATTTTTGGATGCATGCATGCTATAAAACAGTTTTTTCTTGTCTACAACACTGAAAAAAAACAAAAAAAAAATCAAAACACTTGCCTTTTTCAATTATGAAAGCAGCCAATGAACTGCTACAACTCGCAAACACAGGGTATTTGGCAATCAGACTGTTAAATGCTTGCTTGACTGCTTGTGAAAATTTTTCATAAACCAGCTGCCTTCCCTCTTTAAAATACAAACACAAACATTTTAAAAGAAAAACACATAGGAAAAAAGCAATATCTATTATTTAAGTGAGCTACAGTATTCAACAAATTATACAAGAAGTTCAATACACTAACCCATAGTGCATCTTAGTCTCAGTGGGCATTTGGGGGCTTGAAATTAACAAAAAAAATCTAAATGAGTTGTTACTGAGCAACCCATTCAGAGTTCTGCAAGTGACCATCTCCAACAGCCTTTAACATGTTAACTACAGGAAAACTATTTGATCTGTATCTATTTATCCACTTGTACAAAAAATTATCACTCTTCTACTTTTAAAAAGCACTACAGTATTTAGAGCCACTAAAGCACAGATATCCTGTTCAAAGACAGAGCAGTATTGCTATAGACATTTCTAACTTTACAGTAACTGCTGCTCTGTAGGATCTCTATTAGCCTCCTAATTAAGTTACCGGAGAAATAAGAAATTGAGGGTCCTACCATAATGAAACTCTGCAACGCAAGTAGGTCCTGAAAAAACTCTGGGTTCTGCAGGAATCCGGGGAGGACCTGCAAAATTAACCTTCAATGTTTGGAAATATAGAGGGCATTAAAGGTTTCAAGATATCAATACTCATTTAGTTTATCCCATTGCTGCAAACACTCAAGTTCCAAATCAGGTTGGTGAGAGGGGGAAAAAAAAAAAAAATAAAAAAAAAATTCAGCAAGCCACACAAAACTAGAGGTAGAGAACCAAAGTCAATGAATGTCCAAGATATTTAACCGCACACTTTACCATCAATGTTTTAGCTTTGAACAGTTTCTCTCAATTAATCCAACAAATATTTAAAAGTTACCCTCAAAGGAGATTAATGTGATAACAGAATCCTTTTGAAAACATATAGGTCACATTCACTGCAGACATAATAAAAAAATTCTGACCATAAACAAATAATTTACAACAGTAAACTTTTGAAAAGAATGCCTTCAATGATGTGTAAGAATTCAGAGTGAAACTATAGCAAGGATACTTTCCTTTAAGGCATTCTCCCCATCGTATAAAGGAGGAACTTCAAAAGAAGAGCTAAAAAGGCATATCAGAATAAAGGATTGAAACATTGGGGGACTGTAAGGGACTCTGCCCAAATAATTCACTAAAAACGTCAAGACACATTTTTTAAATTTTTATAAAGTTACATCCAGAACACCTAACACTCTTTCAACAAATGTCTTCAAAAATCTGCTAATGATACCAGAATATTTACCTGAGTTGTCAAGAACCTTTGGTTCTGTGTCCTCCAACTGCAATAGTTCATCAAGAGCCAGTTTTGCTGCATTTGATTTGGATTCCTTTTTGCTTTGCCCTAAGCCAGTCTTGTACTGAACACCATCTATCACAGCACAAAAAGCAAAGTAACTCCCCAAGATATTGCCTTGGAGGGGGGGAAAAAAAATCATACAATTAGATGTTATGTTTTAACTAATTTTAATTAAAAACATAGTTATTTATTAGCTTTATATATCTGTCACCATGGAAAACAAGATGATTCCAAAACAAAAATACCTCTAGCACCACAAAAATAAAATGTTATGACCAGCAGAGCTTTAGGATTTTATTTATATTATACTTTTCACTTTTACTATTCTCTTCATCAAGGTCTTCCAGTAGTTTTACATACCCTAACAAAAAACCCTGATTTTTTGTTGCTAAAAACCACTTTATCATATCATCTTTCATGTCAGAGGATTTGGCAGGTTCTTAACACTTTCACAAAATCAGGTTGTTTTCCTATTTTCAGGAATAGCATGAAGTTTAGGACAGACTTCTCGGAAGGTAAAATTATAAGGAACATTTTTAAAGACAGCTCAACTTAAATGTCTATTTTCTATTTTTAAAGTTATTTAGACATTTAAATGCCATCAACTTTCATGAGGCATGTACATATATACTAACTTTCTGACAGTTAAACCACCTTAACTTTTAAGCCAACTTAACTGTCAGAGCATACACATAAATGGGAAGCAGCGCTAGCTTAAATGTGGCGCAAGTTAATACACCTTGGAGGTGTATTATCTTGAGCTGCATTAGTTAAGTTAACTTAGCTCACAAGATGGCTGCCTCAATGCAAGGAGCTGTATGTGTGAACACTCCAACATGGCTTAACTTAAGCCGGCTTAGTTGAGCTAGTTTATTATGTATGCATGCACCCATGAAGGCTAATGCAGAAGGGTTCCAAGTCACTTCTGGTAATGCAGCTTACATATATTAAACTTGTTACCTCTTAGCCCAAATCACTAAGAAATCTGCAGCTGAAAACTTCAGTCTTAATTACTAATCTTTCCTTTAGTTTTCCTTCATAATTTATATTACGGTTGGCAGACAGACAGATAGCCAAATGATGACAAGACCTTTCAATGGTCATGTTTCCCATAATGCATGTTACGAGAAATCTGATTCTACCAGGTAAGCTTGTTAGGCAAGAACAGGCATAAATCTCAAAATCAAATCTCAACAGAGTCTAAAAAGCAATTTTTGTTCAAGGCTCAAAACACTTTTTCTACCACTAATTTGAACCTTCTGATTTTAATATTGTTACATGTTGAATTTCGATATTTAAACGCTCTGACTTGTAAATAAACAAACCATTAAAATAAATCAGAAATATATGGATTGCCAAAAACGAATCCATATACCAATGGATTAAACACTGTATTTTTTCTGTAACACTTACACGCTGCTGATAGACATGGCAGTCATCCCAATGAAGACAACAGCACCTGTAAAACCAGGTAGTCCAGTCCTATGGATTAGAAATGCTACAAATTTTGCCAAGAAATATGTCCTATATATTCAACTGTAAACCACATTCAAGATGGGCAACAGATAATGAAGCCTGATATACCAGACCACAAAATAAGCACTGGAACAAATTTATCTGGAACAAATGGTCTCACAGCTGGTTCTCTTTTATGGTCAGTTGCACAATGACCAATCAATATAAATTGGTCGCCGGGACCCCTCGGCACGCGAGGTAGACTGCCTACCTGGAGCGAGGATTCAGGACGTGAAAGGGATGCTCCAGACCATAATCCAGCCCACCGATTATTACCCCATGGTCCTAGTCCATGTGGGCACTAACGATGCGGCCAGGAGGAGCCCTGATCGCCTGATGGAGAACTACCACACTCCAGGCTGCGTGCTGAAGGAGTTGGGTGCACAGGTGGTTTTCTCTTCTAGCCTGCCAGTGAGTGGACGAGGTAGACAGCATGAAACGTGCATCGCAGAGACCAACTGGCGGCTACAGAAATGCTGCTTTGAGGAAGGCTTTGGCTTCCTCAGCCACAACCAGCACATCATGATGAAAGACATGCTGGGATGGAATGGGCTCCACCTTTCCCCTAAAGGTAAGCGTGTGTTTTCTTCTAGGTTGGCAGAGCTCCTCCGGCAGGCTTTAAACTAGGCTCGTTGGGGGAAGGGGAAGATGAGGGCGGAGAAAACATCAGACTGCCAGACCAAACAGCACCCACAACTACAGCCCAGCCCAGCCCAACGAGCGAAGCGAATAAACAGGTAGAGTGATAGGGGCCAGGGTAACGCTGGGACTAGAGGGTCAGTACACACACCCACAGGAGGCCTCAAATGCCTCTATACAGACACTCGTAGTATGGGCAACAAGCAGGAGGAACTCACCCTCCTGCTGGCTGACACCAGCCCGGACATAGTGGGGATTACGGAAATGTGGTGGGACGCAACGCATGATTGGGCGGTGAATGTCAAGGGCTATAGGCTGTACAGGAGGGACAGGATAGGAAAGAGAGGTGGGGGCGTGGCACTCTATATTAAGGAGGAATACACATCCTCGTTAATTAGCAAGGAGCCAGGGGAGGGGCACTCTGAAGTGCTTTGGTTTAGAGTACAAGGCAGTCAAGGGGAAAGAGACTTAACGGTGGGAGTCTACTACAGACCTCCCAACCAGGGAGAAGAGCTTGACCAGGAATTCTTGGGTCACAGAGGTAGCGAAGGCTAAGGATGTGGTAGTCATGGGGGACCTGAACTTCCCGGACATCTCCTGGGAAGAACAGTCAGCCAGGTCTGAACGCTCACATAGGTTCTTGGCCAGAGTGCAGGACCTCCATCTAACCCCGGAGGTGCACAGCCCCACCAGGGGAGACGCCTTGTTGGACCTAGTGCTGGCCACGGGTGATGACCTGGTCAGGCGGCTGCGGGTGCTCGACCACCTGGGCGACAGCGATCATCGCCTGCTGGAATTCACCATCCAGCGCAAGGTGGCAAAGGCATGCAGTAAGGCAGCGGCCCTAGATTTTAGGAGGGCAGACTTCAACGAGCTAAGGAGGATAGTTGGAGAAGCGCTGAGGTCCCGGAGGGGAGGGGAGCCAGGTGTCCAAGGAGAGTGGTCGCTCCTTAAGGAAACGATCCTCCAAGCCCAAAGGAAGGTAATCCCAACGAGGATCAAAGGGAGCAGGAGAGCACACAAGCCTCTGTGGCTCACCAAAAGCATCCGGGAATGTCTCCTTACTAAAAAGGAGGCTTACACCCAATGGAAAGAAGAGGTCATCACCAGGGAGGATTATTCGGTAGTTGCTCAGAGATGTAGGGGGTAGTTAGGAAGGCCAAGGCAGAGATGGAACTGGGACTAGCTTCCCAGATTAAGGACAATAAGAAGTCCTTTTTTAAATACATAGGGGGTAAAAAGAAGGTCCCGGGTAATGTGGGGCCCTTGCAGGACGCGATGGGAAACTTGGTCGTCATACCAGACGGCAAAGCTAACATGTTTCACGATTTCTTTGCCTCCGTCTTCTTAAGTAGGGCCCAGAACAGCCACCTCCCTGCTGGGTCCCCCTCGGGCCCTGGGGGAGGCACACCTGGGCCACGGGTTAGCGAGGATTTAGTTAGGGAGCTTCTGGAGGGGTTGGACGTATTCAAGTCAGCCGGCCCGGATGATCTCCACCCTAGAGTTCTAAAGGAACTGGCCGAGGTCATTGCAAGTCCCCTGGCACAGCTTTACGAGCACTCGCGGTGCTCTGGTGAAGTACCGGAGGACTGGAAGAGGGCCAACGTGGTCCCCATCTTCAAAAAAGGCAGGAAGGAGGACCCGGGAAACTATAGGCCGGTTAGTCTTACCTCGATCCTAGGCAAGCTGTTTGAGAAAATTATGCTGGCACACATCCAGGAGGGGCCAGCAAGGGACTGCATGCTTAGGGGCAACCAACATGGGTTCATCAGTGGCAGGTCCTGTCAGACCAACCTGGTGGCCTTCTATGATCAGATCACCAGATCATTAGATGCAGGGATAGCAGTGGATATAGTCTTCCTGGACTTCTGGAAGGCTTTTGACACTGTCTCTCACCCCATTCTCATTAAGAAACTGGGGCGCTGTGGTATAGACACCCACACAGTCAAATGGGTCACCAACTGGCTGGAGGGCCGCACCCAGAGGGTGGTGGTGGATGGGTCCTTCTCAACTTGGAAGGACATGGGCAGTGGGGTTCCGCAGGGCTCGGGCCTCGGGCCCGCACTGTTCAACATCTTCATCAGTGATTTGGGCGAGGGGGTAAAAAGCACCCTGTTCAAGTTTGCTGATGACACTAAGATGTGGGGGGACGTGGGCACACTGGAAGGATGCAACAGGCTACAATCAGACCTAGACAGGTGGGTGAACAAGAATAGGATGGGTTTCAACACAGACAAGTGCAAGGTGATGCACCTCGGGAGGAACAACCGGCACCATACCTACAGGTTAGGGAACTCCCCTCTTGTCAGCACGGAGGCGGAAAAGGATCTGGGGGTCATCGTTGACTCCAAGATGAACATGGGCCGGCAGTGTGGAGAGGCAGTTAGGAAGGCCAACCGCACCTTGGCATGCATCCACAGATGCATCTCGAGCAGGTCCAAAGAGGTGTTCCTCCCCCTCTATGCGGCACTGATCAGGCTGCAGCTGGAGTATTGCATCCAGTTCTGGGTGCCACACTTCAAGAGGGATGTCGACAGCATGGAGAGGGTCCAGAGGAGGGCCACTCGTATGATCAGGGGACAGCAGGGCAGGCCCTATGAGGAGAGGCTATGGGACCTGAACCTGCTCAGCCTCCAAAAGAGAAGGCTGAGGGGGGATCTTGTGGCCTGTTATAAGCTAGTCAGAGGGGATCAGCAGGCATTGGGGGAGTCACTGTTCCCCCGAGCACCGCCAGGAGTGACCAGGAATAACGGTCACAAGCTGGCAGAGGGTAGGTTTAGGTTAGCTATCGGGAGGCGCTACTTCACGGTCAGGGTGGCTAGGGTCTGGAACCAGCTTCCAAGAGAAGTGGTGCAGGCTTCTACCCTGGGGGTGTTTAAGAGGAGGTTAGATGCTCATCTTGCTGGGGTCGTTTGACCCCAGTATTCTTTCCTGCCATGGCAGGGGGTCAGACTAGATGATCTGCTCAGGTCCCTTCCGACCCTAGAAACTATGAAACTATAAATAGGGACCTATAGAAAATTGCAATTTTACAGAAATTGCAAAATCTGGCATTACATGAGCAATCAGGAATTGCCTGCAAAAAAAACTTACTGAAAGTAAAATGCTGTTTCTCCAGAGGGAGCCAGCAGCCCTCAAGGCTGTGGCTCAGCCATGCAGCCTGCCAGGGGGAGAAAGTGGGGTACCAGCATAAAGGGGAGCCCAAGATGGCTGCCATCCCCACCCTTGACTGGCTGAGAGGGCTGCCTGTTTGAGTGGCTCTGCCTCTTGACCAATTGGCAGCAAGAGCTGGGCCTCATGATGAACAGCCCCTCCAGCAAATCAGCAGCAAGGGGTGTGGCCAGCAGGGCCTCATAGCCAAATTAGAGGCATGGGGGGGCCCCTGCCACAATTAACCTGTGAAAATGACAGCTGGCTTTGTGATCTCTCTGCAAGATTAGCCGACTGCCTCGAGTTGGGTGGACCCCTAAACGTAAGTGATCCTGCACCAATGGCAAACGCATTCCATCCAACCCCAGTTGTTACTTGGCAACGAGTACATATCCCTAACCTGAAACTAAAACCTAAACCAGAGGTTGGCAATATTTTACTAACAGTGGGCCACTCCCTGCATCCTAGATCATTCTGTGAGCTGCCAATCCCCTGCTGAATCCCAGTTCCTGCGCTGTGCAGAGGGGCTGATCTCCACCCCAACAGCTAAGCCTCCTCTGAAAGATGTGGCAAACGATAATTTACAGTGGCTAATTCAGTGAGCAGAGGCTACTATGCTGGAGCCAGGATTACATGAAGCCCTCTCCAGAAGCCATCAGCAAGTGGATTAGCTGGCCCTTCATAAAATGCAGAACACAGAACCTGGGCTGGATCTGACAACTAGGCCATAACAGAGAATCAATTCTCTTATATTAAACCGTGGATTGGACTGCAGGCTGGATCCAATATCTTTGGGAGTCAGATCTGGTTCAGGGGGGTTTAGCCATAATTGCACCAACCAATGTAAGAAATAGAAGAAGTTAAATCTATATTCAATATATACGTTTATGAAGACTGGTAGGCTGAAACTCAAAAGAAATGCACAGCTACAGTGCAGAGAAAAGCTTCTGATACGGTCTTTATCATGAAGCATCGAAATGACCATCTGACTAGCAGATAGACATATTACACACAATTGCATGACAAAAGAACCAGAAAGAACAACCACCAGATGCATGCAAACCCATGGTCCATGAACTGCAAAACTGTTGGGCAGAGATAAAAATATGTCATCAACACTGGGATAGCAACAATATTGGTTGTATTTGTTGGTGAAGCTCTGTACTGTGAACTGATGTAACTATAGAAGATTTTAGAGTACAGAGACTAGCTTATTCCACAAGTAGGTTTTCATACACAAATTTTCAGAAGTTATTAGTCAGTACACACCCATATTCACACAAATTTTAAGACTAACAGATGCCCAGAAAGTGGAATTCTTGAGCCAAACTCAAATAAAACAAGCTAAACATTGGTACGTCTTCTACCACAAAAATTCAGGCTTATTAACTGGCTTTTCAGGCAATATGGTGACCACTTTTTCCACAACCTTAGATTCTATGGTAGTACAAACACAAAATATCACAAGCTAACCATGCATATTGTAAAGGCTGATTTCAAAATCTCACCTTCACGTCTATAACCAGCAAAGATCCTTAAGGAAGTGAATTTCAAGTTTTGGTGGCAGCGCATAAAAGTACAGGATGGCTACTCCTTAAGCTCAACTCTGTCCAGAGAGAAGGAAATTGGGAACTGCATCCCTCCACCTTCAAATGCATACTATGACTCTTCACAAGATCTGACCACATAAACAATGTAACATGAAATGCCATTTGCACTGTCAAAATACATTAATTATTAGCTTAAGTGTGCAGGGAAGCTTTGTTATCAGGAAATTAGGACAGAAACCCAACTAAACAGTTCCTGATGATTCAAAAATGCCTTAACAATGTAGAAAAGGAGTGGTAGGACTACAAGCATCCCAAGACTTTCTCAGCCACATGCCCCTTTGTCTTACAACCTTGGAGGTTATATTGGTGTATGCACAAGATCCATGTTCCGTATTGGCTTTAAAGACCAACTAGGGCATGTCCAGGCAAGCACACGTGTGGTATGTGGCAATGCAGATCCACCTGAGGCACGGCATGCCACATATGCAAGCATTCCCCGCGCTGCTAATTTGCAGCACAGGAGGGATATCTGACACTGGGAGATTCTGGTCAAAACGCCCCCTGCCTAAAAAAGCAAGGTGTTGCATATGGTGGCAGCATGCACTGCCCAAAACTGGAGCCTGGCCAACCAGAGCCATGCTCCATCTGTTGGCCAGGCTCCCTGCTGCAGGATTGCAGCAGCTGCAGCCTCCAGAGGCCCTCAGGTAAGGTTGCTGGGATCAGCCTCAGTGCTGGCCCCAGCCTCCCCTTCCCCACTCAGGGCAACATGCCACATGCCAGAGTGCGCATGCACAGGGATTCCCTGAGGAAAAGCAGCAGCACACATTGTGCCACTGCTCCTCATCCCCAGGAAAACACACATTCCTGCTTGCGGGGACATGCCCCTAATGACTAAGTCGATAATGCAGGGAAACATTCCAAGGCTAGGGATTTTGACTGGAATGCGGTGGTGTTCCTGCTGGGACTTAAGCCCAGGCATTCCTAGCTAGACAGCCTTGCTCTTGCACTAAGAGTCATATCAATGGCCATAATTGGGATAAGAAAGGAATTTTACCCCATCCAGCCCTGGCCCCAAGCTGTCATGACCCTATGCTGCTAGGGTTTCTATTGAGACCAGCAGGGAGCAGTACAGGCAGGACAGGGAGCTGCTCTGGAGCTGGGGCTGGAATCTTGCGGTGGTAGTAGGGCCAGAGCTGGGACAAAGCTGCTATCTGCTCCCTGCACATCCCTACCTGAGGAACCCACACTCCTAGGGTCACGTGGGCCATGGATGATGGCTTTCCCCAGGTCTGTCACCACTGCAAGATCCTGGGGCTCCCCAAGCCTGACCATCTCCCGCTCCCAGCCACAAGCCCATCCTAGCTACATGCTCTGCCCATGGAGGATGGGCGGGTTGGGTCCAGCAGCAGCAGCCAAAAGGAGCTGTCACTCCAGGGACTATTGGGAAATAGAGCATGCCACAGGCCCAATCCGGCCCACAGGCCAGATTGACCGCCTCTGCCCTAGGGTCCGATTAGCAGAAACTGTAGGGAGTTTTGGCTTTGAAGCAAGGAGCAAAGCCTTTATTGTCCTCTTCCTTAAATCTGTCAAATGTATTTTTACAAGCTACCTCCAGTACCTGTAGTGACAGGATACTGACAATGCCCATGTGCCCCTACTTTACATCTGGCATGGTAGGGTGTTCTTGGTTTCTGGACTTTATGCGTGGTGGTTGCATAAGAGGGCTGTTTGTGTAGTTCTGTTTGGAATAGGCTAGATAGATATTTGCATAGGATGGTTTTGGTAAGTATGATCCTGCCTTGAGATACAGAGCTGATTCCGACCCTATTTTTCCATGATTCTAAAGTCCCTTCCTAGGGACAAACCACCCACTTCACTGAAAAATACTCCAACAAAAATGTAGCTAATGTAGTTACATAAAGATGCACTGTTGAACGCAAATATTACAGAACAAGTGTAACTGGACAGCTCTGTGTGGAGACAGATGTAACATTTCAAATTGCAAGTACACTTTGTACGCCTTTCAAAATGGAGCATTTCACCAATGGACAGCAATACAGTTCTTTTCCAGGCCCCCTGGTTCTCCAGCAATGACATCTCTCCAGCTGAGAGATGTCCACAAGGGGCTGCAGTGACCTAAAGCTCTGTAACCCACTGCTGCAGTGTGGGTAAGTGGGGCTGGAGTGGGAGGGGAGAAAGGAAACAGAGTGGACTTTCAGTGCATCTCAACAGGCCCTGGTCTCTAAGGCAAAGTAAAGGAAACAGAGTTGATGTCAGTAAGCATTCTTCTACCTCCTCCACCTTCATTCTCAAGGAGTGCTCCTACCAGAACTGGGATACCACGTAGAAAGGTACATGGGTACTGGGGGCACAGAGCCTCAACAGCAGTAGCTAACATCAGTGCACTGATTTTCTAATTCTTGCACATTTTGGTTTTGCTCATACTCGTTATAATACTGATGTCAACATATAAAATACCTTTTGGCGAATAAGTTAAACTTCAATAACTTCATAAAAAGTTTCTCCATGTTACTGGATAACATTCATATTAAATCTTGGGGTGAAATCACACATTACAAATCACATCAACTGCAGGGCCCAGTTCGGGATGAATCCAGGTGCTCAGGGGCAACACAGGCTTCAGGGACCCCAGGAACAGGCAGGGAGGGGAAACCCTTCCTCTCCACTGCTGCCTCTATTGTTTTTGGGCTGATTGGGATGGCAGGGCAGCGATCAGGGGGTGGAGGGGCCAATGGATGGGGGGGGGGGTGTCAGCAGAATGACTGGGGGCAGGGGTGGCAGGACTGATACAAGCAGCACAGCACACATCAGAAGGCATTAACCCAGAACATATTTCTGATCACCAATACTAAAACAAAAAGGTTTCTTAGAATTAGCACTTTCTAACTCAAATGTGTAATCTCAGCCATAGAACTTGTTAAGGTGTATTGGAAGTAAGTAAATCCTGAAGTGAAAAGGGAAATAAAATTTTGTATTTCACTGTGTTATTGTGTTTCTTGCAGAGCTTTTTATTCCCAACATACAGCTCAGCAAAAACCACATTCCAATGCAGCTCTCCCCAATTCTCTTAACAAGATTTAAAAACTTATAGTCTCTCAAGAGTTCACTTTTCCCAATTGCTGTGCAAGCGTTGCATCTAATAAAGAAAATCTGGATAATAAGCCCTGGGATCAATCTCTTGCAATATTGGAAAAGTAGTCTTGCAATCTGCCTACTTCAGCTAGGGACTGGGGTGTAGACAGTAAGAACTGAAATACATGTACAGTAATGCAATAAGCCTGGGTAACATGGACTGACTTGCATATCCTGTACCAGCAGTTCAACAGAACACAGCAGCGTAATAGAAACATGGCAGAATACCAACTGCAACTAGAACATGCATTTACAAGAGTAGGCAACTGTGCCCAGTTATCATTCAGTGTTGCTCCGAAGGACAGAGCTGCACAAGATGTATATTACAGACATATCTAGACATACCCACCCAAAAGTGAAAGTGTACTTGTCTGAGGATGCAGAACATTAATAGACTCAAATTTTGACACACATCACAACTCTAAACATAATATGGTTGAGTGCCAATGAAGGACACCACTTTCTTTAAAAAAAAAAAAAAAAAAAAAAAAAGAATATCTGACAACATTCAAAAAAACAACTTATGCTTTATTTTATCCAATTAGTTTCACTCCAATTAAATTAACAAGGAAGTTAAATGCTCATGAAATACATAAACAATTTGTGAAGGCACAGTAAAATATCTATTAACGGCAAGGAAAAGGTATTGCAGTCACTACTATTTACACATTAATTTCTGCAATGCCGCTTATGTCAACCACATGAACATATAGCACTTGCAGTCGCAAACAAAGCCATCTTCTTATAAAAAAAATAATAAAAATTACCTGTTACTACAGTTTCCTTCAGATCAAGCTGTACACGCTGCATTTGTGCAAACTGATGCAAGGCAGACACTGGATTTATCTCTCCACGTTTATATTTTACAATAAATTCCTTTGGTATTTTCTTTGGAGGGAGTGATGTGTTTGGAGCTGGCTGGGCTCCTCTGAAGTACATGTTTTCCTGAATTTGACCTAAAAAAACATGTGACATAAGAAATAATGACACTTCGCCTCAACACCTACCTGAAGGCCCAGGTAAAAAAAAAAGCTTCGGCTGGGGCGATACAGTTGGTGACGGCCCTGCTTTGAGCAGGCAGGGGGCTGGAGTAAGTCACTGGTTCTGAACCTTTTTTGGATCAGGACCCATTTGTAAACAGCCATTGCCAGCCTTGACCCGGTAAATAGTTTTATGTAGAAAACAGCACCCTGGCCCTGCACAGGGGTCCCCAAGCAGCCCTTTGCAGGCTGCAATTCTACCACCCTGCAAGGGAAAAGCCACAGCTTCCCATGTTTTTCTCCTTGAAAAGGAGAATCAATTTTTAAAGTTTGTTCATGACCTTTTATATATTCTTGCAACCCCCTTTTAGGTCACAACCCACAGGTTGAGAAATGCTGGACTGCGTGGCCTCCTGCGGTCCCTTCCAACCCTCATTTTCTATGGCATATTAGGCAACTGTAATTACTTATTCATTAGAAAGGCTTTAAAGAGGTACAGCAAGACTGAATAGCTTCTGCTTTTTTTTAAAAGCTATCTGGGTTTGTCCCCAAAGACAAAAAAACCCTCTCTGGATATCCATATACAGGCCCCAAAGAAACTTCACGTTTCTACACTACAGGAAAATGGGACTGGCACTTTTTAGGACTTCAATAGTTAAAACCTGTTCTGCCAGGGATGAAAACAAAGCAACACCTGGCACCCAGCTCACAAGAGAGCTAGGTAGCTTCCACCTCCCCTCAGCCACAGGCAATTTCAGCCAGGGCTGCAGCACAGGGACTGTTTCACACACTGGATTCTGCAGGGACTAGCAATATTGGCTCACGGTCCCCCCTGTGAGGTGCCTTCAAGGTGAGAGGAGGCACCAAGAGGCAGAGAGCCGAAACCCATGAATAGGGTGAATGTGCACACGGAAGCAAACCTTGCCCTTCTTCCTTCCACAGCAGTTTTTGAGGCAGGCTGCCTGGACTCCCCAGAGAACCAGGGTTGGAAGCCCTCCTCATCAACAGGGCACCTGATTCAAGCCCCCCAGGCAACACCAGAGCCATGATCCGCAACTCGCGCCCTTGGCCCGACTGAGGAACAGCGCGATTCAGTGCAATAGCTCGCTCAGACCCTTCCCGACCCCGTAGCCGCGAGCCCAAGGGCGCGGCCGCTACCGCCACCTGTGAGCGGCGTCACGCGGGAGGCCAGGCTGGCCTCGGGCTCCGCCGGCGCCCACAGCGGGCCCGGGCCCGGGCCCGTCCCCAGCCCCAGAGCGGGAGAACGTGAGGATGGCGGCCCAGGTAGGTTCCTCTTCAGCATCTGGGCGAAGCTGGGCACACACGATCCGCGCAGCCATGCATCGCCATTGCTCCTACTGCCCATCGCGCCACGCGCCACCTGACGTCACCACCAACCACGAAAGCCTCACTCCCACCTGCCTGTAGGCTTGAGGCTATAGAGTCTCTAGGGAAGCCCCACCCCCGAGCCACGTGACTCCCCTTTTCTAGCCAACCGCCGCCAGGGCTCCGCGGGGCGGGAAGGCGTCACGTGCTGGCGGCGCTCGCAAGCTCGAGGCGCGTGGGGTGCTGCAGCCTTGGTGGCGGGGGAGGAGCGGCATACCGCCCGCCGGGACTGGCGCGGGGTCCTGTGGCGAGGGGGCCGGAACCACCCGGTTCAGACTTTCACCCGGCTTCCTCACCTGCAAAAGCCGGAGGCAGGGCTGAAGGGAGCAAGCCCCAGCACCTACTCAACACGGACTGAATGAAAGCCACCTAGTTCAGACCCTTAGGGTCCCATTCCCCCCTCATAGGCTATGTCTCTGGCCATGGCCCCCTGACATACGGCCCACGGGCCTTGCCCCAAGTTAGGAAACTCAGTGGTGGGGAACCTCTTCCCCCAAATACTCAGACCTGAGGAGCCCCGGCTCCTGTGAGCTACACACATGCCCCAGGTTAGTGTGCAGGGCCAGGGGATGCAGTCACAGGCACTGAGGGCCCCATCCTGACATGCTGAGATAGGCCTGCTCCTGGCACTTGCCACAGACTAGCTCCACGCCGTGGTCCTGGCCTACAGGCCAAAAGGTTGAGCACAGCAGTTTTGTAGTGTTTCCCTAGGTGTTTGTAGGAGCTCCTGCCAGATTGAGAAACCTGGTGTTAAAGCCCAAAGAGAGAACAGAGCCCTTCATCTCGCCATCCAGGGCCTAACACAGAGGGCACATGCAGGCTTTAAAATAAATTTGCAACAGCCAAGCCAAGGCCACCCTTCCCCAGCTGCCCACCCCCACCCGGGGAACTTTACATGGTGCCAAACCTTCTCCAAGGAAGGCAAATGCCCAGGCTGGGGCAGGAGGGGTAGTTAATTTCCAAGGGGCACGTATAGACAAAATGGGCCCCTAAACTGAAGCAGTGGATTTTAAAAAGCACTGCTTCAGTTTAAGGCAGATTAAACCCTTTGTTGTGTACACACCTTGCCTGCCTCCAGCAGGGAGGGGAGAGCAAGCTGCTGGCAGGCAGAGCCCTGGGTTGCAGGGGAGGCTGCCGCTTTCCTCCAGGGCAGCGGCAGACACCGCCCCCCCTCACCCCTCCCACCCAGGGGTGGCACCCACCCACAGGCACCTGGCTCAGGCTGTCCCAGGAGGTACCACAGCCACAGGGGGAAGCACTGGCTCCTGGAGCAACTCAGGCAGGCAGGTTCTGGGGGAAAGGGGGCTGATAGGAAGATCAGGCTCATCGTCTGCTTTTCCAGCCTGCTGCCAGGCTGCCTGCAAGGCTTCCCGCAGAGCCACGGAGCTGCACGGAGCCTGCTGCTTTGATCCACGGCTATAGGGGCAGAAAACTCCTCAAAGGAGTTTTAGTGTGCTGTGCCCCAAGTCATTTAAAGTGCATTACGCCACCAAATTTCCCACAGCAGCTAGACTTATTGTGCAGTATACTGCCAAAGCGAGCAAACACTGATACCATTAAAGCAGCGCAAAAGCATTTAGCCTACTTTGCTCTCATTTAGTCTACACAGGCTTGGACATGAGTTTCTGGAAGTTCTGGTTTTCACAACCTGGCCCAGGTTGGCAGACTATGAGACAGGTTACTATAACAGATTCTTGGGACATTTTGGGTATACTATTTGGGTCAGTTTTCTAAGCTGTTATTGCCTTATTCTACAGCCACTACTCCTCACACTAACTCTGAGGGCACCAGGGACTACTGCAAATTCAAAGGGCTTTCTGTAAATTTGTGCACTATGCTTAATGTATGGGACAAGTACACGCAGAGCATTCACAGCCTACTTCCATACCTTGAAAGAAGCTGAAGACTTGTACAACAGTTAGTTTTATTACAATTTTAAACAAACTGAAAATGATTTTTAGCACTATGCCAAACACAGTTCCATAAATTATATACATAAGAGAATTTATACAAGTCTACATGGACCAAAAAAGCCATTAACAGAAACACATTATCAACAAGGGGATATTAGGTGATATGGCCAATAAAATTTATGAAAATTCACAGTTAATAGTCTGCAGTATTTTAAGAATGCAGGAATCATATTGCACATAATAGTGTGAATGCTAAAGAGCAGATTTACAGTATTCACCTATTCTTTCACAGAATATACATTGGTCATAATCATGCAATACTTTTCTAAATAAAGAATGGTATCATATACCACAGTAAACAGTTACTCACAATGTAAGTTTTAAATATAACAGCAAAAAGCCATTAGAGTTCTCTTTAAATCATACTTAAATTCTTTTATTATACAGTAAAACACTTCAGTGTAATTGAACGGAAATAAAACAGGTTTGATCACATTAAATTATGGTCTTAGTATTCTTCTTTGTCCTTTCCTTTCTTTTCCTTTTCGTCCTGTAGTGCAGTACCAAGTTTTTTGATAAGAACAGAGAGAACTTTGTCCAAGGGGTCCATTACCCCACGTTGAAGCCACTTAGGAATAGTAGTCCTAGCATGATGAAAGCCCAACTTCTGAAGAATGTAATCAACACCTACTGGGTCAATCTTCCTTCCAGTCCAAGAGATTAATCTAAAATATAAAAAAAGCAGACTCTTAACTATATATAATTAGGCTTAAGTGTCGAGCAAACAAATATTTGAATAATCATACATTAAACAACACTGAAATTCCAATATTATTCCTTTCAGTCACCACTCATTTATTAACAGCTTTTGGAGGAATATGATGATTTAAGAGATCAGAAGTGTCGTATGTAGCCTCTGGATCCTCAGTTTCAGTTTGGCACATACTGGTATTGAAAAACTTCTTACTCAGTTTTTTTTCTTTTTTTTGGCTTGGGTAAACCAAAGTTTCTTGCTCAACCCATTCCTTTGCAAGGAAACATTCATACAGGGGAATAAAGTATAAAGTTTACACTTAAATGCAGTAGTATAATTTGGAGTAAGGAAGCACAAAAATAGCCACAGCTGGTAGGTGGTTGTGCCATACATGGCCCAGTTATGCTTCTACTTCAGTACTTGTTACCAGTTTCAACAGATACCATGAACAGAAGCAAAACCTGGGAATTTTGCTATCACACCCTTGACCCACCTTCTGAGAAGTGACTCCTGTTGGTCAGAGCCAGGTTGCATATTAACAGTCTGTTGTACATGCTACTCATCTACTGGATGATAACTTTAACAACCACTATATTCATTGTATAACAATAAATAAGGCATACTTAATAGTTAACTTGCATTCTCATTATGAAAATGGAGTGGGGGGAAGAACATTGTTCCTTCCTATATAATAAGATGGAATTTTACACATTATAAAACAGAAAAAGGAAGAACTCTTAACTAGTGGATACTAAAAAAACCCACTATCAATGCTCCATAAAAACTTCATATTTTTCATTACAAAAATAAGGAGACTGATGTTACCCAAATCCAAAGCGTGCCAGGCAGTTCATAAAAACAACAAGTTTCTTGACCAAAAACTTGTAATTTCAAGAGAAAAGTCCCTCTTACACTGACATGAGAGAGAGAAAATATCTAGGTTTAAAAAAAGGTTATATGGGGGAATAGTGGGAAAAATGGTAAATGACATGTAAGTGGCCTCTAATGAGTTGCACCTCAAATATTCTTCATGTGTAAACAGTGTAACATTTAATGTTTTTATCTAAAAGCTACTCCATGTAAAATGGTATTTATTACCCATCTTTTGTTATCAAATGACATTTCATATGCTGCAGCAGGTGGCTTCACATCAGTCCCTAGTAACAAAAGCATGTTTTATAATGGGTTTAAAACCCTAGGTCACATTAGCAGGTTAACAGCATCCAACTGGGAACACCTGCAGTTTGAGGAAGATCATTTCTATGTAATACTATTTTCCTGCCCAAATAAATAGACAAATAGAAGGCTGCAGATAAGCCTTCTGATTACCGAAGCGTGGGTTCCAGATGCCAAGTATTGCACATAAATTCTCTCCAATCCACAGTAGTATAAGCGATGCCGTCTTCTGTTTCTCGTTCACTAGAACTTTCATCAAGCACACTCACTGGGCTTTTCTGTCCTGGTCGAGCAGACAAAATGCGAGGTGGAAAGATAGCTACAAAGTTGAAGGGAAAATAATAAACTTATAAGTACTTACTTTGGACTGATTTGAATTTGATAAAGCGTTTTCCAAACAATGGGCTTTTAACTCCTGCTCATTTTGGATTGATCTCAGGTTGACTTTTTGGAGAATTTAGAGGCAAAATTAATGAAGCAATGTATTACTGCAATGTATTATTTAGTGGATATTTCTCTTTCAAATAATGTTCAATACAAATACTTGTGCAAAAAAGAGGAAAAGAAATTTCACACATCCATAATTCTGACATCAATGATTACTGTTTCAACTTTCTGCTAGCCACACATATGCATGATCATGCGTACATTTGAAACACAGCTCCACTATCTGTCCACATTTAAATCTGTAAGGAAAAGGGTTATACACTGTATACTTAGTAGGCCATTTCAAACACACTTGTATAAATCACTCCCTTTAGGTAACAGTACATATTAATGAGGAGAATATACATACTAACTTCTTGATATTTCTGAAACCTAAAAAGATTTCAACATACTTCAAATGTTCTGAACAAATATGGTATCAAAATAGTCATAAAAACAAATGAGAAAACCCATCACCTAGAACCCCCTTTTTTCTTCCCCCTCCAATTTATGATATTCCAAGCCAAAACGTAATTTATCTGAAGTCTCAACCTCTTTAGTAGGGGCACACATTAGTAATTCTTCTTTTATTGCCTTGTCAATACCATAAATACTTCAGTTCCACACAAAATCCAAAGATTCTTGCAATACTAACATTGAAAACTTAAGTATCTAAGGGCTCCTACAGGAAGCCTGCTCCAACATGCTAGAAATCTAGTGCATTGGAGCAGACTCTATTAATCAAGTCTGCTGGAGCATGGAAATCGATGCACTCCAGCAGCCTTGTGTATCACATGTCTCTGCACGTCCCCGTGCTGAAAAAAATGGCAGCAGGGTGCTTTGAAATAAAACATGTTCAATGAGCTTTAGTTCAAAGCACCCTGCTGCCATCCTTTCAGTAGAGAGATGTGTGGGGATGCTGATACATGTGATGTGTGTGGGCTTTCAATTAATGCATCTTGCTAATTAAGGCACCTGGAGCTGCATCTCAGGTAACATCTAAAAATGTCCTAAAAGTCTAAAAATGAAGTATGTTTGAAAAACAAACAAACCACAGTTATTGTGTCATGTCAAATACAAAAACTACAATATAATACACCTCATATACAACCTTATGCACAGACATCTACATAACTTACAGCAGAGTTCTCTAGATGATAGGTGGCATTAACTATAGGAAACTGAACTACAGTACTCATCTTAAGTCTGTTTATTCTTTAGGTTTTTGAGACACCAAGAATATAAAACCAACTTTGTAGCTTCAGTCATTTTTGCTGACATGCAAAGAACATAGAAACAAGACTGAATAGTTATTTTTTTATGTTTCCATATTACTTTTGATAAGCTATTGGAATAAAAAAGATAAAGGGGATTTACAAATAGTTCTGGTGCGGCATATTTAATTTAAATACAAGGAAACAGTTAAGAACAGAGATAAGTAGTTTTCTCAAGAACATACAACTGATCAGTACCACAGCCAGGAACAGACTTCCATTTCTTGGCTTCTCCAAACCAAACAGCCAGGAACAACTTCAGGTTTTTTCCTCTTAAGAAATATAAACTAAATTTCAGTCATTATAAGTGTTCTGGTAATAACTTTTTTGTGACAGACTTTCAAAAACCCTGCTGGTTTGATTATTCATCAGTTTCAAATCATAGAGGAGTTGGGTTAACATTAATTGTTGAAAATCTCAGTAAAAATGAAGCTTTAATTTAAATAAAACCAAAATGTAGTATTAGTAGTATACAAAAATAATTCCAAATATATGTAGCATGGCATTCACAAAAATGGTTCATTCAAGTTATAACATAGTTTTTTTCAACTATCTACCTTTTTCTTTTTCCTTAAGATAAGCAGAAACCAAATCATGCAGAAACATGATTAATTCCGCATCCATCGTTACACAAATATGGTCTGTGAATTCAGTTACCACACTGCACTCCACCTTTGGTTTTACACTAGTATCTGCATAAAAGATAAAAATAATCTTAGCATATTATCAAATGCAGATTATGTAAAATCATAGAAACTAATTTAAAAGAGTACCAGTAAAAACTAATAAAATACCAGAATTAAGACTGCTCATGATTTACAACCTTAACTTTGGGAAAACTTGTAATAAAAGAATGCTACTTTCTACATTAAAAAAGGAATATTCTTTTCATAAATAAAGGAAGGAATATGTATTCTTTCCATAAATACAGGAACTGCTATCATGGGGATCCCCAATGATTGCCAGTTTAGAAGAGCACCAAGTACAGGTAATAACCTTATCTGTGTATAATTTTAATGGACAGTACTGAAGACTGAAATCAAATACGTCAAATTTGGCAGAAACAGAAAGGGCAACTGAAATAACAACCAATATAAAATATTGATCAAACAAAATTTCAGCAGAGATTAGGACCCCACAAAGCAAACATCTAAATCAGCAATCTAATGTTCAAAAGAGCTGAATTCTCCCCAGCTCCATTTGCAGTTGATGAGAAAAACAGTACTCTGTACTTCCTAGTATCAAGCCATTAATTGTAGATACCTACCTTAGGTTCAGTTTTTTTTTTTTAATGGCCCTTTTTCTAAAAAAGGATTTTAAGAAGTTAATTATATTAATCCATTTATTTGGAGAGTTCATAGAGATTTTATTTGTATAAACATAGGGTTTTATAAAATGTCTGGTCTCTACCCTGGGTTTCCCATTCCCTCAAGAGAGCATCCAATTCCATAGGTTCTATTTTCTATTTTACACAAAGGTAACACTTCTAACCTTAATTTAGTAATTAATTCCTAATTTTTCCCTGTGCATGATCAGAATAATGTAATAGCCTTGAATGAGCAAAGTAAAAGAAGGATGTGGATAGCACCTTGTAATGAAGGTTCCTGTGGCTCTTGAACATGAATGGATTTGAAATCCAACTGCATCCTTGGTAATGCAAAGATGGTTTCTGTTTCATGGTTATAACTGGAACCTCCTCTGAATCCACTTAACAAGCTTGAGCTTTTAACTGTTGTGCTGCTCTCTGGGTTATTGGCATCCACATTTCGAAGGAGATTTAGTTCTATATGGACAACACAAGCTGTAATTTAGCAATCTTTATTAAACAAATCTTACCTGTATTTAAGGAGACATATTTGCAAGTGACCTGGTTTAATTACGATGGCATTCTGCATGGTGAGGTGCTATTTCAATTCAAACCAGTTTCTTAAGCATTCAGGCTAAGAACAGCTTGAAGTACACTTACATACACTGTTAAGCAAATTATGCACCTATCTAGTAACAGTTACCTGTTACCAACTGCTTCTCACATGATAAACTCAGGTTGCATCTATATCAGATAAGTGCACTTAAGCTCAGCTATTTTCATGGCTACTACTTTCTGTCATATGAGTGCCATCTCTCATAGCTCAGGAAAAGGCAGGGAGATTTCTTGCTCTCAAAAAGGGCTTTATTGCAACAAGTAGCACACACTCAAAGATGGCTGACAACTTCCTGTTGATGTCATCATGTCAGCTCTCAGGAAGGGAGTTAACTCTCATTACTACAGCCAATAGCAATCCTAAAGCTATTTGGAAACCTTAAAAATAGGGAGGGGGGAGGGGTGCTTTACACTTAAAGGAGCATTGTCTGTCTAGACTTTTGTACTGCCCCATTACTATAGCTTAAGAACCCACAGGAGTTTTGCTATACTAGTCAGTATTCAGGAAGCCTCCCCTCCCCCTCTCCAGTGTACTTCTGATTTTCTGAGAAGGGGTGTGGATGGAACAACATACCTAAGATAAAACTTTCCTTTGCTTATGGAGAGAACAAAAATGCAAAATACCACTTCTATTCCAATCTTGCTTACCTAGAATCATGGGGGACCTGTGCTCTCAATAGCAGGAACTCAAATTAGTGAGGTATGTATGTATTGAAGAGTTCTAAGATTTACTACTTTGTCATAAAACTGGCAAACCTCATTGACACAGCTAAAAAGTATATCAAGAAAGGGATTTGTTCCATACAAAATTAGTCCTAAGGAAACAAAATATGCTAATACGACATTAATATTTTATAGTCAAGTATTCAAGTGTTAGGTGATGCTAATGGCAGACTAATACTATACCTGAGATAATCTTAGCTATTGTCTGTACATATACTGTAAGACTGTAAGATACACCTTATTGGAGGAGTCGTGTGTGATCACATATTTAGAGGCTTCTCAAAACACATATTACTCAAGGAGGGATCAACTTAAAGTTGCACTTCCAATTTTAACTAGATAGCCTTAACTTCCCACTGATATTTTTTGGTATTTACATTTCAAATGCTATGTCAACATGAATCGAAAGATCCTATGCATATGCACACACAAAAAATAAAGGTTTTTAGAAACTAACTAGACTTTGTATAGTGGTAACGATGTATTAGAGCTGAGTTTTTGGTTGTAGCCATGTTGGTCTAAGGACAGGCAGGCGAGGTTCTCT
This sequence comes from Crocodylus siamensis, assembly GCF_052110815.1. Classification (NCBI taxonomy): domain Eukaryota; kingdom Metazoa; phylum Chordata; order Crocodylia; family Crocodylidae; genus Crocodylus; species Crocodylus siamensis. The sequence goes on along the minus strand of NC_143396.1, from coordinate 110,249,627 downwards.
GGTCAGATGTGATATCTTTTGTTAGACCAACTGAGTAATTGGAAAAGAGTCCTTAGCAAGCTTTCCAGCACAGTCACCCTTCACCAGGCACAGAGAGTCTCTGCTGGTCAGTTTTCACAACAGTGTATTAAGCCCATAATAAATGTATTAAGCTCTTAATAAATGTATTAAGCATATAAGCGCTTAATACAATTTATAACAATGTATTAAGTGCTAAGTTATTCTTATGACCTGTCAATACTAAGAAATGGTGTTTTATGCTCTTCTTTTGCATTACGTTTTCCAAACAGTAGTACACCAATGTGCTTAAAGCCCAGCTTAACAGCTCATGCATCCTTATTCTAAGTCCGAGAAAACAGCATCTACAAAGCTCATTCTAGCATCACTATATGTTTTCACTATCCATATTCAGGTTCCGTATGATCCTCTCACCATTCATCTTACTATTTATGCAAGTTTTGTGTGAGTTAACATTTTAAAATCACTTTTGAACAATGTGAACCATACAGAGTACAGCAAATGGAAATGAAAGGATCTATATAGATAGCCCTGCTAATTTTGGGAGCAAAGTGTTCTGAAACAACTGAACAACTGTTCTGGTCTCCTTAAAATATATCAATGAATGTATGTGCATGTTTGCGTACACCCTGCCCATATACATGTGTATATCTGTGTATACACACACACACACACACACACACACACACACACACACACACATATACTTTCATTGATATATTATAAGGAGACGAGTACAGTATAACATTGTTTCAGAGCACTTTGCTCCCCAAAAAAATCAGCAGGCCCATCTAACAAAATTTTAGGGAAATGTCCATGTCCCCCTCCCTGCCCCCAATCAGTAGCATTCCAACATAAGTAAATATTTCAACCAAATGCATGAAATGAATGGAATCATTTGAAACAACGATTACTGCCAAAACTGCACTCAGTTTATTCAGCTTTTCAGAATTCACTTATTTTTACTATAGAAGCTTAGAGACCCAAGTTAACACCAGGACTTATGGCATAAGTAAGATCCACCTAAGCCAATAGGCCCATTGCAGTAGTGAGATTAAGGCATAACAGTTTCTGTAGCCAACAGCATACAAGGCAGTGATGTGGCTAGCAGCACATCTGGTTGTCTGACTGCCTGACCTGAATGGCTAGGTAAATCATCATTTGCATCTGTGTCAGCTAGGCCATGTACAAAGAGAGGAAAAAAGTGCTGCTGCCTTAAGATGCAACTAAAATAAAGGATAACTATCCTGTAGCAGACACATGCAACACTATTCGAATATATCATGATTTCACCTTTAAAATGGTATAAGTTCTTCAACATCTGACAAGTTAAAAAAAGGTAAAAGAAGGCTACTGTTGCAGGAAAAATGTTGACTCATGATCATTTCTTTCTTTCTTTCTCCAGACTGATACTTGGCCATTAAAACATCCAACACACAAACATAAGTTTGGGGGTTTTTCAGGTGTTACATTTGTTTGTATTTTTAAATACTTGGGAGGCACGCAGGATGTATGGTAACAAGTCTACATACAGGAACAGACTAGATAGATATGATCTTCCCAGTATCTGTACCTGCAAGCTTTTTGACCACCACATCCTGTCGCATCATTTAGAAGGAAGAAATACACTTCACAATATCAGTACAGTATTTTTACACATCCATAATTTGTCACAACTGAATTTCTTTGATAAAAAAGAAGCTATACATCTTTTAGTATGTCCTACAACCTGCAGATGTTTTGCACGAAATCCATTTCAATTACATTTCTATTCATGCAGTAATGATAAATTACAGCCCTATGTTCTCTAGATTTTATAATAATCATGATGTGCCTTTTAATCCATGTTACAACTAACTAAAAATGGCAAAATTTTCTGAAACTTTAAAAGTTAGCTCCAGATTGCAAGTAAGCATAAAAGAATATCTTGTTGAGTGTTACAAAAAGAGAGAGATTTGGAATGCAAATACCTTCCTGTATGTCAACTTGTCACCATACATCCTCTGTGCCTCCTAAGTAGTTAAGGTTAGCATACAAGGTTTTCAAGTCAAAGACAGTTTGACATATCTATCATTTATTTTAATGCAATTAATTACAGCATCACATTGCAATACTATATTTGGGCAATTTTAAAAAAAAGCCAGATAAAATAAAATACAGAGAAATGAGGAACAAAACTAATGGAAATGATTGTAACAGATACAATATACTGACTTCAAGTGAGTAACGTCTCCAAGTAGTCAGTACACTGTTGAATTACATTCTGTAAATACTACTAGCCTCAGAAACAAAATACCTATTTATTTTAGTCAACTTGCTTTCCCTTTTTAATTTCAACAGCTTTAGTTCAACACACCCTGCAGAGATTGGCAATCAGAACAGAAATTATGGATGTGAATAAATGAACATGAAATCTTACCTTCATTCCTTGTAGCTGTAACATAATTGAACCACTCTTTCACACTTGCAACCCCATGTGGTGGATTTTCATGACGACGCCTTGTTATCTTTGTAATTGTTGCCATCGGACTTTCTAGGGCTCCACAGGGCTTGGTGACCATTGTATTGTGACCCAAATGAAAATCCAGGGTTTGTACAACATACGTAGAATGCTCACTAGAACCTGTTACAATTAAAACACACACACATTCTGAATGTTACAAAAGTTAGATTCTCCTCTCAGATGCACAAGTACAAATCAGAAATACTTCTAGCAAACCAGTGAAGTAAAGCTTGTGAGTGACAGAAGTCAAATCCTCAGCAGCAATGCAGACAGAAACAATTATTAATGCAACAAGTTTAACTTTCTACTTTTGCAATATGTTGGCTTCAACTAAACAAGGTAGGAGCATGACATTTGAAAATGTCACCTGGGACCTTCAGGTCCAGTCTGCTACCACTGCAAGCAACTATGTTGTACATTTGCCAAGGATGTATTAGATCGTTCAATTAGGTGTTTTCCTTTATATACCAATGACAGGTTCATATTGCTTCTGTCCCAAATAAACAACACATTTTGAGGGAAAAGAAGAAAATTGATTCAAAATATAAAAACAGCTCTACATATGCTTAGTAAGCCAATGCCAATTATGTTTTAAAAAAAGAATCCTAAAGTACAGGATGAATAAATGCTTTACTTACCATCTTCCCAAATTTTTTGTGCTTCTGTCCAGAATGCAATGTTGGGCTCTTCAAGGTGAAACAGTGCCCAAGATTTTGATCGGAAATTAGGTCCATGGAAGCATGCTAGTGTCATGTGATTTCCATGCAAGCTCATTGATCCTCCAAACTGCATTCCATCTTCTGGTAAAGGAATTTGAAATAAGGATATATGACAACCTGAAACTACCTTCAAAACTCCTGGCCAGTGGCGATGATGCGCTGCATCCAGCACTAGAGGAAAAAAATAAAGTCACTGAATCAGAGAGACTCAGGGCTAGAAGGGACTGCCAGAGGTCATCTAGTCCAGTGGTTCTCAACCTTTTTTGTACCAGGACCCATTTATAAACATTGATGGCCAGCCCCAACTCAATACCTCTCACTCCCAACCCACTGCCCCCAGGCTCCAGCCCCACAATGTGTGGGCGTGGGTGTGTGGAGGGTATGGGGGACCACAAGCAGCCCCTTGCAGGCTGTAACTCTGCCAGCCTGCAAGGGAAAACCCACAGCTTCCTGTGTTTTCCTCCTTTAAAGGAGAAATCATTTTTAAAGTTTGTTCATGACGCTTTTGTATATTCTTGCCACCCACTTGGGTCCTGACCCATGGGTTGAGAAACACTGATGTAGTCTAACCCCCCTGCCTAAGGCAGGATCATCCATAACAAAAACAGCCTATAAAATCAATAATCTCAATTCTGCATACAAATGCCATCAACCCTGACGCCACACAGACCTAATAACCTTATCTGCCAGAGGTAAGTAGAGGAACCATGTCAGCCAATGTTCTGCTTCTATGAAATGTTGTCAATATATGTTCAAGAGATCCTGGCAGAGGGCCATGCTCCTCACTACAGAGGAAAGCAGAACTCCCCCTACTGTCTGCTGACCAGTCTGACCATGGGGTAAAATTCCTTCCTGCCCCCAAATATGGTGACTGGTCTGATCCTGAGCAGAGGTGCAAGACCCTCTAGCTAGGAACCTTTAGCTTTGGTCCCAGCAGGAGCACTAGCACACCCCAATAAAAATCCCAAGCCTTGACTATAGCCAACACCCAATGCCTCCAAAGGAGGCTTGAAAACAGTCAGACGCATGTAGCAGAAAGGGGCGGGATAAGGCAGGGGGTATCAACTAAGCCCAGAAGCCTGGGAAATACCCCTAGTAGTACAGAGTCATAGCTACATCTAGATCATCCCTGACTAGTGGCTGTCGAACCTCTTCTTAAACACCTCCAGTGACAGAGTCCCCACTTCCCTAGGCAGTCTAATTCTACTACCTCACTATTCTAATGGTGCAGAAGTTTTTCCAGACATCCAATCTAAATGTACTTTGCTGCAATTTAATGCCATTGGCCCATTCCCTCCTCTCTGTAGCAAAAGAGAAAAACTTTCCTTATATGACTTGCTTCCCAAGTCCTTTAACATCTTTGCTGCCCACCCCAGACCCTCTCTAACTTCTCCACATCCTTTTTAACATGTGGAGCCAGAACTGCACATAACACTCCAGATGAGGCCTAACCAACAGGAAGGAATTTTCACTTCCTGTGTCTTGCACCTAATGCTTCTATTGATGTATCCCAAAACCAGGTTCGCCTTGTGTGCAGTTTCACCACACTTCAGACTCAATATAAGTCTGTGATCTACCAGGACTCCCAAGTCCTTTTCCAGAGTGCTGCCATCCAGCCAGATGTCATCCATTTTATATTCATTTTCAATTTTTCTTCTTGAGGTGTGGCACCTTGCATTTCTCCATATTGAACTTCATCCTGTTGGCTCTAGCAATTTTTCCAATCTGTCACGATCCTTCTGGACTGTGCTCACATCCTCCAGTGCGTCTGCAATCCTTCCCAGTTTTGTGTTGTCTGTAGACTTGCTCAATAAGCTTTCTATGCCAGCATCCATATCATTAACAAACATGCTGAACAGCACCTAACCTAGGGCAAACCCCTGTAGACAGGGAGAGCATTGAACTGGATAGATTTAGAGTGGTCCATTACCATTCTTGGCATCCACCATTGTTAGTTTAGAGATGCCAGAGGAAACATCTCCAATTATTCTAACAGCTATTAGTAGAGCTATTATCTGTGAATTGATCTAGTCTCTTTTTGAACCTGGCCGTGCTATCTGCCTCTACTAACTTTTGTAGCAGTGAATTCCGTAAGTTAAAAAAGTATTTTGTCTTGTTAGTTTTAAACCTGTCTCCTAATTTCAGGGGGTGCCCTCTAGTTCTAGTATTCTGGGACTTGGTGAATAACAGTTTGCTGTTCACTTGCTCCACATGCTTCATGATTTTATTAGACCCATATTATATTTTTAGTCTTTCTTGGTACGGCACCTGTTCCATACTCCTGATCATTTTGGTTGTCCTTCTTTGTACCTTTTATAATTCTACTACATCCTTTTTGAGATGCAGACCAGAATTGCACACAGTATTCAGTATATGGGTGCACCATGGATTTGTATAATGTGCATAATATTATCTTCTGTCACCCATGTAGTTGGGCCTAAGCACTCTTCAAGCAGGTGACAAATTTATCCATGAGAGATGGTACTGATGGGGAGACATCAGTTTTCTGGACATATGTTGGAAGAACAATGCAGCCAAACATAAATTGTCAAGCCAGTTCCTAACTTGTGTGGAGTTATTCTGTTTCAGAAAGCAGAGGATACAACTAGGGGATCGTCTGTCTCAGGTCTTGTCCTGACCAACAGGAATGAACTGGCAGAGGATGTGAAAGGTGGGAGGAAAGTGATGACAAAATGATAGAATTCCAGATTCGGAGACAGGGAAAGCATGAGGTCAGCAAAATTAGGATGCTACTAAATTTCAAAAAGGTGGATTTGATCTGACTCAAGGAGTGAATAGGCAAGGTGTAATGGGAGAATATACTGAAGGATAAAGGGGCCCAACAGGACTGGGAGCTTCTAAAATGCACAGTATTGGAAGACCAAAAAGAATCTGTCCTGACATGATGGAAGCAGAAGGATAATGGCAAGAGATCAATATGGCTGCACAAGGAGCTTCTAAAATGCCTCGAATGCAAAAGGAAAGCCTACAGGCAATGGAAGAATGGGCAGGTCACCAATGATGTGTACCAGGAAATAGCAAGAACCTGCAGGGGCAAAATCAGGAAGGCAAAGATAAAGAACAAGCTGCATCTAGCAAAGGAAGTTAAGGAGGTTCTCTAAGTATTTTGGCCAGAAATGACAGACCAGGGATGATGTAAGTCCGCTGTTAACTAGCCAGGGGGGACTCCTAACAGAAGATGCAAAGAGGTCAACAGCTACTTTGTCTCAGTCTTCACAAAAAAACTAAGCTACAGTCAGACACCTCATAAGGATTATCTGGTTTTGGGCTTGATGGACTGACCCAATAGGGCACTTCTTATGTTAAGATAAATGGCACCAGAAGTGGCCATTGCTAGTCACCATGGCAATGGCTGCAAGGACAGGCATCATGTCAAAAAAACAAGTTTTATGTCATATTTCTACAGAAATCAACTATTGTAAATTCTAACACCTGTCTGATGTCACGAGATATAGGAAATACAAATAGCAACAAAGGTTAATCAAAAAAAAGGCTAAATACCACAGGACCCTAGAGGTACAAACTGTCAAAACAGATTGTAATACGAATGTGAAGAGGAGGATACACTTCTAAAATAGTAGCAGTAGTAAACAAAATTAACATAGACCAGTTATATTGGAGAAATAGGACGGTACAGAAGGGCAGCAATGAGATCCAGAATGTAAGCATGAAGGGAGCTTTTCTGTACCATGCAGCAATAAACATGCAAACCACAGGTTTCTTGTGGTTTAAGTCATAGAACACCAAAATAAAGTGTACCTATTCTGACCAACAAGCTTGGCCATCAAAATTACTGAATAGAACATTCACCACTGGAGATGTTTCATTAGATTTGGAATAAGGTATCTGAACATTATATACCACGCCACACTTTTTTGTTTTAAATAACTGTATCTCGTTTCCCCCCCTGCTCAACATCTTGTTTTTTAACAACTGTTAAACATAAACTAAGAATAATTGTTGGCTAAAGAGACTGCTGCTTAAACAAATATTCAGAATTCCAGTCAGTAGAAATGGTGATCAGAAGATGAATACTAAAAGTAACATGAAATGTTCTCTGGTCTGTTTACCTAAGGCATGACAGGTGCATCAATGTACCAACTACTTCTAAACACCAGATCCTATTGGTTATTAACTTTCAGCTTTTCTAACAAGTAGAACTGTTTGTAAAATACAGTTTATGAAAAAACACCAAATATTTTCCTTTCGTATGGTATTTTTTTATACTATTACTAGAAAAAGATATATTGAAATAATTCCATATTAAATAGGGCTGTGAATTAATTGCAGTTGTGTCAATTGCTGTTCAAGTTAATTTTTTTAAGGCATTAATCAAGCATGTGGTTTTTGAGTGCGCGCTTGGGCTCTGCTTTGCTACCGCCACCACCGCATTTGGGCCACCCCATGAGGCAACGGTGGCAGTGCAGAGGACCACAAGGCAGCCCAGGTGTACACTATGGGTTGCTGCTGCAGTGTGCAAGGGGCGCACACAGACATGTAGCCACAGCCTGCAGGCAGCCACGAACACAGCCTGGCAAAGTGCAGAACAGTGTGCAGCAGACAAATCTGTGAAGGGTAAGGGGTATGGAAGGGTGCAAATCGAGGGCCCCATGGTGAGGGATGAAGTGGGGCTAGGGCAGAGGCAAGTGGGCCCCTGGGGCCAGGGCCAGGCCAAGTCGTGGGACAGAGTCACAGGCGGCTCTCATCCATGGGCATGGGGGCTGCTCCCGCTGCTGTGCACATCCCAGGGGAGGCATGGGGGGCACATGCCCCCTGGATTTGTGCATGGGACAGAGGCAGGTTGCCACTGCAGGCTGGGACTCTGTGCCCTGCTGCTGTTGCCCTGGGAGCCGCACGACCCCATGCTGTGCCTCCCACAGCCAGGCAGGCAGGGGACACGGTACAGCCAGGGCACAGCTCCCGAGGCAAAGGCAGTGGGGCACAGAGCCCCAGCCTGCAGCAGCAGCCCACCTCTTCCCCATGCACAAATCTGGGGGGCACATGCCCCCGCATTCCATCCCCAGGGTGTGTGCAGAGGTGGAAGCCCCTCCCGCAGCTCTGTCCCACAACCCGTCCTAGCCCCAGGGCCCCATTCACCCCAGCCCCTGCCCCTGACTCTGCCACACTCCCTCACTGTGGGGGCCTTGATGTGCCCCCATGGGCACCTGCTGGGTGGTGTGTCTGTTTGTCTGTCCCGCATTCCCAAGCCACAGCCCCATCAGCCTGCTGCTGCCCCTTACTCCTGACCCACAGTACCCCATATCCTACCAGGGTATGCGGGAACTCCCTGTCTCTGGGCTCCAAACCCCTCCCCCCCACACACACACATACCCACAGCCCCCCACACCTTCAAATTCCCCTCCACACCCACCCCACAAAGTACCTGCATAATTTTGCATAACTGAGTTTTTCTGCACATAATTTTGAGTTTTTAGCTGCGAATTTAAAAATTGCAATTAATTACAACTAATTTTTTTAATCACACAACTGATTGCAATCAAATTTTTTAATTGTTTGACAGCCCTAATAGTAAACCGATCTATCTTGAGACATCATACGTTCCCATTTTTCCCCGTCTGGAAAAGGGGGAGGAGTGAGAACAAAGCGAGGGAAAACCCATGTATAAAATAAGAATATTAAAAATGAATGTTGAAAAAACAAAAAAACAAAAACCATATCAGCATGGTTTAAGATGCAAAACTTTTATTTGGGAAGATGATTAATTTCTCAGCTAGAAAACTCAACAACAAAATTTTTATCCATTTTCATCTTCACATGGGTAAAGTTACTGATAAGCATACATATCTGTAGGAAGAAAGATGATATTTAATTAAACTGTTTTAATACATACATTGCTCATGTGAACTTCTTTCTGTATTGTTAGGTACTGTCTTAGGAGGAAGATAAGGAACAGGCCCCCAGGTAGATAGAGCTCGCTTGCTGGTATCAAACTGCTGGGTAAAGAACTCTTGGAGTTTCATTCCTATTTTTATCAGGTCTGGGGTGGTTGATCTTGAAATCATCACTTGGAAAATATCCCACTTCAAATCTCCATGGACAAATATCTCACTAGAATATATATATAAAAAAGAACAAGCAGAACTAATTCAGTTTATTTTGGTCAGTACAAAAAGGTACTTTTTGTTTTCTTAACGTGCATTTTTTGTTGTCATTACCAGGTAGAACCTAACAAATCTCTTATGAAAAATTTACTTTTAAACCACTGCAAGGGAGCAGTGCAGAGGGTTTTTTTTGACCCCTGGATACCCAGGGGTCAAAAAAAAAAAACCCCTACAGAGAAAAAGAGCTGAGCAGTGCACACATGGGTAGCGTGTGCCACTGAAAAGCAGAGCTGGGCCAGGCTGCCTGGTGCTTTGCTGCGGCTGCCAGCCAGGTTTTGTGCAGCAGAATCAACACTATTTCAGCCCTAGGAGGCCCCCAGAACCCCAGGTAAGGCTGCTGGCACCAGTGCAGTGCTGGCCCCAGCCTCCTCTACTGCCCCAAGGTAACCTGCCATGTGCCAAAGCATATGTAGCACAGACATTCCCCAGGGACAACTAGCAGTGGTGCAAGGCATGCCACTCGTCCTTCGGGAACCAAACATTCACGCAATGTCTGGATGTGGCCTTAGGCTCCTTTTCCCTTTTGGAGAACATGAATAGACAAAATTAGATATTACTCGGCATAAAAAACCCCAAAAAACCCAGAAAGAAGTTTTACCTTTTATCAGAGATACTTGAATCTATATTGTTATATAAATTAACTTTCCACTCATCCTGGAGCTTAAGATCAGCATTACTGAAGATCCCCATAAGGATACTGGATCCCATGTAGTCAACACGTGCTTCAGTAGAACCCATAGTAATCTGAATTTTGTGACTGGGTTGCTGGTTTGGATGTTCAGAAATATGAGCTAAAACAGAAGAATTTAACAACAGAGAAAAGTGTGTTAAAAAGACCAGACTCTGTAGTGCCTGGGAAACCTTGCGACTCTCTGGTGGTGTAGAGAGGCTGGAAAGCCACCAGATCTCCCTCCTAAATGCTTGGGAGTCCTCTTACTGGAGATGGGATGACATACTCAGTTCCTACACCAGCCAGCCTCCAGGATCAGCATACTCTGGGAGTTTTAGGGGAGTCAGAGTGCTATCACAGTCTTCCAGTTACTACCTGATGGATTGCCAGTAAAGGAATGCAGACAGGCAGTGTAGATTCAGAGCAGTCCTAACACAAAGAACAAGCCCTAGAATTCAGAGCTTGTACATAGACTCCTCTACACACTCCACCATGCCCTGCCCGGTGAACAAGAGGTACAGGTAGGAAACCAAAATGTATGCCAAATCTGGTTGTGTCATTAAAATTACATTTAGACAGGAGAATTTTTTTTGTCTTGTACACCTGCCTTCAGCTTCTCACATTAACAGAAATGGTTAGAGGGCTAAGGCACATGACATATGAGGAACGGCTGAAGGAACTGAGCTTATTTAGTCTAGAGAAGAGAAGACAAAGGGGATTTAATAGCAGCCTAAAACTACCTGAAGGGTGGTTCCAAAGAGGATGGAGCTGGACTTTTCTCACTAGTAGCAGATGACGGAACAAGGAGCAATGGTCTCAGGTTACAGCAGGGGAAGTTTAGGCTAGGTATGAGGAAACAGCTCTCTCACTAGGACAGTAGTAAAGCACTGGAACAGGCTACCGAGAGGTTGTGAAGTCTCCTTCCTTGAAAGTTTTTAAGACCTGGCTAGACAAAGCCTTGGATGGGATGATACAGTTGGGGATGGTCCTGCAACTTGGACCAAATGACCTACTGAGGCCCCTTCCAACCCTAATTTTTCTATGACTCTATGATTATGTAAAATCTTTAGTGATATACTTGTATAGTATTATACCCTGAATTGGTATAATTTAAATGAACGTTGTATAGCAAACAAATATCGACCATCTTTCCAACTTACCCACCATCTCCAAGGCGTTAACATCTATGGTACCCCCAACCACACCACCTCTGGAGTCCAACTGTGATCTTCCCAGACCCACAGACATGCTAATTTCACGATCTCTGTTACTGCCAACAGATAAACGACCTTGGCTTTTCAAACCACTGGTGGTCCAACTGAAAGAAGAGATGGGGAAAAATATGCACATATATACATGTATATGAATGCTTTCAATACACACTTTTTAAAATACCACTATAAAGAATAATTAATACAAATGATTTATCATTAGGTCAGATACACACTTATTTTACTGCATATTCTGGGGGGGCCAAGAAAGAAAAAGTTCTTTGAAAGAGAAAACTGTGAGAAAAATAGTTTCAGAAGAATCAGAAAAAGTTTGTGGACAAGCTGCTGGATGTTACATTTCAGTTTCAATTATACATGCTTTTCTCAAAGAGGTAGATATTTCAGAGCTTAAGCTTTCAGCCTTGAAGTGTTTCAGTTCAGGAACATGCCAAGAACAAAATCATGGATGTATTAAATTCTGCGGTAAGTTAACTTTGGAGAACCTAAAAGAGAGCTTCACACTCTCTCTTCCTTCCTTCCTCCTTCTCTCCCCTCTCAAAATTTGGGCTCTAGTGAAATATTTCTTCGTTTCCCTACATTCTCTTCCTGGTGAACAGGGAAGATACAGGAACTGTGAACATAAACCCATTCAATATAAAAATGACCTTTATGGAGCTTTGCGCCTCTTGGAATGGTATTGTGGTCTTAGAACGTGGCTTATGCTGACAATTTAGAGGCTGTTCCTGCTACAATGACCCTGTGGTCACCAGCCTGCAAAGCACAGGAAAAATGTCTCTTCTAGAAGTCAACTACACTGTTGAGGGTGTCATTTCATACAAGATCCCAAGTCCTGAACGTAGCCCCAAGCAGATACCATCATTTATAGCAAGTTTCCTTTTAAATGGATAAATTAATCATAAGTATAATATGCAATATTATGATAGTAGTTTTTAGGATCTCTTAAAATGGGCAGGATTCTGAAGCTGTAAAAAATTCAAATCGCCTACAACAGCAATGCTCCTATAGGTAAGATGAACAGCACAGGACTGTTCTATGAGCTGGATCAGGCCCTGCACACCCAATATAGCGCACCCCACAGACCATGGCGCTCCCCACAGACCATGGCTGGATGGTAGTACTAAGGTCCAAGGGGCTTGACAGGGGTAGAATACCCCAACCTAGACAACCACAAGCTTTGAATGACTTGAAGGAACAAAGATTGATTAGATTTTCCAGCAATATTTTATATGTTCAAACATCAACAAACAACTAAAAGCCCGATTTTTTTTTTTTTTTAAACTTACGTTGTGTTGCCCATTACATTGCTCATATTCATTTGGACATTTAGTTGTTTCAAATTCATAGCAAATACAACCAGCGTTTCCCACGGAGCACCTTGCTGACTTCCAGCTTTATTAGATTTATTAAATGGAGTTGAAGTTTTTGACAGAGTATCTAAAAAGACAGGAAGTCAAAACTCAAAAAAGTTGCCTTCTATTTGGAAAATGTTTAGATTCAACAGTAAGTTTATAACACTGAAAGATCCTAACAGAAGACAGATTGCCACTATATTCAAAGGGCACTACAAAAGAAAAACAAAAAAATTAAAAATGTGAAGTTTTCTGTGTGGCCTTAACGATCATGAAAATGGACTCCTTTACTTTTCTATCAATACTATCATTAAAATATTTGTTTAATCTTTACTCTTCTACACAAGATCTTAAAATATTTATTAGACATGCATTTTACACATCAACTACCAAATCTTATTTGCCAGTTACATGAAAAAGATTAGAACATAGTACTTATGTAAAAACAAACAAAAAAATTAAAAATAGGAATTCAAGTTTCTACAAAAGAAACAGTATTCACCTCCTACCATTACCCATTGCTGAAAAAATAGTTCTGAGAGAGAGACATGTATGAAAACACTCACACATTACAAATGAATTACTATGTAGCCATGGATCCTTTTCTTTTTCACACTCCCTGTATGAACTGCTTATACCAGGGGTCAGCAACGTACAGCCAGCAGGCCGGATCCAGCCCATGGAGCCACTGGATCTTGCCTGAAGAGCCACAGGGCTTTGCCTGTGACTGTGCTCATGCCAAGAAGCAAGGAGCTGGGAGCTGTGCCTGCACTGCGGCTGCTTCTCCTTACTCCAGCCCCTCCCCAGGACTACCGTGTGGGCATACCTTCCACTTTGAGAGAAGCTGGAAACTGTGCCTATGTCACTGTCACTTTTCCCTGCTGTTCCCCTCCCCAAGGTTGCAGTGTGAACACAGCTGCAAGGGAGCTGCACCAGGGCTGGGCTGGGGAGTGGGTGTGGGGAGAAGCATGAGCAGCATGGAAGCAGATTCCAGATCCCCAGCCCCAGCACAGCTCCATTCCCAGTAGAAGCTGTCTTCACACTGCAGCTGAGGAGTGGGGCAGGGTTGGGAGAAACAACAGTTGTATGTGTTACCCTGCTGGAGGGTAGCTGCACCAGGGCCAGGGAGCTAGAAGCTGCTTCCACCCTGTTACAGCTCCTCTGTCACGAGACAGAGAAAGCATCATTGTAGCTGAAGTGAAGTTGCAGTACAAGATAAAACTTCTCTTACTCCAGCCACATACCTTTTTCTCTAGCACAAGAAATTCCATAACATTTTTTTTTTTTTTTTTAAATAGAGTAGATGGACTTGTTAGGTTTTGATCTGAGTGCTACGGGAATAGTCCTGTTACAAAGAGAAGACACCAATACAGTGAGAAAAAATGGCCTTAAGATATGATACTGCAAAAAATTTCAAAGGAGCTGAGGACACTTGTCACCTTACCAGATTGTTTTTAGGTCCCAGTTTTTATATAGGCTGCCAATTTCCCCACCTTTGAATTTCATGTTCAAAATTTCAGAACCACTTTATTGAGTTTTATTTCCATCTAAAGCAGGGGCGGCAAAATATGGCCCATGGGCCAGATCCGGCCCACCAGGCCATTCTATACAGCCCATGGGGCCTGTCTAAAAGAAAATATTACTGGCCCGTGGCTACCTGTCTGAAAGCCACCAGGAAGTGCCAGATGCAGCAACAATTTAGGCTCTGGTTGCAAAGCAACCAACCCCAACCCCAGCCTCCAGAGGCTTCTGAAGACTGGAAACTTCTGCCCAGAAGAGGCTTTTGCCTGGAGACTCGGTAGCTCTTCCCCACCCCTCCCTCCATCAAGTGGAAATTCAAGTAATAAGGGTCTCAGGGACTCTTGTTGGGAGAAATTGGGGGATGAGAACAGGGACCATGGGTGATCACCATGCCACCAGCCAGAAGCTGAATGCTATCGGACCAGGCCAGCTCTGTGCCTCCACATGTGGCCCCCTGCTGCAGAGCCGGGGGGAGGGAGGTGGGCACATCCACCCACACACGCCATACCCACACCACCCCACAAATCCCACTTCCTCATCCACATCCCTTCACAACCCTCTCAAACCCCTTCCCACCAATATACAAGAGTAAGGTTTTATTTTGAGCTATTATGCAATCACCTCTATATACACAATACAAACAGGTAAATCAGGACAAAAATATTTGTTGAAATAAAATTAAAATATGTTATAATAGATGTTTGATTTTTAGTATATTATTAGTTTTGTTTTTTTTCCTGGTTCCAAGATGGCACTCCCCCCCCACAAAGGAATACTTCGGGGGGGTGGGGGAAGGGGAGAGGGAAGGGAGAAGATGTAAGACTTCCGATGGCAAAAGGTTAGGGGCTAGGGGTGGAACTTCCAGTCCCAAGATGGCGATCAGGGGGCAAGGCACCCATCAAAGGGCAGGGCTACCTTTACAGTCCTCAACAAGTCACCAAAAGTCATTCAGTGGCCCTCCAGCTGAAATAATTGCCCACCTCTGATTTAAGAGCTGTTCAAGTGCAAGACCAGAATGAAAACTTAGAACTTCAAAGTCATTCCATCATTCTGAATGACTTTGCTATGATGAGCTCTTTTCAGTGATATATTTATAAACTACTCTAGGGATCGCCATGAAACATTTATTTATTTACTTATTTTTAAGTAATCCTCCACTCACCCCTCTGGGGAACTGAAGAATCAGATACACTCCTGGATCTTGTAGCAGCTGGAGATTTTAAACTGTGAGATGCTGTCCCAGGTGACATGCTGTTGTTTGCATTGTGCTCATTGAAAACATTGGGTGACTGTGCCATATGCGTAAATGAAGCAGACTGGGAAGGCTGCTCCCAAGTTCTACAGTATGCTTTACGCGATGATTCAGGAGAAAGATGCTGGCTTACCCCTTCAATGGAATCTGGTGTTCCAGGACCAGATGCTACTGGAAAAGAACAGTGGCCATAATGCTGCATAACTTTATTCTGATTTTGGTTAATGACATGCAACACTGAACTTATGCATACATATTGGTTGATATTTGGTATTTTTCTTTCTTTGCAGCAGATTTCATGCTATCTATGCATTTTAAAAAAAATTAAAAAAAACTGATCCGATTTTCACACTTTGATACATTTTTGATGTTTTATGACTTTAATACAGGAAAACAAATTCCTAGATATTAAAAAGGTCTGCCAGGACAAGGTGCATGGGGCACTGGGGTATGTTTGCTTCTTTAAAGGAGCTAGCAGCCTGTGAGGCTGCTTGCCAGTGGGACAGGGAGCTAATGAAAGGCTCGCATGACCGGAAGAGGGCTTGGGCTGGAGCTATACCCAGTCAGGCAGCCTGTCCCTGGCAGCCACAAGGTGAGGAGCTCCAAGCAGCAGGGCTCCTGAAGGGACTGAAGTTGATATCAACAACCCTGCAGGCCTGGGAGCAGTGACAAACCTCCTGGGCAGAGGAAGTCAGGGTTTTACAGGTAAGTGGCCTTTGTTTTATTTTGAACCCACAGAGGGTCTGTGAACCTGGAGAAGGGGCTGCATGTGGGACTAATAGTTTGGGAGCCTGGGCTGGGTAAGGGACCAGGAGGGCCTGAAGGTCCAAAGAGGCTGTATAAAGAAACAACATCACCAAGACAGAACATATGCAAGGCTTGGGGCATGGTGTAGGGAAGGTACAGAGCCACACAAGGAGCCCTTAAGGTGACAGATGCCCAACAGATAGGCTGAGAGGGCCTGCTAGCTGGGGGGTGCAAGGCTGTGACTGTGGGGACCCAGGAGAGACCCAGTACAGGCTCAGGCTCATGCAGAGCCCACAGGCAGCCTCCTTTTATAACCTTCAGTAAAAGCAAGGTGTGGTGGGTGAGTGATCAGAAGGGGGCTGCAGCTGGGCCTGAGCTAGACAGGGGCCACATGACCAACAGGAGGCATCAGAGCTGCCCTGTGGCAAGGCTGGTTACACAAGGGGTATAGTATCATTTAGCTTCTGCTGCTTTCTTTATTCACCTATACCCAAGTGTGTGCAAAGAATAGGTTACACAATTATTGCTTTTATTCACTTTACAGAATGTATTTAGAAAGTAAGTGGATCTTACCTGGCATATTTATAGTTTGATCCCCTAGAAAAAGGCGCCTGGCTATACTTCTCCTGTACCAAGCTCTTGGGAAGGCTAGAATCTCACTAAGTCGTCGCATGTCATACTTAAAAGAAGCAGATCCTATATCACAGACCGCTGATTTAAAAAAAAAAAAAAAAAAAAAAGTTTATCAAGAGATTTTGATAACCAAACCTAATTGTTTGAGAATTTACCCTTCAAAAGCTTTCAGCTATTTATACCCAATATGGACATACATCATATCATATGGACAAAACAGCACTGCACTTAATACTAGACCAAAGAATGGTGATTTATTTTATAGTTAAACATATGTTTCTTCAAGATTATCTATCCTAAGTGTGTGGCTCCATTTAAGTGTACATGTGTCTCAAACAGGTAAGACTGAAATATTTTAAATGAAATGTTCATTGGACCATGACCAGCCTGCATATTTCCTCAAGCCTGACATGAGTGGGTGGCATGATTGTCTAGGCCAGTGGTTTTCAACATGTGGTCCGAGACCCCTGAGGTTCTGCTGATCATGTCTAAGGGGTCCATGAAAAATGATTATGAGCAATCAAAAGTATGTGAATACTCACACTTACAATTCAAAAGGGGTCTACAGCTCCATTCAAAATGTTTTAGGGGGCCACACAAATGAACCATGAAGACCACTGGTTTAGGCAATCACTGCCAGGTGACTAATGGAAGACAGTCCAAAATATTTCAAATAGAGAATTCAGTCAAAGACTTTTGGGATAAAGCAACCTCAAGGGATCGAGGCTGCTTTGAGCCACCAATTCTAAAACAAAATAAGTCTTCCTTATAGAGAGTTTTCCATTTTGTGGAAAGACTTGAAGGTAATAGTCTGTCAGTGGCATCAGTTATCTTCCAGGTTGCTAGAGGTAATGACCTTAATGCCTAGATGAAGCATCTGTTCTTAATTCTGTGGAATTGTCTCAAAGGATTAACAGACATCTCAAGGAGCAATGTTATCCAGAACGGTCCTAAGAAATACAGAGCTATCAGGGTCATTGTGGCTGTTTCCTGTCTGATTTGCATATCATTCTGGGAATCAATGGTACCAGTGGAAATGAGACTTGGATCCCAAGGTATAAAAAAAATGGTATTTTGAAAAGACCCAGACTTACGTCTCACTTGGAACAAAAAGTTGGACATTTTGAAGAGTCTCTTTTTGCAAGTAAAACTAAAATGGGTTGTCACAGGTGAAACACTGGTGTAATGAGCAAACTTTTCAGAGCAAACTTTTCAGAGAGTATTAATGCATTGTAATGAATTGTCTGTTTAGAAAGTCTGCTAGGTTGTTGCCAATTCCTAGATGATGAAGAGCTATTCTTGCAGTCTCCCCATGTTGTTCACACTATGTCTAAAACACAATCACCTCCTGCCAAGACTATCATAGAAGGCACTTTCTTATTTGCCTACATGGTACGTTGCAGATGTGTTGTCCATGAGAATATACATGGCAGAATTCTGTAAATCAGGTAAGAACAGTTTATTGAATTTCTAGAATATGTATGAAAAGTCATGCCTTTTTGAGACCAATTCCCTTATATTTTGGAGGTGCTCTATGACACTGAGAGGGCCATTTCTGTGTCTAAGGGAGAGAACCTGGGGATACAAAATGCATGTCTCTAGTCCGCAAGGAGAATCCTCTTGAGCTCATCTGAGAAGAGAAGGTATGTTCTGAAGGACAAGAATGAGTATCTGTGAAAATCAGCACCATAGAAAAACAACTTCAGAAATAGGCACTGGAGCTGAGGGAAGTGCTGGGATATAGTTACTTCCTCTAGCACTATAGTGATCAGTATTATTAAGGATTCCATTTACATTCTGAAGTCAATGCTTGTACCTGTTGTCAATAGTATTTGGAAGTTACTAGTTTCTGGAGGGTGTTTTAGGTATAGAAACAACGTGAACTGGTTCTGAGCTGGTTTAATTTACCTCTATTTGCATAAACTGGCTTAGAATTCTGTTCCCTGAACAATAATGGTTTGCAACTTCTGGGACAAGAATGACTGGTGCTAGGAGCTGTATATTTCCCAGGGTTCTAATTTCTTTTGCTTTTGTGAAAAAGTGGTACCAAGTATCAGGTTGATACCAATGATAACTTTGAGGATGGATCTCTGCCTGATGTTTCAGATTTTTTGCCTACCCTGACCTTGTGTTTTGTGTGCCAGATGGCAGGGGCACTGGCTGACTAAGACTGAGTAGAGGCTGGATCTGTCCTGGATGGTTAATCCTTCCCTTGTAATCAAAAGGTGTGTTTTTATTGATTAAAAGCAAATAAAAAAGAAAATTTGAAGAGTGTTAATCTTTAATTAGCTATGGAATTTGTTACTGGAGCAGACTTCACTAAAGGGGAGCAGGCTGATATTGCTCATTCTATCTCATTCCCATGAAAAATAATAGCCAGTCTGTCTCCTGTCCTTGTTGTGGTGTACACAAAATTCAGTAGACGCTGATATTCAAAGATGCCACTTTTACGTGCGTGAAACATATCTAGAATGGAGCCCACAGACACATAGTTGAAGACGATTGATAACTTGCCAGCTATTGACAAATTACAGTTCATGCTGGTTTGGACTGTACTAAAATATACCCTAAAGTTAATATTACATAATATGTATGTACTAAGTTTAACAATGACATAAACTTTTGTTGGTAATAATGGTGCTGTGAAAAATTGTTGGCATTAGAACTACAATTGAAAAATGTTTGAACTATCTGAGCAAATACAAATGAATTGATATTTCCAGCTCAAAACCTTATAAATATCATGATTTTTAACTTGCCTTTGGTGAAATTGAACAACAATTCTCTTTATTCTCTGATTATGGGCCAGATTCAGATTCCTTCAAGCTGAATCCACATCCCCCCGCCCCCCCAATCATGATCTGTAAAATCCATGCAGAGTGATGTCAAAGAACCATCTTAGAACAAACATTCCATTAGAAATTAAATGGGTCTCTAGCAGAAAGGAAAATGTAAACCTACAAACAGACATTTGTGATCACCAGAATGTAATAAGACTCCAACGTGTCTTGGGAACTCATTCACTACAAGAATAAAATCTTATTGTATAGCACATCATTTGCTTTCAAATAACACCTATACAAAATTGATGAAGCAGCATGGAGCTCATCACTGGCACAACATTTATGTAGGTAGAATGACAAGATGGCCAATAAATACCAGATATATTTATTAACGTGGTATCCATTTTGCTTGTTGTTTTGCTTGCAGAGGGACTCTCAAAAAATGAAGCACCACCTGAACGTCTTATTCTGGACAAGCTTACTTTCACAAACTCGAGATTAATGCTCAATGAATCCTTCCGGCCAGTGACTGAAGTAGGTTCCTCATCTACGTTACCTACAAAAAGGAGAAAAGCTCCAATGAACTTCTCAAATTAACACGTAAATGGAAAAATCTTTTTAGGTGCAACTGAAGTAGGAAAAAAATGTTGCTTGGAGACTTAGAGTAATGACCAACATTTGGAAGATAAGGCAAATATTGTTCATTACTCCAAGTTACAATTAACACAGTTTTCAGTTTCTTAACAGAATACATTTAATAGCAATTTGTGTATAGTAACCATTCTTCAGGGCAACAATTAGCCCCTTCTATTCTCTATACCAGTTCCTGGTATTATACACACACACACGCATGTGTGGTATGTTTACAAATGTTTTCAGTGGTTTCTATGGTGTAAGTATAAAGTTGATTTTACAAACACATGATCAAGATGATTTCTAGATCTTCCCAGGGCCAACCAAAACTCATAATCATTGCTTTAGCTACTAGAATATAACAAAGTAATAAAATTAAAAAAACGAACAAAATGCCAATATTTATGTGCCTCTTTGAAATGTGTTAAAACATTAAAACGCTCATTCAGGTGCTAAAAGTCCAACCCAAAATTCCTAGCAGAAAAAGACCCTTTTTTTTTTTTTTTTTTCCATAAAACCATATGCATTTGCCATCTGCAGGTTCATGGACAGACAGATACATAAACCTGCAAAGTGCACGCACACACACACAAGCTTAACTTTTTGCAGCCTTTTCAAATCTTAAACCTTTGTGAAAACTTAGCAAATTTTGCTCCTGTTAATTTTTAAAAATAAAATATTCTGTACCTAAAGCTCCCGATCCAGGAGTAAGACCAGTAACAGCAGATTTTTGCTTCCCTGCTCCATATGGATGAAATACATAGAGGGAGAAATCAGACATGCAGGCTGTGAAGCTCAGGCCTGATGAACTGCTGCTAGAACTAGTCAAATCAGATTGACTACTGCTATGTCGGGTTCTGCCAAGAGGGCTCCCTAGCCCAGGTGATGAACCTAGAGTAAATCCAAAGCATCACAAGTTGAAACAGTTTTGGTGCAAAAACATTGTCAATATGGCTAGGGACAGACATTCAATAAGCCTGAGCCTGAATTGATTCAATCTTTGCAGGTTAGTCTAACCTGGCTAGGCTGAACCAGTTTGTAACTGCACAAACATCCCAGAAATGCAGGCACATGCCTGCAGTGGCTCAGGCTAGAAGCCCTCCCCCTTCCCTTCCATATCGCTGAGCTGAGAGGAAGCATGGCCAGGCCCCAGCAGGACACAGATTAGGGAGGGGTTTCCCCCCCTTGTTGATAACAGAGCATTTATCAGCTCTGTTATCACCATTTATCACCCCATCAAAAAACAAAGTCTCTCTCCATTAGGGCTAAGTTATTTAAGAAGAGCTTGAACTAAGTGGACACAGTCCTATCTGCCACAGCACAGACCATAACCAACATGTGGTATACTAGCTAATGCTGAGAGGTGTCTGTGTAAGGCAGAGGGGAGGGAGAAATCCCTGCTTAGCAGGGAGTGGTGAGGGGTTGGGGGAGCAGGGGGAAGCCAGGCAGATGTCTGCAGTCTCTGCTGGAGCTCCAGCCAGGGAGCAGAGGGGAGGCACCAGCTCTTTTGTGGAGCACAGAACCTAGCCCAGGGAGCATGCCAGGATGCTGGAGGAGTCTGGTTTAACTTAAACCAGAAAGGGATCTGGAATAGACATTGCATAAACCAGTTTGACCCAAATCAGTTAAGTCTGATACTATATTCAACCACATTTATTTCAAACCAGTTTCAGCCATTTTCAAACTGGTTTATGTGCAATGAACATCCATTCTGTTACAGGTTTAAACCAGTTTCTGATCACTTAAACTGGTTTGTGTGTAATATCTGTCCCTAGCCTATGAAATGTCATGTTAATTCACATACCATATGAACTCTTTCAGCTCTCAAAATTGGGGTGTTACTGCTTACTGCTGCCCTTGAATGGGTTTCAGACCTACTCTAGTTGCTGTTCTGCCATACCAGGACGCTCCTCTGCCTCACCAATGTCTCTAGAATGCCATACTTTCTGGATACTCTGTTGTCTGGAAGACTTACTGTACAACAGTCAGTCATGTCTCTGGAAAAATTCTTTTTTCCTACCTTCTGCCTTCCAAAACAAGGGGCACATTTTACCTGGGAGCATGTGATATGTGAGCAAATATGGTAAATGAATACTTCACCTGGAATCCCAGTTTTATTAACTGAGCATTTTGATCCACTTTGTGAAGTACATCCACCAACTGACACATTTTCTGTGGGATACGTTGTGCCTAAGGTCTCCAATTCTCCTCGGTTTGAAGAAAACACAAGGTCTAAGGAAGGCAACTTCAGCATGCATTCTACTCTTGATACTGGTAAGCAGCTGAACTTGATCTGTGAAGGCTAAGCCACAAAAGAAAAGAGAAAAGATTCTAAAAACAAACACAAAACACTAAAAACATCATTCTGAGCCCGAGTTCAAAGAATAACTATGGCTAATTTTAATAAAAAGCTTCTGCTTCACCATCTATAGAGTTTATGTTCAGTTCAGGGATTTTCTAAACCAAAAGGTTTGTTACCAAGAAAAGACAGATGGCAGTCATGGAAGCCTGAAAACTTGAGCAGCTCTGATATAATCACAAACTTCCCAGAATTAGGATGTGAAACCCAGTTCACTTCAATTAATCCAGAGATTTGGATTAAGAGCAGCTTCCTACATGAATAGCAGTACTACAGTGAAGCAAATTACATTAATAATTAGCTATAGCCAAGTATATCCCTTGATCTGTGTCAAAGGTTTGGCCTTCCCAAAGGTATACTTGCCTTCTTAATCCTAATTTATAAGGAAGTCAAGGGTGATCAGACATGTCTAAGTTTTTGATGTCCAACAGCCCACAACAACTTCTGGATCCAAATCTTAAACTTTAAATGGCAAACACTTGCCTTTTGTGTTTATGCAAGAGACTAGGATTCTTGTGGAAGATACCATTTGTATTTATATGGCTCAATTTTTTAATGCACTCGAAGCTGGCTTTTGAAGAAATACTTTTTGCAATATAAAAGAAAAAAACTTATCAGTTCATACACATGCTGGATGTAGAGCCTCATTAACTAATATTTTCTGAATAAGATGAGAATAAGAATTTCTCTCTAGGGAAGACAAGGAGGTCAGAAAAGTGTAAAATTGTAAGAGCTTGACAGCAGCACAACAGAGCAAATCTCACTGTCAATAAGGAAAGCAGTGATTAATTAAAATTTTCAAGAGCCCCTGGGGCTTCTCAAAATTCTTCATTTCTTTTGAATTCCAGTTGCTGGAGCCAATTATTTTTTAATTCTAGTTAAGTAAATTCCCACTCTTGTTAATCTAGCAGCAGATCTCAAAATGGGTCTCTCTAAAGCATCAAGTTTAGAAGCAATTTTTAAATGCATACGTTTTTAAAGAATGCTATTAGCATTGCATGACATAGTGTATATTCTATTACAATCTCACCTGAACTCGCACATAAACTACCACATCTACAGGAAATGATGAGTATGCCGATGTTGATGATGACACTAACGAGGTTGTGGATTCTTCCATGGGATCTTGCATATCAAACTGTCCTATATCATCATCCTGAGAGCTAACAGCTTTAAAAAAGTAGAAAGAACTCATTAAAGTGGTATTTAAAAGGGACTACTTGTTTTATATACCATCAATATAACTAATAAATACCATTAAAAAATTACCATTAATACCATTAATAAATACCATTAATACAAGGGAATACTTGTTTTAAATACAATTTTAAATACCATTATTTAAAACAAATACTTGTTTTAAATACCATTAAAGTGGTATTTAAAAAGGGAATACTTGTTTGATACCATTAGAATTTAAAAAGCCAACAAGTTACATAATAGAATATATGAAAAAAGCAGTAAGCCCATGTTACCTGTGTAGTTCCTTTCTATTGGTGTAATAGGAATGGTTTCAAGAGCCTTCTCTAGGAAGTCCAGTAGGCAGGGGCTAATCACCATTTCCTCAGGCAAGGACTGGAGTGCAACCCATGCATACAGTTTAGCAGTCTTTACTCCACCACTTCCCTTCCCTTTGGCTGCAACATTTAGAACAAATTTGTCTAGTGGAATTAAATTTCGCTGGATGCAAGTATAAGGCAGAGATATTTCAAAACAGTTAGACAAAATAACTTGCATCAGAAAAAAGCCACTAAGAAAATCAGCTAGAAAGAAAAAAGCATATGGGTTTCATTAAGAAATGTGTGTGAATAAGATATAGAATACATTTCAGAAAGTAACATTTTGTCTACTTATTCTTGGTTTCAATTCTTTTCTTACACACCCAGCTCTGGACTTAATACAGTCATTGAAGTCAGCAATACAAAACTTTTCCAAAAGACAAAAGAAAAGTTGCCACAATGTACCTGATGCCTATAGTTTTCCATACAGTTAAAAAGGAAAATTAAAATGACTTGAAAACTTTGATGCAGTTTTGGGAGAAAAAAAATATTGCTTTCAATTGAGAAAAATCCCCAATCGTTTAAAGGTTAAAAGCAAAACCTATATCACCCAAGTAATAAAATCATAATTTTGAAACAGGATATCCTATCAGCAGTTGATAATATCCAAGCTTGGAGGTACCTGAAGCATACATTTATATGAAATAAGAAGATAATTATGATGTCATAGGGATAACGGAGACCTGGTGGGACTCCACCCGTGACTGGACCACGGGTATAGATGGCTATACCCTGTACAGGAGGGATCATGTAAATAAAAGGGGCGGGGGTGTAGCTTTCTACATTAAGGAAAGCTATGCGTCCCCGCAAGCTGATATTGGCGACCAGGGTGGGTGACTGGAGACCCTCTGGGTTAAAATCTGTGGGGAACATGGCACAGGGGACACAACAGTGGGAGTCTACTACAGACCTTCCACCCAAAGTCAAGAGCTTGACCAGGAGTTTGCCTGGGAACTGGCCGAGGCCGCATGGCCATGGTTGTCATGGGTGACTTCAATTACCCAGACATCTTGTGGGAGGATCACTCAGCAAAATCCGAGTGGTTGCAAAGCTTCCTCTCATGCGTGGATGACCTCTACCTGACTCAAGAAGTCTATGGGCCAATGAGAGGTAAAGTGCTGCTTAACCTGGTACTGGCTCCTGGGGATGACCTAATCGGTGACCTAGTGATCAATGGGAAGCTGGGTGACAGCGACCACAAGCTGATCAACATCACCATCCACCATAAAGCTGGCAAGTCAGTCAGCAACACAGAAGTCCTTGACTTCAGAAAAGCTGACTTTGACAAGCTCAGGAGGCTTGTCAGTGAGGCTCTAAGGGACCACAACCCCAGGGAGAGGGGAGTTCAAGAAGAGTGGTTGCTCCTCAAGGGAGAAATCCTCAATGCACAAGCTAAGTCTATTCCATCTCGGAGGAAAGGCAGCAAAAGTGCACACCAGCCCCCCTGGCTCTCCAGGGATCTAGCAGACCTCCTGAGGATAAGAAAGGATGGAGGATGGGATTCACCTCCAAGGAGGATTATTCTGCACTGGGTCTCTCCTGCAGGGAGCAAACCAGGAAAGCCAAGGCTGCAACTGAACTCCAACTAGCTTCGAGCATCAAGGACAATATAAAGTCCTTTTTCAGATATGTGGGGACCCGGAGGAAAAGCAAGGGCAACACTGGACCCCTGCTGAACCAGATGGGGCAACTGGCAACTGACACCCAGGAAAGAGCCAACCTATTAAATAGGTACTTTGCATCCGCCTTTCATCAGTCCCATGGGACGCCTATGCCCACTATGGGACAGGGTGATCCGGGTGAGGGAGATCCCCTGCCTCGTGAAGGAACACCTTGAGAAGCTGGATACCTTCAAGTCAGCTGGCCCTGACAATCTATACCTCAAGGTACTCAAGGAGCTGGCGAGCGTCATAGCCCAGCCCCTGGCATGGATCTCTGAAAACTCCTGGCGCTCTGGTGTAGTGCCTGAAGACTGGAAGAAGGCCAATGTGGTGCCCATCTTCAAGAAAGGGAGGAAAATGGATCTGGCTAACTATCAGTCTGACTTCTATCCTGGGGAAGACCTTTAAAAAGTTTATTAAAAAGAGGCCATCCTTAATGGACTGGCTGATGCCAACATCCTAAGGGATAGCCAGCATGGATTTGTTGCGGGTAGGTCTTGCTTGACCAATCTCATTTCCTTCTACCACCAGGTGACCTATCACGTGGACAAGGGAGAAGAGATTGATGTCATATATCCTGACTTCAAAAAAGCCTTCGATCTGGTATCCCATGATCACCTCTTGGCAAAACTGGCCAATTGTGGCCTTGGGTCCACCATGATCCGCTGGCTGGGAAATTGGCTCCATGGTCACACGCAGAGGGTAGTAAGTGGTGGAAGTCAATCATCATGGTGTCCTGTGACCATTGGGGTCCCCCAAGGCTCTGTCCTTGGACCCATATTGTTCAACATCTTCATTAATGGTATGGACGTTGGAGTCAGAAGCGGACTGGCTAAGTTTGCTGACGACACCAAACTTTGGGACAAAGCATCCACACCTGAGGATAGGCAGGTGATCCAGGCTGCCCTGGACAGGCTCAGCAATGGGTGGACGAGAACCTGATGGTGTTCAACACCAAAAAATGCAAGGTTCTCCACCTTGGGACGAAAAACCTGTAGCATCCTTATAGGCTCAGCAGTGCTATGCTGGCTAGCGCTACGGAAGAAAGAGACTTGGAAGTCATCATTGACCACAAGATGAACATGAGCCTGCAATGCGATGCTGCAGCTAGTAAAGCGAACAAAATGCTGGCTCGCATCCATAGATGCTTCTCAAGCAAATCCCAGGACTTCATTTTCCCCTTGTACTCGGCCTTGGTGAGGCCACAGCTGGAGTACCGCATCCAGTTTTGGGCTCCACAATTCAAAAAGAATGTGGAGAAGCTCGAGAGAGTCCAGAGGAGAGCCATGCGCATGATCAGAGGTCAGGAAAACAGACCTTACGACGATGAGGTTCTTTAGCCTGGAAAAATGCAGGCTCAGGGATGATCTGATGGCCATCTATAAATGTATAGGTGACCACCAGTATCTGGGGGAACGCTTGTTCACCAGAGTGCCAAGGGATGATGAGGTCAAACGGTCATAAACTACTACAAGACCGTTTCAGGCTGGACATAAGGAAGAATTTCTTTACTGTCCGAGCCCCCAAGGTCTGGAACAGCCTGCCATTGGAGGTGGTTCAAGCACCTACACTGAACACCGTCAAAAGCAAACTGGATGCTTATCTTGCTGGGATCCTGTGATCCCAGCTGACTTCCTGCCCTTTGGGCAGGGGGCTGGACTCGATGATCTTCCGAGGTCCCTTCCAGCCCTAATGTCTATGAAATCCATGATTATCTTTCAAATCCATGGAAAAAATCTGCACTTTTTAATCTGTGCAAGCTAAAATGAGAAAATATATTAACCTTAGTAAACTTTGGCGTGATCATGTATGTAAGCTATTAATATCAACACAGTTATTTTCTTCATCAATATAGTCAATTAAAACCAGCAGAGATGAAAAAGCAGTTACTCAATTGGAATTCACTGTCATATAATCAATGGCCATTTGAACACAAGTCAAAATATAACATTAGGGCTAGATAGGATTTCTACAAGCAAGATTTAACGTCAAATAAAGGATTAAGATAGAGCCTCACAATCACTCTTTGTTCATCTTAATTCAGTTCCCAAGTTACTTGGCAGTGAACATTAATGCTATGCAATCTATTTGTGGCTAGTGCTAATGGCCATCTAGAGTAGTCTCCCTCTCCACATAAAATAACAGGAAGTATTTTTTTTTAAATCTTACTCAAATAGCAGGATCAGAAGGTGTCTAATAAGGGGCAAAAGTACTACTATGACTGTCAACATTAGTTTTAGAGGGACACATATATGTGGAAGTGGCAGAAAAGAAAATGGGATATATTTGGGTAAGAACTGAAGAGTAAAGAATTGTGAGCAAGCTTGAAAGGAGAGACACAACATACAGCAGAGGCTGATGGAGGCCAAAAATATTTTGCAAATACTCAGACCCAGAAAAAAGAAGGGTGATGGAAGGAAATAGTAAAAACCTTGTAAAATGAAGAAAATATTTCAATTCACTGCTCTCTCAGAATTTGAACCTACTTATAGAAGCCTTTTTTAATTATTACATTTCAATTTAACTGAATTTTGGCACTGATTAATAATGTGCTCTGAAGGAGAGAAAAGTGAATCCCACAGAAGATGGAAATTAAATCTAGGTACCTCTCGATCTGATATGGCATCCTTCAAGCTACAGACTCTAACTGAAAACAGAAATTTTTTTACTTATTATTAAATTTTAATTTATGACAGTTTTGAATAAATTAGTCTGATATTTTAACTTGTCTATCCCGTCAACTGCTTGTCACCATGGTAAGGAACCTAATTTAAGGAACCATTCTTCAAAGAAGTACTTTCAATACAAAAACAAGACAATAATGATAAACAGGTTACATTCTTGAAAGGATGCAACAGAGGAACTGGTGAGTAACCTGAACGGCATAGATTTAATACCTATTGTTTTTAAGTTCTCAATGCTAATAATGTTTTTTAACAGAGTTTTACCTCCACCACCAAGTCTTATGTTGTTAAAAGAAGAGGTGGAAAAAGTATGGCTAGTCCTTACTGTGATCCACTATGATTGACAGACATGCTAAGAGCCACTTGACAGGAGATCTCTAAAAAGGTAGCTTTGAGAGGTTCAATTAACATACTGCACAGATCTAAAGCTAGTAAATTATATGAAGGAATAAAAAAAGAGATAAAGTTACAGTTTAAGAGGGTAATCTCTACAAGTACCTGATGGGATGGGTGGGGGTTGGGGAGGAAGTAAGGTGTTAGTCTTGCTGTGGGTAGTACTAGATAAAGGAGGAGATGTGGCAGTATCTTTCATACCATACAGCTTGGACTCTTTGGAAAGAGTTCTTGGCAAAGAGGATCCTCGAGAGGTATTTGGAGATTCAGTCTTTAAAGTCTTAGAGTTGTAGTGTAACTGAAACCCAAACAAACAAATTCAATTACTGTCACAAAAAGTAGCAGATCCTTTAGTATTTGCAGAGCATTCAATTGTCTCCAGACATTTTTGCATTTTTTAAATTATAAAATCATTCAAAATGTATAAAACAAATTGGAATGAACCAATGAATTTCATTTACAAAGATGTATAACTTTTTACAAGAAAAATAGTGATACTTGACAACACACAAACCAGAACTGAATCCAAGCAAAGGAAGAAATGCTCATTAAGTACATGGCTGCATAGTGCACACATTACAGGGTTGCTACTCTGTCTGGTGATACTTTTAATGACCTGTGTTTCCCTCTATGTGGCTCTAAAGACAATCCAAAGCTATACAGACATGCACAAATCACTTACCTCTCCTTTTAAAGAAACTTAAATGGTTCAGTTTAGGCATGAGCACCCTATAGATTTGGATAAATAGGATTCATCCTTTCCCCGTAGATGGTATTACTATGCAAAGCAAAAACTGCAAATGATACTTGAGCATCCCTACATTTGCTTAAAAGTTACTATAGCAAGCTGTTTCATGATTGGAATAACTAAATATTTCTTGACATCCTTGGTCAAATCAGCACCAGAAACCTCCACATCTTAAAGACTTAGTGCAAGTCTTTACAAATATAAAATGAATTAAAAATCATTACTTCTTTTATCTATGCCTGATATTTTGGCATTCCTAAGCTGAGTTGCATATGACTTGCATGTAACACTGAAGTTTTTTTGTTTTTACTGTTGATGTGTTTGCTCATATGTACAGAGAGTTTTGCTGCTCTTTACTGGGTGTACCTCCCAACACAGTCTTCAATACACAACATCAGATACAAAGAGGGATTGCACACATTAGCTCTATTCTTGAAGAGTTGTCATGAAAAAAGTGACCTTCACAGCAACATTAAGTACCACATCAAGCCAGGAGGACTGCATTTACCTTGTGGAACACATTTAACCACCCTGTATTCACCGAATGGGAAAAGTGGGAGTTGCACTTCCATTAGTAACACATGCAATGAACCGATTTCCCATGATATGCAAGTACATATCATGCACACCATCTCTCAAAGCAGGGAAGCATCCAAACCAAATATCTTATTTTAACCCAAACATTTTCATGGAACTAAACGGCTTATTTAGTGTAATTTCAAGAAATAACTAAACAAAAATGAAACATTTTCCCATGTTACACCTACAAATATTTTTAAAGAAAGAGAAGCTGGAGCCTACCTACTGCCAGCCTCAGGCCAGGGTGGCTTGTACTGTGAGGGTAGGGGCACAAATCGGAGGAGTGCAGGGAAGACCGTGGTGGGAGGGCCTAAAGGAGACCATGTGGTGGAAGGGGAGAATGCAGGGGATATTGCATAGTGGGAGTGCCAGAGGGAGACTGTGCAGCAGGAAGAGGAGCATGCTCGGCTCAAAGCTTTCACCGATGCTCTGGCCCTGGCCCTGGCCCAGGTAGGCAGAAGCAAGTGCCACTGACTGCTCCAGAGC
The DNA here is from genome assembly GCF_052110815.1 of Crocodylus siamensis. NCBI lineage: Eukaryota > Metazoa > Chordata > Crocodylia > Crocodylidae > Crocodylus > Crocodylus siamensis. The sequence continues at coordinate 110,218,955 of NC_143396.1, read as the reverse complement.
TACCACAGAAGGTAAGTGGCAGGGAGGGCAGGGTTGAGAAGGCAGTGCAGAAGGGTAAGAGCCACGAGTCTAGCTACATGCCCTTCCATCATTGCTTTCCCTGCCATAGCAGTGGGAGGCATGAATTTAAGACAGCCCCTCAATAATTAGATTATATACAGGGAAAATTATAAGAAATGTTTGATTTTCCATGCTTTAAATCTAATTATTGGGGGGCTGTCTTAAAATTTGACATCATTTTGGATTTAGGTAAATACAGTACTTTTTAAAGTCTATTAAAAACACAGCTTATATCAGCTACATGCATTGCTCCCTTTATACATGAACAATTTGAGCCATACATAATTAAACTAAAATAATAAAAATATATCATCTAAATTTAGATCTAAAGAAAATTATGTATTTGCTTGTAATAGTTCTTAGTTGAAGAGAAAAAATAGTTTCTAGTCCCACAATACTTTATTTTTACCTTTACATCCACACCAGGAATGTAAAATACTGTAGTTTCCAGATCACTAGACTTTGTCTGCAGAGATGATGGCACCTTTTTTCCAGCAAGCAAGTGAGTAGTAGATGCATAGTTTGTTTGAAACTTCTTCTTTTTTGAAGGAGACTCCTGGTCTAAACTTCTGGAACTCCGATCATAGCTCCTACAAACAAACAGCAATTCACAACATGTCTTTATACAGATCTAATACTGTATTAACAAGTACGTTTTTCACTGTTTAAAAAGGGTGGAGTCCTTTATAAAAAAAACAACCCAATAATATCAAGTTGCATATTTGATACATTTCTAAACTTTTCATGTACTCCTTATCATAGTGTAGTGAGTTTGGGGTTATTGCTTCGCTCAAACAGTCTTTAAATGTCACACAGTTCTTTATTATCTGGGCACACGTGCCTCTCAGGAACACCAGAACATAAATCAGAACTCAGTACTACAAATTTAGCATAGACCATACAGGGTGTACTCATGGTCTTGATTTATCTCCAGCCCCTGATGATTTGCTTCTGGCTTTCTGGTTCCCCTCTGCACTGCAGTCTTCCTTCTCAGGCTGCCTTTGACTCAGTTGTGCGACATGCTGCTGCTGCTGCTTCTGATCTTGCAGCCCTGGGTCTTCTCCCAGGCCCTGTGCCTCAGATTGACTCCCCTTCTCTGTTTCTCACTCTCTCTGAGTTCTCAGCTTGTAGTTCCCATTCTCTGGCTCCTTTCCCCAGAAGCCTAACTCTCCCTTTGTCCATCTCTCCAGCTGGTCACCCTGGGAGTCTCTCTCCTGGCTCCCTTTCCTGGGAGCTCTTCAGCTTCCTGTGGCCAGTAATTATCTTCTCAGCTGGCCTAGTCCTCCTATGCAGTCTGTAGTCAGTGCCTACTGCCTGCAGCTGGGCTGTAGCCCTTGCAAGCCTGCAGACTGCTACAGCTGAATGTGTGCAGTCTGCTGCGATCCTCTGTTAACCAGCCTGCTACACACAGACACTGACATCATCTTAAACACAAAAAAACTCTGGAATTCTTGAGTATCTGTGTGCAGATTTCCAAGTTATCTTTCAAATAGTACATTTAAATATTTCTTAGGAGAGTAAAAAGGGAATAAAGGAATCCATGTGCTTTGGAGACTTGCATTTCCATTCATAAACAACAGGTAAAAAATAAAGCAGTTCCACTCTGGTCTCTTGATATATGGCTAATTAAATTCAACCTCTTTTACAAGCAGGCATTTTTAATGTTCTCTGGAACAAAAATGTAAACTCAGTCACAATGGCATTCATTTAAATGCCATGGCAACCTTCAAGTGATGCTATCTGAAACCATAAAGTTAACAATTAACAGTTTCTGTGCTTTTCCAATAAGTCAATGCATAGTAATCAGTAAGCGTTATATGTTGTGGTGCACCGATTCATATGAATGGAATCATTATTCTGATTTATGCCTAAGTTACTGTCAATTACAAAAGTAGCATTACTGTCTCTCAACAGATTTCTTACCTTCTTAAACTAATGTCATCATGTTCTTGCTGAAGTGTTGTTGGGTGCAATACACATTTTCCACAATCAATTTCAACTCTAATATCAAGTTCAAAGTCAATATTTCTTTCTGTTGTTGTGCCAGTCACATTCCTGTTGGCAGGAGCTGTTGGCCAGCGTTCAGTAAACAGCTGATGAACTGCAGCAAACCCTGTTGCTTTCTTACGAGAGGTATTCCTGAACAAACAACCACCGCATATTAAATATTAGCGCTGTAACAACTTCTAACATTACCAAATAGTGCATTTGCAGACAACTTAGCTACTCCATATGTGGAATACTTTAAGAAGTTTTCTATAAGAGGTACCATTTGGTAAACTTCCAGAGGTGCACAGCGACATAGCAGCTCACCCCCTTCAAATTATCACTAAATATTTACTGTCTGCTAAATCCGATTGGGCCCCTGTTGTGCTGTCCACTGTATAAGCAAATATAGACGTGGTCCTACAACCTAAAGATAGCAAGTAAACCAGAAGTAAGGACAGACTTACATTTGCACCATTTCAGAAAGTGGGGCAACTTACTTCCTCAGTATCATGTGTCACCTGATTCAGTGCGATTATCTGCCCATTCCTGTCACTCAGTAAAGTAAATTAAACAACAATAATTTCCACATATGTACACTAGCTGTATTGCAAATCAGCAGTAAATTATTACATCTGAGCTTCACCTATTTCAGGACAATAGTAGAGATATACAAACAAAATCAGATGTAGTTTTCTAAGTCCCCATGCCCTCCAAAGGGGTGTAACTGTTTTGTTTGTCCATATACAAGAGGTAGGGTCGAAGAATGCATAACAAAACATGTATACTTGCATGCACGTGTGTATCATTGCTAAAGATGCATTGTTTAATATTATGCCGATACAGATATATACCAAAAGTGTTCTGCTAAGACAGCAGCTGTTAGATCAGTGATTCTCAACAAGGGGGTTGGTATTAGGGATTTGAAAGGTTAAATGGTTAAACTATCATTATATTTATACTGTTAATACATTATAATTAACATTTTAAAACAGATTATGTTGTGTGAATTATTAAACGGTTTACCAGTGCTACTTTTCCAGACCACCCTTCCCTGAGGCAGGTCAGCTTGCATTTGCATACCTCCTGCCCCTTCCACCAGCTCCTGTAGCTGTATAAATTGAAGTGCTGGGCCCGGCATAGGAAGAGGAGGTGGTAAAGCTGAGCGAAGCCAGCTGTCTCCCCAGAGAAGGAGAGGAAGGGAAGGGGAGGCAGGGCAGGGTGCGATGGCCAGCAACAGGAGTGCCACTTGCTGCCTGTACGTCTCACCTTATGGCAAGCAGAACAGGTGTTGGCTATTCCCATAGATGTGTCATCAGTTACATGGTTAACTGATATAATTAGAAAAGTTTAAACAGCTATTATTTTAAATGATATTACAACCCTACTTGGGATGCTGTGCCAGTCTTTGAAAGGTGCAATCAGGAGAGGAGATTAGTGTAGGCTCTTCCCTTCCAGCTGCTCCACCTTCCCCCACGCACCGCAGCACAGGCTCTTCCCTGCTGGCTGCTCTTTGTCCCTCCCAACCCACCTTCAAGAAGGTAAGCACTATAATAGTTAAATTAGTTTTCTTGAATGGGATGCTGCTCAATTCACAGAAGTTATGAAGGGGTACCTCAAGTTTAAAAAAGGTTGAAAACCACTGTGTTAGATAAATGTCAGATTCACAAAAAATAATTATTCACCTTTGGTTATAAAACATCTCCCAAATACTTGTCATCTTATTTATTTCTTCTTCTAATATTTGAATCAGACAAAAGCTTTCAACAGCTGTCATTAAATAAAAACTCCAAGATCTGCATGTGGCAGCTCTACCCAGGCCTGTGCCCTTTCAGCCTTTGTAAATATGGTAATTAGTCCATCCATAATGGAAGCACCCCTTGTTTTTTCCACACCTTGCAGTCAGTAACTAGAGATCTAGCTAATAGCTATTAAGAAAATTAAAAGAACCTCTTCCTTTCAACCCAGTAAAACCCCACCTAAAAGTCCAATGATACAATTTAGACAAATTTAGAGAGAGAGGTTGGAAGAAAAGGTCAACGAAAAAGAAAAATCACATTGACATGTTTGGGTACCAAGGAAAAAGGAAATTTTAATACAGACTTATCAAATCCTCAACTATTCCTTACTCTTGATTCTAATTTCAGTAAGAGTTTTAATTCAGTGCCTGGCTCTATCTTCCTAGGAGTTGAAATCTGGATACATGAAACAACTCTAAAATGGGAAAAGGCACGCAACAAGGATGCCTCAGATCATCAAGGTCCCAAAGTCTCTTTCATGTCTTCAATTGTTGCTATGGTTAAAGAAAATAGACAGAAATATTCTACTTCTGAACAACTTAACAGTGATCAAGAAGAAATAAATCTGTGATTGAAAAAGCAACCTAGAAGCACATGATATTTAATTAAATGCAATATTTGGAAAAATTAATAAAAACATTTTTAAAAGTAGATCTAAAAACCAAAAACTCTGAATAGTGGGAATTTTAATTACAGTTGATGAATTGACAGAGTCAGTCTCTGAATAAAACAAACTTCTATTTTTTTTAATCAAGCATAGCTCTATTAGAACCAGAAACAAGGCATGGAGAGCTCAAAATATTTTACAATTTAACTTTTAAATAATAATAGCATGTGGTTTAAAGACTAGAATTAGTGGCACCAATACCCATGATAATGGAGACGTAAACGGGGAATTCTTCCAGAATCCCAATGGAATAAGTCATCAAATGAAGGAAGGTGATGCTTCCCAAAATTTATTGCAAAAACAAACGTAGAATATTTAACAGATGGACTGAAAAGTCCCATCTACATGTTACCAGTATTGTGCACTTACTTGTTAATTGTGCAATTACCTGAAACCAGCTACACATGCAAAGTACCTATCATGCCATAAAAAGGTCCAACCCAGCTATAAAGTTAGACCTCGAAAATATGAATTAGCTTTATAGCTGGTTGGTGTCCAGCTTTAAAAAGCACATATAGCAAGGTCTCCCCACCGCAAGGGTGCACTGTGCCCAGCTGGGGTTGGGAGTCTTGCAACTGAGGTTTCATGTACCCCGCAAACTAGGAGACCATGAAAGCTGGGATCTCCCAGCCATGGGGGTTTCCTCAAACCTCCGGGCTTAGGGGGATCAGGGCAGCCATGTCTCCCATCCCCAGAGGTATGTGGGGCATCTCCATGGCTAGGAGCTCCTAGCCTTGGGAGCTTGGCTTCTTGCTGGTGCAGGGGGAGCCCAACTGTGGCAGGCAGAGAAGGCAGGCAGTGCATGCAGGAAGAGCCATGCACATGGCACAGCAGGAGGTGCATTGGTGGCCTACACCATGGTTTGCAAGTACTGCTCAAAGGTCGACTCCTTAACAGAAAACTTGGGGAATACAATCCAAAAATGATTGATTGTACTGGCTTCCAAAAGTTCAGGAAGTTTAAAAGAAGAGAAGTGACAGAAAAAGAAATGGTATCAAATGAGGGAAGAGCTGGTAGCTACACGGCAAAATAAAGTTAAATCAACCTTTTTTGGGCAGATTATAGCTAGGGCCCTACCAAATTCATGGCAGAAGTGGGCTGCACTGCAGCTCCTTTAATCTTGTAGGTTCCCCCACACAGACCCCCAGCGGGCCCCACTTGTGGCCCGCTTCTGACATGTGGGGAGGCAAACATGGCGGTTTTAAATATGGTGCTCTTGTTGCCTTCTGTCACTGGTTGGCCAACGGGCCACAGCAGCCCCCTGCTTGCTGCTGACCATCAGGGAGGCAAAAATGGTGCCATGTTTTCACTTCCCTGCAAATCAGGAGTAAGTTGCAAGTGGGGTCCCTCCACCAATCAGCAGGGGAGGGCGTGCAAGGGAACCTGCAAGGTAAGGGAGACTCAGAGCAGCATTTTCTGCCATGAATTTGGTAGGGCCCTTATTATAGGCAAAGGGACATAAAATTTTAGCTTAATCCCCAATGCTCATATTCCTGAAGAAACACTAGTTTCATTTAAAATATACAAAACAAGTTTAACAACACACTCACAGCTGGTGAGGGAAATGATGGCTGCTTGCTGAAGGAATTAGCTGTTAAATCACAAACAGATTATTACCTAAATCTTTTAATCTGAAGTAATGTATTCTGACGGAAATGGAAACGCCCCCAGCCTCAACTTTCTTCCTCCAGAAATCTTCAAGGAATTCATTGATTGGTGATGTCCAATTTTGACAAAAAAACTGTCTATAATTATTTTAGAAGGCATTTATCCTAACACTGGAACAAAAATAGTAGTCCATATCTAAAAAAAAAAATGGTGATAAGAGATCCTGCAGCATACTGTCTTATCAGCCTTACACATATTCCAGGCAAAATATTTGGGAGATGCTGTCATATCTACAAACATGGATTTCTGAAAATAACATTCTGTGAAAAGAGCAGGCCAATTTCAGTGAAGGCTATTTTATATGGACCACTGTTTAGTGCTGTATTATTTGGCATCCAAATAGGTAAAAAGCTAAAATTATTTATATGTAGACATCATCGATATAAAGGGAGGTTTAGGACATCATCGGTTGATTAAAATAATGGAAGAAACTGGTAGTGACATCAATGGATAAAGCTCTCCTACAGTTAATCATTGCTTACGATTCTAATACAGCCTCTTGGGTATATTATGGGATCAGCAGTGCTCTGGCCAGTAGTTTTCCAGCTAAGGGGTACAACAAAGATGCCTGCTTTCTCCACTACTTTTTAATCTATTCCTGAATGATCAAAACCAGGGCTGTGTAAGTAGTGGCCCGAGATGGGTATATTATGCAACCCCTGAACTCTCACCCAGCTGTTCTCACCCCGGTCCTGTCATTGTTCCAGCTGCTATTAAAGCTGGAGTCTCCAGGCTCCCCTTTTATCCTCCAGCTACTGCTTCCTACCTTTGCCCCAAGAGACTGGGCCATGTACCAATGTAGGGAGCTGCAAGTGAGTTCAGGGCCATGTCTGGATGGGGTGCAGGGATCGTATCAGTGTGGGGCGGGCACATATTACAAAGAGATGTTGTGCAGTGCAGAGGTGAGGGAGTGCCCCAGTGCATACATGGGTGTGCTGTGCAAGGGAGTATCCATGTCACTTCTGGACAGTAGCGTCTCAGAAGTTGGACAGCTCTAATCCAAAACATGTGCTAACAAGGAATGGATTCCACTTACCCACTATATTGAATGGTTTTATCCCTGTCTCGCTTTAGGCAACTGACACACTATTAATATCAAAACCCCAGAAAGGCATCCAAAGGTTATTAAATACTTTAAAACAGTACTCTCTCTCAAATAGCTTGAAAATCAGTACTGCTAAATTTGAGGCACTGTTATTCTGGGAATGAAAGCTGGAAGTGAGATTTGTGTTTTCTTGTTTGTTTTTTTTAAATACCTTGGAATCTAATTTCAAGCAATTTCTGATCTGGAAAAGCACACTGAAAATGTAAGCTTTAAAGCTAAATGGGCCTTAGATGAAGCTTCAGTCTTTTACAATAAGACAAGTAAAATGTGGTATTGGCAGCACTAAGGCAGAGTCCATTTTATTGTATGGAGTAGAACTATGGTGATCTAATGGCTCAATCAAAAATAGAAAAACATTCTAATGACTTTAAGGTGGCTTTTATACTTAATTATATGATGGGGGCAGGTGGCAGGGCAGGGGAGGAAAGCAGGCACAAGCAATCTGAAAAGGAGCTGCTTAATGTGAACACTTAAGCACAATTAAGAATTCAAATTATTGGATTAAAAAAAAAGGAAAAAAAAAATCAGATCTTGTACTCCTATCAATTACCCTAAGAAATGCATTATTAGAAGCCCCTCTTTATCCAATTAAACCTTTACATGAATGGTTTAACATATATTCTTGTGCAGACAGCTGGCCTGAGAAACATGCTGTCAGTCACTGACTTTATTTCCCCTAAAGTTAGATCTTGTTTTAAATAAACAGGCCAACATACAGAAGGATATGTAGGCAGTGAGATTTTATGGACTTTTCTCTCTTTTTGAGATTAATAAAACACTCCTTTGGTTCAGAAATCTATGTACCTGAAGTACAAAACTGCAAGCAATGAGAGGTCATTACTAGACTGAGATTCACTAATGAAAACTGGCAATTGTAGGGTACCTGTAGATGTACCCAGAGTCTCCTCTGATGTGCTGTAATTATAGCACATTGAAGCAGACTCGATTAATTGAGTCTGCTGGAGCATGCTAACTAGGGTGCTCCAGTCAGCCTCCTCATCTCGTCTATCACTGTGCTTCAAAATGGTGACGGGAGCTCATTTGACAAACTCTCAGAGCCACTCTAATTAAAATGCTCTCCTCCACCCCTAGAGCATATGTAAAAACTCCTGTTATGGGCAGATGGTGTTAAATCCCCATAAAGAACTATGATATGTTCTTAAATTAGATAAATTACTTAAATCACTATCAAGGGGCTTGTTCTTTTTTTGAAGTGGAAAATAGTAGAAAATTTGAACTACTGAGTTAATGACTAAAGCACAATTTGGCTCCTCTATAACAACTTACAGCCTTTCCTATACTTCCTAAGTATATTTTCATTACTTGTACAAAGATTAAGCACTAAAATCAAATAGAGTTTTCCTGTTTTGTTTTGTTTTTTAACTCTGCTAATATATATTGCTTAATTTTATCTATGTTTGTATCATCATACACTATGCTTTGATTCTATTGTAGAACTTGTAGAATCTGTATGTTTTTACCAATAACCATAAACGATATTGAATTGTATAAGTTACTGTTAATTTTACTATACTTTTTTAACAAAAGCCGTAAATAAAAGTGATCATAAAAAAAATACCTTCCCTCTTGGGGGCCTAGACTTATATCTACTAGAGGCCTGAACAGGCAAGATTTAGATCCTGGGTCAGTACCAGCTTTTCTAGTTCTAAAAATATCAACTTTTCAATATTTTCCTTTTTATAGCCCTCACAAAGATTGCATTTTATAAACTGCTTACTGTGGTTTCCTATAAAAATAAGGCTTCTCTCTCTCATGGTCATCATCCTTCTCAGAGTCTTCACTGGTTGAAGACAAGCTGTCATCCCGTCGTCCCTCTTCAGGCTGGAAGGGAATGCTTGGTGAGTAGACTACTGGAGTTTTGGGTGAATTGAAAACTGAGCATGATCCTTCACTAGGGGATGAGTAATGGGATGGACCATCAATGGTTACTGACAAAAGATCCAGTTCTGTCTCCTCTGGAAACTGATTGTAAAAAGACAAAAAGATATTAAATTTCACAGTTGCTGTGGGATTTTCAGTCATTAAGCATTAGTTAAAAAACTAAAAAAAACTAAAAAAAAAAAATGAAGAAACGTTTTAAAACCCCTTAAAACTCAGGTTCCTTATACTGAACAGACAGAAGTGTTGGATTTAGGAATGTGTGGAATGAAACACATAAAAGAAAAATGAGTAAGACTGGAGAACATTTACCATTGCGTTAGTAATGTGTTGAATTTATTAGCTAGATAATTAAACAGTATTGAGCTCTGATCAAAACTTCCATTATGACAGTCCAACAGTTTGAATGTAAACATTTCATTGAAGTAAAACAGGTTTTAAAAGCAAAAAATGCACAGAATGCAGAATGCAAAAATCACCATGATCATCTGTAAATTAGAGCAATATATAAAAGTCTGTTAGTGAAAGTACATGCAAAGTGCTAGCACAGAATGTACAGTATTACCGTATCTTGTAGTACTGTTCAGTTCTTTTTAAAATGTTGAATAAAACTGACTTGAATGATGGCAATTTCAGGGAAAATTTCTAGATGTGGCCTCCTAGATATGTTTTAGTGCACTTGGCATGAATAAACACCAACACATACAGGTAGGTGGATGATAAAGTCTTGTGAGCATTTGTGATATAGAACTGCATAGTGGTGTTTCAACATTCAAGATTAGAGTCTGAATTGAAATTCTTTGATAAATTTCATCCTACCTTCAGTAAGCTATTATCACTTAACCCTTCACTCTTTATTATCCATCAGTTTTTCCTAGCTAAAGAAAAGTGCTTAAAATTGATATAAAATGATTGGAAATGTTAAAATATTCCATATTAAAACATATAAAAAGAAATCAACCAAACATTCTACCTTTCATTTTTCCCCACTTTAGAAATTTGGTCATCTTGGCAGTGTTGGTGATCAATTAAACCAGTTCAATGTAAGACCTCTATAAAAAGAAGGGAAAAATTGGAAGGGAAAACATTAAATGGTTTTCTTTCAAAAAGTGTGGATTTTTTTTCTAAAGGATAGGAGTTTTTGTGTTTTGCTCTCATGTAGTATAGCTCAAGCATCCTTTTTTAAAAATAAGAGGGTTTTCATTTATTTTGCTTTATTTTTAAGTAGGCAACGATTTTGACAAATAAGTTACACTGCTTCATTTTCACAGTTCGTGTGACCGGACTCTGGAATACACTCCCAGTGGGGGTGGTACAGGCACCTACCCTGGAGATCTTCAAAAGGAGACTGGATGCACACTTGCTGGGTTTATAAGAAATAAAGAAAAAAATGATGCTTGTTAGCTTCACACCTCGCAGCTGTTTTGTATCAATGTTAATGCCTGCACTCTTCAGACATGCTGTAAAAAGGATGAAGATGTAATGTAGAGAACTCTGTGGCAACACTTGTCTTGTGAATCTAGATGGTTCAAAGCTTGCCTTGAGGTAGTTATGGTCAGGGCTTTGTGAAGGCTTTTGTTCGTTAATATACAAACATAACTTATTACTAACTTTACTAAAGCTGCAAATTCAAGGAATGAAATTGTGAGCAGACTTGGAGATTCATCAAAAATTATCTGTGTTCATCTACATCTTTTTCAATATTTAAATTTTCTTTAAATCTTTAAAAAATGGCATACATTCTGCTTTGAAATAGCTGAATTTGAAAGAGACAGGTAACTAAGAAGTAGCTTCCCAGGAGGTTAATTAGTTGTATGGTAAAATATATGCTTCTGCTTACAAGTACCTGAAAATACCCTTCCCTGGGACAGCTGGATTGTTGGGCATTCCCCAAAACTCTTTTATTCGACTTAATTAAAAATAAAAAGAAAAATATGAATTAAAACAACTAATAGAATCTGAACAATGTAAAACCAATATAAAGGTAACATTTACAGGAGAAAAAATACTGTAATAGAAGAAAGATCAACATTTTACTAGCGCTTGTTAAACAAATGTGTATGTGTCAAGAAAACTCTGAACCATTTTGCTTTTATTTTATTGATATTTAAATTGCCAAAACTGTGAGCACGGCAACCTACAAAATTACCATGCAACCATTGTAAACTCTAGTAAAAGTAGCAAAAAAGGCCTCTTTTTTTGCATGATGCCAATTTCTGAATAGCATGAAGGTATATACCCTTTTAACAATATAAATCAAATCTCACAAAAAATAAAATATTTTAATTTTTCAATGTTTCTATTGATGTATTCTCTCTCTCACAATCCATATTTTTTAATCCAAAACCAGCTGGTGAGAAGTGAGGTTGCATTATATGTGAGAAAAATTATGAAAATTTAGTAGCAGGGGAGTGATGACAGCATTAACTGCCAAAGTTCTGGGAGCCACTGCAATCAACACTGCCACCGCTCCCCTGCCACCAAATGTCTAGGCCCATGGAGAGCCCACCTGTACACAGTATAGCCCTGAGGCCCATGGAGAGCCCACCTGCATACAGTATAGCCCTGAGGCCACTACAAGACATCAGGCCCAGCACGTAGCTCTAGAGCTGGCATGCTGGGTTTGCCCAGCCCCAGACTTGCCGCACCAGATCCAACCAGCATGTGGCCCTGAACCTGGGACACTGAAGTCAGGGCTTCTGTTCAGACTCGGCATGTAGCCACAGATCTGATCCACGCACTCCATCCAGCACAAAAGGTAGCAACAGACTTGGAAGCAAGTTTGGCTCCCTAGCTGCTGCTACCTCAGTCAGAAAGGACTAATCTTTTCTCTTCTTCAGGTTGCCCTTCCAAAACCAAGTGCAGGCTGTATGTGAAAAAAATATGGTAACGTCTACAGAAAATATTTTAGGCAGAGTATTAAGACTGATAAGCAGTTTGATTTTTAAGTCTCTCTCAGGTATGTCTAAGATGTTTATCAGCATGGTTCTAATCATTAAAGCAAAGCACACTAATTATTATAGTATATAGGGTATATCTTACAGGGTCCTGTATGTTAAACGTTACTCTGGGTCCAGGAGATGCTGCATCTACACGGATTTCTGGGAGTTCTTCATTGTCTCCTAGTCGAGAGCTGAAAGAAGGACAAAAAAAACCCAAACATCTATTGAAGTTTTAAACTTAATGGAATCATGTACTTGTCCACAAACAGAATCATGAAATTGCAAACTCACTGCTAAAAAGGAATAAGGATGTAAGAAATATGAAAAAACTTGTGATTAACATTTTCTAAAAAAAATAGGTACTGGAGCAGTAAATAAGTATTTAAGACACAAGGGAAAAAATGATGAAAATGATATGTAGCAAATAGATTGCTGTTGGCTAATTTACTCTAAAATTTAAATATCTTTCTGGTTTTGTCCAGCAGGGGCTAAGAGGTAAAAATTACAGGTAACAGGAAGTTATCAATTTGTGATGAGGACTGCAAATAAAACTGGAAGACTGAGTTGTTTTGTGATTGAGTAAAAAGACAAAATATTCTAATCTTATCTAAAGAGGAAATCTGCTATTCATTTTCATAGGTTTCATAGACATCAGTGCTGGAAGGGACCTCAGAAGATCGAGTCCAGCCCCCTGCCCCAGGGGCAGAAAGTAAGCTAGGGTCAAAGGATCCCAGTAAGATAAGAGTCCAAACGTTTCTTGAGAGAGTCCAGAGTAGGTACTTGGCTCCTTCTCTGGAGGGAGTCTATTCCAGGCCTTGGGGACTTGGACAGTAAAGAAGTTTTTCCTTATGTCCAGCCTAAAATGGTTTTGAAGGAATTTGTGACCACTGGACCTTGTCATCCAGTGGAGTGGTCTGGTGAACAGACATTCCCCCAGATCCTGATGCACACCTCTTATATACTTATAGGCTGTCACAAGGTCACCCCTGAGCCTTTTCAAACCCAATAGAAAAAAAATTCATTGGGTTTTGAGAGATCTTAAATATTTGATAGGCCCAACAAAAGAGTACATTACACAACACCATATTTGTTCAGTGATCTTTCTGGTAGAATCTTGAATCTCCTGAAGGTGATTTTATTAAAAAGGGAGAGGTAAGATGAGCTGGTGTTCAAATCTACATTGTTTCTGTCTACAGCAATGCTAACTAGATCAGAAGAAGCTTTAAACTTGCAAGAAAAGCAGCTGAGGAATTTATTTTGAATTATTTTGTTTAAAACCATTTCCAATTCTGAGATTGAAGAATTTGTTTTTTGCTCCGTTAGCAATTTTTAAAGGTTTAATTTACCCAATATTTTGAACCACTTTGTCTTTCCCTAACAGCAGTTATTAACAGCTAGAGAAGATCCTCAGAATTGTAAGAAATCCCTCCAGAACAGAACTTTGAAATCTGGTTCTAAGAGGTCCTGTGGAGTGAAACTTTTCCTCCTCAACTGATCTGCTCCTTGAGCACATTGAAAATCATACATGCTTATTTTACTATTTATCAAGTGTGCTACCTTTTACTCCTTGTAGTTTTGCTAGGCAAGTATAGCTTTCAGAGAATGAAATGGAGTCCGTTCTGCTTGTACATCATCTCAGTATGGTTATCCAAGCTTAAACTGTTGTTAATGATATGTGAACAAGACAGTTCCAGATTACATGGCAGACAAGCTAAAACCCACTTCTTCAGCCTTCTTAATTTCGTTGACAATTTCTGGTAAGACGCCATCTGCACACATTTACTTCTATGCTTTAGATTGAGAGCACAACAGAGTTTTCAGCTTTAAATATGGACTAGAAGGCAAACTACGGACCTTAGTAACTCTGTTAGGGAGGTCAGATTTGAACACTAAGAGCCATCCATATTGAGAAACTTGTAAGCAAACCTTTTGAAAAAGGTAAAGACACTCATCATCAGAGAGCATATGAATGAATACATATCTATAGTTTCAGGCAAGGTTCTTTGAATGCATGTGATATCTTATATTAGATCAACTGAGTAGTTGGAAAAAAGTTCTTGCAAGCTTTCGGATGCAGTCACCCTTCTTCAGGCATAGGGAGTCTCTGCTCTTCTGAGACTCCAAGGCCTCAGTTTTAGCTTCTTTCATTCCTTGGAGTCTTGTCTGCCTATGTCCTTAAACCAACATGGCTACAACCAAAAACCTATGTATCTATAGTTTCACTATAAAGCAATAGTTTCTTTGTAAAACAATTTTAGCTTTTGCCCATCTAAAACATTTTAAAAAGTGAGATTTATAAAAGAATCCCCACTCCATCTTTTCAAAAGATTGTCATGAATATTTTAAAGACACACAGCCACACACACGCACACCTACCCTTATTACAAATATACCCTATTCTAATTCTGTTCAAAATGTCATCATCCCAAATGTAGTCATTTGCTAAAATCACTGTACCTTGCTCTGTCCATTCTCTTTAGAGGCGGTCTTCCTGAGGCTGAAATACTCTTAGATCGGTTATAGCTGGGTTTGTAGCCCAGACCCCATTTGTCCTTCAGGGAAGCAGCCTAAACAAAAGCAAAATAAAATGTCAAGGCTAATAAATACTGCAACTTGTACATGCATGTGACAATGTAGAAAATAATTTACCAAAAAAAAAAAAAAAAAAAAAAAAGCATTTTACCCTGACATGCCAGTTTTGGGAGAAAAAAATTCTTTGATAAATAGGAGCTCAACACATCCCTTTGCAAGCGTTTGCTGTTACTTTCATTTTGACTTGTTGCTGAGGTATATGCCCACCTTTTACATTGCCTTCATATTGCTGTCAGGAAAACAGGATATTTTGAATAGTTCAGGATCCTCTTTGCCAAACAACTTCTCTCCGTGTGCTACTGCTGCAGTTGCAATCAGCAAAGGAGCATGAGTTGCCACCAGAATATTCCCAAGAAAAGTCCTTGCTTTAGAATGGAGCATAATACCTTTGTTCAGAACACCCTTCAGGAACACTGAAAATGTTATTTGTCCAGGTTTCACACCAGGGCTTGGTGCAACATTGCAGGTATTAGTCAGTGGTGGCACTGTTTGGTTTTGACATGGTTTCTGCTTTGCTGTTTCCTCTTGCTGTTGTTTTGGGGTTTTGTGGCCATGTCCAAATGAGTGCAGCCATGTGGTATGTGGCGCTGCAGACATATCTGTGGTGCCACATACTGCATGCATGTTCCATTGTTCTCTGTGCTTCGTAGGAGAAGTGCGGAGAAAAAAAAAGTGGAGCTGTGCACATGCCAGCAGCATGTGCTGCCCAAAGCCTGAGCCTGGCCATCCGGAGCCATGCTTTGCTGCTGGCCAGGCTCCGTGCAGCAGCTTCTCATTGTTGCAGCCCCAAGAGACCCTCAGAACCCAAGGTAAGGCTGCTGGGACCTACTCCACCTGGGATAACCTGCAGTGCAGCAGTGTACGCATAGCATGGGTGTTCCTTGGGGGCAACTACTGGCAGCACAAGGTGCACTGTCGCTAGTTGTCTCTGGGGAACCAAATGTCTAAGATGTCTGGACCCCGACTATGGGACTGTATCTCTGATTCATGAAAACGGATTATAAATCCTGAAATATGGTATTGTTTTTACCATAAATCTAATAAATTAAACAAGCAAACTTGAATATAACATTAAGGAGTTAAAAGATGGCACATCCAAAATTCTGGTTTTCCAGCTCCAATGATACAGGAGAAAAAAAAAAAAGTTTCTCCCAGAAAGAGAAATGGGACATCACTTGATATATCTAACCCTCTTTCTATCTTTATTTTTCTGTCTGTCATTTATGCATTTTTATTTAGCAGGTGGTGGAGAAATTTTCAAGTGCAGAAAAATGTTTTACAATTACTTACCCTCATGCTGGACCTGCGTAGTTTTTTACGAACATCACGGCGGATGTCATTCACAGCTACTGACTCTAATTGCTGATAGCGCTGAATTTCTTGGTTTATGGTTCCTTCACTTGCACCTAATTTTCTGGAGACAAATAAGGGTAGTAAATTTTCCCAAATGGATAACCAGTGAAGTTTCACAATATTTTCACTGTTTTCTTTATCAACAACACATCTATAGTTTCCAGTATGACAGTTCTGAAAGTTGTTCAAACAATTCTTTAATGAGTTAGTGACAGCTAGCTCATGAAAAAAAAAGTGACATACTTTTCCTATATAGGCTCAGAGGGACCATTGTCATTTTACTATGCAACTGTTCAAGTACAGTATTTTGTTTATATGGTCATTTTTTTTTAAAAAGATGCCTTCATTTTTAGCAGTCTACTACTCATCGTATTTAAGCAAGCAGGTTAAGAGTACTGGAGCAAAATACGATGCAACAAGATATCAAACAATGTTATGATGTTCATAGAGATGGAAGAGGATGATCTGATACAGAACAACTACTGGCGCATACAAGCTAAAGGCTCCTAAAAAGAACAAAAAAAAATCCTTTTTCTGTACTTAAAAAAACCCAACCCAGTAGGTGGGGAGACCACTTAAAAAACAGTGACAGGCAGGGGTGGAGGATTATTCCCAGAAGGAGGTGGCAGAAAGGTCTAAATGATTTTCAACATAAAAATCAGAAAGAAAAATCTCATCCTAGTACAAAAACGGTTTTGTGATGCTACAGTACATGAAGAGGGTATAAAAACGAAATCATCACATTCACATGGGACAAAGCACTTAGTGCCACATATCAGCTGTGAACATTTAAAGAGCTTGCATACAACTGGCTTACAGCTGATTGCTGCCAGCACTCAGGACAAATAAGCAACATCCATTCTCCTTTATTTGTTACCTGAGTCCATATTGTCTCACTTTTAAGAAATACTGCTCTAGACTTAAACATAACTAATGCTTTCACATCAAAGTTACACTTGATTCTTCCCACACTTTCAAATAAATTTAAATATTTTTCCTGTTTTATTGAATTATGCTACTGTGTATGAATTGCATTTTATATTACTATCCAAAAGCTATAAAATAGTTGATTTGAGAGGTTTGTTCCTCCTGCAATGAACAGTATCTTACTGCAGCTGAAAAGCAGTTTTATTTTAGTAAGTCAAAATCATACATTTACTAACAGAAGTAATGTAAACAATAGGGCTGTATAAAATTTCAGCAGTCGTTTCATTTCAGAGGTGTTTTGGGCTATTTCGGTGCCCGAAACACCAAATCTGAACCAAAACATAAGGCACAAAAACATCTCTGAAATGAAATGAGGTATCTGAAACGTTTCAGAAATGTTTTGGAAAAATTCGGAGTTTCAGAAATGCATGCTGCTGCCCTGCTACACGATTCTGCTCCACAGGGAGCAGAGATCCGTGCCAGGTGTCTCCTCACCACCGCTGCCCCGACAATGTGGGCAGTGCTGGTCACTGCTGCGCAACCTGGATCCACAGGGAGCAGAGATCTGGGATTGCATGGGGCAGGCAGCGGTGGCAAGGAGACCCCGGCACAGATATCTGCTCCCTGCAGAGCCGGTCACATGGCAAGGACCAGCAGACTGCTCACC
Organism: Crocodylus siamensis; assembly: GCF_052110815.1. Taxonomy (NCBI): domain Eukaryota; kingdom Metazoa; phylum Chordata; order Crocodylia; family Crocodylidae; genus Crocodylus; species Crocodylus siamensis. Next base: position 110,201,290 of record NC_143396.1, on the reverse strand, counting down.
ACTCTACACTGCTTCCCTGCCCCATGACTCAGAGTGACAGGGATCACAGATCCGCGCAGTGGTCCCCTTGCCTTAACAGAAGAAAAGAGGCCCTCCCCACCGGACGAGCCACGCACAGCCCAGTCCTGCTCCCACTGGGGCCCTGCAGCCTCCAGCGCCAAGCCCCACCCGACTGGGTAAGGCTGTGCAAAGCTTCCCTTGCAGCCTGTTCAAAACAGATTCAGAGGAGATTCGGCGGAAACGAAATAGGACTGTGATCTGAAATACGGAAACGAATCACTGTCCTCCGAAATGGCCAAATCCGAAAGCGAATTGAAACAGCTGTTTTGCACAACCCTAATAAATAGTGACAGAAATATGGCTTGATGTTAATATGGGAGCTACTGATACAGTGATGCACAAGTACACAATGGGATTATGGGCTGCTTGAAATTGAGAAAAATATCCAGAGGATTTTTGTGGGCACTTATGCACTTGATCACCAATGCAGAAACCTTCCTCTACTGAAACTAAAAACAGAGAAAGACAAAAACCTAGATTCAGTCTGTTATTCTCAACACATTGAAGCAGGAAATATTTATTGGAAAAAAAAAAAGTCCAGACAAATCCAACTTACTTTAAGTCATCAATTACTTTTGCTTGTTCGTTGAGTTCTCTAATATCTACCAAACGTTTGACAAATTTTCTTCCTCGCTGCTCACCACCTTGGCTACTAGATGTTCCCTGTCGGCGATGATCAACACTTTCCTATTTAAAACAAATGTATTATTGCATTAGAGTCCATATCAAACCACACAAACTCTATTTTTAACCAGAGATGCAATGAATTTTGCACCTTAAAATCAAAGCATGGCATGCAAAGAATCAGTTTTTAGTTCAAAAGGCAGCCGATTTGTAGTTTTCCAGTGATCCAAGTCCCATTATTTGCTTAAAGATGTGTTTTAAGAGCTACATACATGTCCCCATGAACAAGACCTGCCCACTTTCATATGTGGACTGCTTAACTGGGAAGAGTCACACATCGCTGACCCCGACAGATATTCTACAGGAACAGAGTAACGATGGTGTTTGGGGCTCAGACCCAGCAGGTGATTTACAATCCGCTGCCCAAATGTAAGCTTGTGTACATCTCCACATAATGAACCTTCATCTGCTTTCTAAATAATAAACATCCATGTTAGCAGTTTAGGGTATTTTCCAGAGCAGGTAACAGGTACTTGCAAAATAGAACTGAAAATATTTAATATGAGACTAAAACAGAACTTAACATGAAAAACTGTGTTTTACTAACATAATTTTTTCCTAATTTGCTTGTAATGTTACTCACTTCCCAGCCTGCTAGGAGACAGCAACTAAAGCCAAAATTTTGAAGACTGGGTACCTAAAGTTAAAGACTTAAATCAGTACTTCAGCGTTTAACAGTAAAAGCCTGAAGGATCTGTGAATGATGAATACCTTGGAAAATTAGGCTCTCAATATGGAATTATAAGTCTAACCTAAAACTTTCACCTTTGATACTGCTGACTCGACTCAGTTTACAGTAAGGAATCGTTTGCTTTGCTTGTTTTGAATGCATAGGTTCAAGGCAAACTGATCTAGTATTTTCCCCTACCATACAAATCACCCAACAATAGGATCTCTGTCACATTTACATTAGGTTTGCCTAATTTTGCTAAATTAATTCAGAACTGTATTTTGATTGATCCACTTACTGCATGTATAGTGGGAGACATGGTATCAACCTCATCCTCATCTGACAGGTCAGCCATGTTTACAGAGTTGAGATCAGCAATGTCATCAACATCTTCTTCTCCCGTCAGTGTTGTGAGGGTGTTGCCCAGAGCATTTAGTCTTTTCCCAATGTTGGGATCCATGTGAACATCAATACCACACATCTTCCATAACACATTAAGTGTCCAGGTTCCAGCACTACTGCTTTCTATTTCAAAATACATAAATAATACAGCTGATTGACTCCCCTCATTCTGACACTGGATTTCATATCTGCTTCTGCAGCTTTGAAATATAGTTTGAATATCGTTAACATTTATTAAATGTATATTAAAGTTTCGCTAATTATGTACAAACATTAGAAAAACCTAATAAATGAAACAAAATAAAAGAGTTTTCCCAATGGATGAGAAGAAAACGAGAAACTGAATGGGATCATAGGAAAGCAGAACTGCAAGGGACCTCACAAGGTCATCCACGTCCAGCCTCCTGCTCAAGGCAAATCATCCATAACAAAACCATCCCAACCACATGTTTCTCCAAACTGCTCTTGAAAATTTCCAAGAATGGCGATTCCACAGTTTCTCTGGGTATCATGGTCAAGCACTGAAACATTCTCATAACCAAAACATTCTCCTAATTTCCAACATAAATATCTTTTGCTGTAGCTTGAGGCAATTGTTCCTAGTCCCGTCCCCAGTGGTCACAGAAAAGCCCATCTCCCTACTCTCTATAATCACCCTTCAAGTATTTGAACACCGGTATAAAATCTCCTCCCCCCCACCCCCCCCGCCGTCATCTCTTCTCCAGATTTCTCTCTCTCTCTGCCAGGTTCACTACACCAATAAAGGGATTCTAGGAACAGTGAAATCCAAAGGATTGGAATCTGAGTAAAGGATTCTGAACCATCTGCAAATTTGAAAAAAGTATAATGCATTAGGGGGGAATTAAAAGGGTGTACCTGAAGTACGTACTTTTGCATCATTCATTGCGCCTAGAAAATGGGTGAAATTATTAGCGAGTCAGAATTTTACATCCTTCATACAGGGAAACATTTTTTTTTTTTTTTTTTTTAAAAGAGGAAGTACCTACAGCATAAAACCGCTGATTTTTTGGCCTTGATTTTTTCCAGAAAAAGCTAATGATTCTGGTTTGTAAGCATCTTTTATGCAGTATGCTCAGCCATTATTACTGAGGTTGGCTAGTTTAGGTTTTGTTGTTGTTGTTTTGTGTTTTTTTAAAATCAATGGATGTCAGAGGATGAACTATTACTTTACTGAAAGGCTTACAGTTGACTGTTATCATTCTAAGGCAAAAGAGCTGCTGCAAGCTCCTCCACAAAAAGACATCTGCTGAATTAAGCAGCCAAAGCAAGAAAATAACTTTATGTTAAAAGACCACAGCCAAACTTCCGATTTTCAAAGGTTCTCTCATATGCTCTGTAGCTTGAAAGGCCAGGAAGCTTCTCAATGCCTGCATGGCTCCCAACAAGGCAAAGCAAATAGTGGGCTTTCCAGAAGTGAGCAGAACCCTGCACTGCCCCTGTTAGGCTATGGAAGCAGAGTGGCGGGGGGGGAAACAAAATCAGAACGGAGAACCTAGGCTGCTGTTTTGATCCATACTTATACAACTATAAATCTCAGTCATTACCACAAATACATACCCTGATTCACTATGGTGGATCTGTAGCTACATATCACAATAAGGCATTAAAATTATAAAAACGTTATTTCACATTTAAAATGATTTTTGTAAAATGTTCTATACTCTAAAAACACAATGTTTTCTTCAATAACATCAATATATCTTATTTTGGGCTTTTTTTTCCCTTTCTTAATGTCTCTTGCTCCTACAAACACTCCCCACCTTGTCTATTCTCCTATGCCACTACGTATAATCCTTCCTTCTATTTGTCTACTTTCCTTTATCCCTACCTTCTTTTTTATTCCTTCCTGCGTCATCATTTCATATCATTTTGTTACTCCCCTTCCTCTCTCATAGCCTACTTGGTACTTCCTCTTCTATCCACATGCTTATTCATGGCTTGAATAACATGAAGAGCTGACGATGTATAGTACAATTCAGGTAGGACCCTGGGCAGGACAGCTAGAGGTTCCTAGAGCATCAGCACCACTAACACAGTGGCAAATATTTTATATTGTCCATCAGAGCTGATTAGCCCATTTGTGCTTAGCATTTAAAGAAGTAATAATGGGTACCATTCAGCAGAAATTCAGCATTGTTTCTGAAATCCAGAATCTGCTTGTAGTACTGAAGTATGGTAGACCCACTATACTTCTTTTCTTCTACCTTTCGCATAGAAGAAAAATGCCAAGAATCAAGAAAAATGTTCAGTTTGCCAGCAGCTTGGCTCCCCAGTCTCTCTCACCCAGGTGTTCAGGAGGCCTAGGGAACTGGGCTTCTCAGAAAACAGCCACCCAAAGTCACAGGGAACTGGCCAACCACATCCCAAGATAGCAGGGGTGTGTGCAAAGCAGGCCATATTCAATTTGGATATGGCCCGATTCGGGGGACAGTGATTTAATTTGTTGATTTGGATCACTGTCCCAATTCCATTCAACTAAATCCGAATCTGAAGATTCGATGCTGATTCAGAGAATCAGCAATTCAGTCATAGACACAGCTTTAAGTGTTCTTTTCTACGTACCTTGAAGTACCAGATGTGGCTTGTGAATGCTGAGATGATGGGGCAGATGGAGCATCCCACAGGAGCACAGTGGGGCTCCCCACGTGCTTGTAAGTGGACCTGGAAGTACTTCCAGTCCACTTCCAGGTCTGCTGCAGGGCGCGCAGAGGACCCCCCTGTGCCCCTCTGGCTTGGCGATCAGCTGCAGGGGGACCCCAGGTGCCCCACTGACCCAGGAGGCACCAGTTGCCGAGCTGGGGGTGAGGGTGGAGGGTCCCCCACGTGCGCTGCAGTGGACCCATAAGTGCTTCTGGTCCACTTCCAGGTCTGCTGCCAAGTGTGTTGGGACCCTCACCCCACACTCCCGTGGGATGCTCCATCTGCCCCACCATCTCAGCGCTCACGAGCCGCCTGGTACCTTGAGGTATGTAGAAAAAGCATTTAAAAGCTATGTCTGAATCATCGAATCTCTCTGAATTCATTCGGAGGGTTCCAATTCAATTCGGACAGATTAAAGGGTTTCCTGATTCTATCTGGATTGGGAGATTCGGCTGCTGAATCGGTCCGAATCTCCGCCAAATCGAATCAGTGACCAAAGTTTTGCACAGCCCTACCAGACAGCAGACAAGTCTGAAGAGGCAGCCAGGTGGCTGCCTAGGGATTCAAAGGAACTGGCTGGTTGTACTGCTGGTCAGCTGCGAAGTGGACCAACCCAAGTTGCAAGGAAAGCCAGCTCAGTTAGTGAGATTATGTCTGCTCCCTAAACTGCCCAAAGCTGATGGGGAAACCTGGCACATAGGCAAGCGTCAGAAGTTTGGATGGAATTGATATGTTCCTTCAGAAAAACATTCTGGAAAAATTCCAGTGCAATAGTTAAAGTCAGCTGAAAAAAGCATCTTTAAAAGTTGTATTTGCAAGCATTTTACACTTGTGATGCATGGTTTCTTACAATCCTTTAAGACTAGGCTACAACAGATTGAGAAAGATACTCATGGCCAATAATAACTTGAAAAAAAACAAACAACTCCAACCCAAAGAGGCAATTAAAAACAAAACACAACCCAAAAACACAATTACAGTAATTAAAACAAAGCTATCCAAAGTCTCACAAATATTTTATTCCCATAAAACTGAATGTAAATAAGTACTTTACCTGCTGCAGCTTGTCCTGTTGTTCTAGAACATACTTCATAAGTACCATCTGGCACAACACCTATATACAAAGTAAAATATGCACTGGCTAGACAGATGTTTCATATCAGACTTGCAAAATTCTACTGATCCATTTGTCCTACAGTTGAGTGCATGCACTCTTTTAAACACACATTTAAAAAAAAAGTGCATGAATGCATATACACTGCCATCATAACAAATCAGAGTGTGATTTTATTTCTATCTGTTGTACATTTTCTTGATAATTTTGTAAACTGAAACAGATTGATATTCAAAGAGTATGCACTAAAAAATTTTCTTTAGACTACCAATAAAAAGACATCATATTTAATTGCAGAACAGGAAAGCTTTAAGACAGCAACTTGTTACAAATATTATTTAATAAATATATTTAAGTCTTTTAATGCATTGAGTCATTTTAGACTTTCAATAGAACACTGATCTGATTGTCATGGTGATGATGACGACAAACCATAAAAAAATAAAATAAACTCTCCTGATGTGGTCAAGAGAGGGGGTACTGAAGAGAAAATACTATATTCTGTATATTGAAATGCTATTCTTGGAAAAAGGAAGTCTGAAGTTTAAAGGGTACTAAAAGTCTATCAGGTACAGAAAGGGATCCAATCCACATAATGCTGTATTAGAGTTTCAAAATGCAATCATCTCTTTCACAGTCTCTTTGTGAATCTTCAATAGTTCTCCAAAGCCTAGGAAAAATTAGAGAGGACTATAGATATGTGTTCCCCTGCCTCTATTGCCCAAGACAAAATTAGAAACACTTACAAGCATTCATGACTAGATCCCCTCTTATTTCTGGTTTCCAGTCATCCCAACTTGTCTCAAACCCATCAGCAAAACGGATACAGAAGTTTTTAAAATGCCCTTTGCTAACAAGAGACTCTGAAGAGCAGGCAGTGATTAATGTGCTTTCAATGGTCAGGACTAGAGCAGACCCAGTGTCAAGATCTGCAGTGTGGTTAGACTGTAAAAAAAAGAAAAGAAAAAAGAAATAAATGAATTGTACAGAAAAAGTAATTTACTGGTAGCTGCAGACTCAAAATGGTTCTCTACAGGATTTTTCATTTAACAGGTTCATACCTTTCTTACATCCTTCTCTATTTTGCTAGTAATATAGAGAGTGTAATACAGAAAGTTTCAGAAGCGTCAAGTCCATGCATACATCTTGGACCCTGTCCTTTTCAGTCAATGAAGCCTTTACAGTTGTCAGCAACTATTAACTATTAATTTATTACTTCCTAACCACTATTAAAATCATCACTATGACATAGTTAACACTGACGCTGAAATATGCATAGGCTTGAAAGCAGATACTTGAGGCTTATGGGAGAGAAGATTTCATAGATTTCATAGACATTAGGACTGGAAGGGACCTCAAAGATCATCAAGTCCAGCCCCCCCGCCCAAAGGGCAGGAAGTCAGCTGGGGTCATAGGATCCCAGCAAGATAAGCATCCAATTTGCTCTTGAAGGTGTTCAGTGTAGGTGCTTGAACCACCTCCGATGGCAGGCTGTTCCAGACCTTGGGGGCACGGACAGTAAAGAAATTCTTCCTTATGTCCAGCCTGAAATGGTCTTGCAGTAGTTTATAACTGTTTGACCTCATCAACCCTTGGGGCACTCTGGTGAATAAATGTTCCCCCTGATACTGGTGGTCACCCCTGATAAAGACAGGAGAGGGATACAGTTGTGCCAGGCCCACAAACCTGGGATCCCCCAAAATTTTATTTTTAATTCAAGTTAAGATATAATGAGTAAGATAATAATTGGAAGCAGCATGTGTACATACAAAGCAGAAAAATATCATCTCTATACATTTATTTCCAAACTTATGAATCCTGCTTAGAATTTAAGTATAATTCCTTTAGTCACTATTTCCAAAATGAGAGGTGGGGGCCGCCTCCTACCAAGAGGAACCAGGCCCCCAAAATTCTTTTATAAGCCTTGATGACACTACAGTGAAATAGTTAGTCCCAAGATATGGCCTGACCATTAAAAAATTCCACACATATTCCTGAAAGGGTTTGTCCTACTCAAAATATAATGATAATCACCACCATTGCCTTCAGGATGTAGATCCTAGTTTTCTAAATGGAAGCTAGTAAGTGAATATGAAATACCAAAAAACTCCTGAATATAAGTTGAAGCTTACAAGTTACATTCTCTTTATGGAACTCTTGTGTAAAGTAAACCGGCCAGGACTGCCTGAATTTTTCCTACCATCTGAGCGGCACGTTATAGCTACTAGGAGGTATGTCTCATGAAACTCATGTTATCACCAAGGACTCAGAAGAGAAATGCACTTGGAGGTCCCATGGAGTCAGGGAACTCCTAAACTAGGAGAAACACATATACATATATGTACCTATACATACACACAAACATACGTCTATATAGATATATAGAGAGAGCGCGAGAGCAAGAATGACCTTTGAGGAACATGACAAATGCAGGCCAAGAAACACAAGGGAGGCATGCAAAAAAAAAAATCTTTTCCACTCGGTAAAGCAATCTACCTCGGCTATGGAGGTACAGTCTTAGGAGCAGCTGATACCTTCCTTGATGAGGAAGCTGTAAAGCCCAAACCTGAGCCGCAGCTTGCAAATCACTCCTATCACCTCCTTTCAGAAGAACTTGAAATAACTTGCTATCATATCACACTTTACACTTTAGCCAGCTTTCTATGTAAATTGTTTACTTATACTTGATTCTCATCTATTTATTAACTCGTGGCAAGACCCTCTAATGAAAGCCTTGATACAAAACAGGTAAAATTAATACCTGTAGTGTGTTTGTGATGGGAAGACAAATTCCCAAATCATTCACAGTTAGCTGAAGGAAAAGAGTCCCAAAAGCTTGAGCAGATGTTTGCTGGATTCCAGGTAACATATCTACCACTTCTTTTGTAGCCATATGAATATCCTTATGCAAAGCCATTCTCTGTTCGTTCCAGTTGTCATAGGCAGCCTTGTAATTCAGCCAAAACAGCACAGCTTTGGGAAAGGAAATAAAATTGTTGAACCATGTTGTTAGTTTCAATTTGCTGAAGTTTTGTTTTTTTTGTTTTTTGCTTTACCTGTATTAAATATTGTGGATGTACATTTATATACATAAATGTATGTGTATACATTCACAGATATCCCCATAAACTTACCATATTTTCTCACACAGAAGACATTCCCAAATATAAACACACATACTATTTTAAACCTTACTTAAGTAACTGAGGCCTGCGGTTTTGGAGCTGGGGATCATGCTTTGGGGCTGCGGGCCATGCATGATCCTGACCCTGAACACTGGCATGTCAGCACTGAGACCACACAGCAAGGCCTGCTCCTGTGTGCTGGCACTGGGGCCTGATCTAGCCTGCCACTGATCAGGCTGTGCAACAAGCCCAATCCTGGACACTGACACTGGGGCCCAATCTGGCATACCAATGCTCAGGCCATGCAGACAGCCTGATCCATCACACAGACAGTAGAGCCTGATGCTGTTCACCAGTGCTGGGGCTACACACCAAATCCAGTACCCTGAACTGGCTTTGAAGCCACGTGGTGGGTCTGACTCAGTGCATGACCCCCAAGCCAGTGTATGGTCCCATACTTGATGCACTGGGTTTGACCCAGCACAAGGCTCCAGAGCCAACCTGCAGGGCCAGTCCCAGCATACTGTGTCTGAGGCCATATGCTAGGTCAGACCCAGTACTCTGGCTATGGACCAACCCAATATACCAGCTCAATCCAGAGATGGAAGTGGTGGGTTGGTGGGGAGGAAGCAGTGCCAGAATTACTTGTCATGGCTCTCAGAGCCACAGAAATTAATGCTGCTACTGCTCTGTGTCCCCTTCCTCTCCTGGCCACGAAATTTCCAGATGCTCAGGGAACCCTTTTACTCTCATATAATGCACATCCCAATCTTCCCCAGCTGGTTTTGGGGGGAGGGAGGAAAGATGATTATATGCAAGAAAATACAGTCTTTCCTGAAAGTAGACACTATGTTTATGCTGCAAGGAACAGAACAAAGTCTTGTCCCCACCATTTATAATTTAAGTTAAAACTCTTACGTAGTTAAATGCTCATATTCCCAATTTCCTCAAACCTACTTGAAAGGTAGTCAACCCAGCAATATGTTTCTTGTTTTGGTCTGGTTTGTGTTGGTTTTGCTCTTAATACTATTAACCTGCTAACATACAATGAAATTCCTACCCACATTTTGAAAAGTAACCTGTTATACTTACTGTTTTAGTTTCTCTCAAGTTGCAAATAAATTAAGCATCTTGTTTTCAGAAAGAGGAAACAGGTTTAATTGGAGTAGCAAAATAGATTTGCAGTAATTCTCTCCCTCCCTCCCTCTCTCTAAAATAGAAATAGAAACACAAAACCCAGCAGTACCTCTGTCAAAGGCCACAGGCTGGGCAAAAACAATTGGCCTGTTCAAAGTAATAAGCACTGCCTCCCTATCTGATGAACCACTGATTTCCTCTCGGAGAGCATTTCTTAATCCTATTCTTGTCTTAAAGTAAGCAACTTGATGGAAGTCAGAACCAGCTTCTTCATACACCTTAAAACATTAAAAAAATACAGTGAAATATTGACAGACAAAATAAATATAATATGAACTCTGCTGCCAAACAAAGAAGACAGTCTGCCCCTTTTATCCCCTCTCCATACCATCCAATATTCTTTAAAAAGTTTAATTCCCTCCTAAACACCAACCTAAACTTTGTTCTCCCAGGTTATTCATAGAATATTAGACAACATAATTATATGCAAATCCTCAATGAGAGTACATTCAAATTTAACAGGTTGATTATCCAAACTACTGCAAGACTCATACAATTAAAAGGTACTTCAAGGTGACAAATTGATTTAAAAATCCAGGACATGCAATTACCAAATTAAGACAAATAAACTAGATCAAAGTTTAGATCTAGCACTTCACAGTAAATGTTACTCCTTTGTCTTAAAAGCCAATTTTAATACTAATTTTAAATGAGATTTTTTTGATGAAAAAGTCAATTCACTTCTACATAAAAATACGTGCCGAACCTACTCTGATGGTAAACTTCAAGTGATTTTGATTGTCCAGCAAAATAAGATTAGAACAATTTTTTTGGTTTTGTTTCACAGTAAAATAATACTTAGCCTTTGTTACAACAAATAATATCACTGCTAGGCTAAACTTACTTATGTAAAGCTGCTATAAACTAACCTGATGTTTAACAATTTGTCCTAATGCCAGGTTTAAATCCACTTGGCATTTACCAAACAGTTTCAGATAGCTGGTACTTCCTGGCATTGCTTTGGTTTGTAGTCTGTTGGACAGCTCCAGTTCTATCAATCCAGTTTCAAATCTCACAGCCCTCATCGATGGAGTTGTGGCTGTCACTTGAATTCCCTGGCAAACAATGACAAAATAAAATTATTCTGAATCTGCTTCAAAAAAAAATATTATGAGGAGTGATGGGAAAAGGAAGAAAAACAAAAAGAAAAGCAATAATAATTTTTCCACTGTGGTTTTATTATTTGGACTTTTAAAAGGATTGTAAGTATCTGACAGATTTCTTCCTTGTCTTTCCTTAATAAATTAACAGAAAACCCTCTACTTGCTTGATAATAGACCATATTAATGATAATCTTAGGAGAACTTAAAGCGGCAGAACAAGGCTACCCAACTCTTCATTTGTGACCACTCCAGAAAAATTCTGTTACCCTAGGTTCTACCATACTGCCATGTTAACTGTCATTTAAAAATATGGAATCATTATCAACCTGAGCAGTTTTTTAGTAATAAAATTACCTTAAAGTGTAGGCTCAAAGAATACAGGAGAATTTTAGGTTTCTCTCCATCCGTTGTGCCATCATGTTCATTCCAAAGAGGAATTGGCTGCTCCCCTCCTGTACATGTTAAATAACTATATTTTCAAAGTTTTAACAGATACAACATTTTTTGCATAACATAGAAATAAAGTCTGTCTTGTGCTAATCTCTCAAGTTAGCCTGCTTTCACAGAAAAGTATGTTCTGAAGTGAAAAGCTATAATCAGCATAAATAAGAAAAATTGAAGAGAATAAGAACTAATTTGCATGTCTCCTCAGCTTGTTATAGAAATGAGTTGTATACATAGTAACCTCATACCACAGATGAACACAGCGCTTGTTTAGCCCACCCTCCCCCAAGTGGCAGGTATTTCCTTTGCCTTGTTTGAGGTTTCCCACCTCCATCCTACAATGAACAGTATTTCTCTTTCACTACATGCAAGGTTCTGCATTTGTTAGCAGCCAAACTTTTCTTACTAAATGAAGCACCCTTCATTTGGCTCTGCTGTACTGAATACTTCCTATCTTTCCAATTTTGGGACTCTGGCAAACTAGTTCATTAAATCAGTACTTTTCCCTAGATCAGTGGTGCCCATGTCTTTCCCCACCTTGGGCAAGATGGATGGTACTCAGTCTGTCCATGGATTAGATCCAGCCAAAAGGCTAGATCTGGCACTTGGGTCAGTGAGGAATGGCCTGTCCATGTCCATGTGTGTGCAGCCCCAATTGGACTGCACAGGGGGAAGCAGCATGGCCCAAATCAAGTCTGGCTGTTCAGGGGTTGGGATAGGGTATGACCTTGCCCCAGTCCAGCCACCCAGGCCTTGGGAATTTGGCAGTGGGGGAGGAGTGGCAGTATTACTTGCCACTGCTCCCACCCCACCAAATTTTCTGACCCATGGAGAACTCCACAAGCCAGATGTCCTGCTGCATTTGGCCTGCAGGCCAGAGGTTGAGCAGCCCTGCCCTAGATAATTATTGAAAGCAACAAGAGTCTCAAAATGGACATCTGAAGTGTTCAGATCAGTTTTGAAAGTTGGAGATGTGACTCTTAGTTATTTATTCTGGGTTCATCGAGGAGTTTCTAATTCTTACTATTTTATTATAGTCGTTATTTGCTTAAATTAGTTTGATGGCAGGGCACTCCTTTGTGTTCAGTGTCTAGCACAATGTGGCCCCATTCTATGCACACGTGTTTGCAGATTTGCCACAATATAGACAAACATTAATAGTTATAAATATTAAGAAATAGTGGCTACTTCTAGAGTCTAAAAAAGTGAACAAGCAACTTTGTAATGGACTGTATAGCTGAAGTGAGAGGAGATTCAACTCTAGTGAAAGAAATTATTCCAATGAACTTAAATCTTTTTCAATTTAATATTCTAAACTATTCTACCAAAATTTCATAGAGAAATGACAAATATTAAAGCTCTTTTTTTTCCAAGTATTCTTATACTACTACACATGAATGGTTGCCTGGATTAAACATCAGGCTAATAAATTTTGCTGCTTCTTTCCTACCCTTCTTAAATATTGGTACCACTTTTTTCCTGTCATCTGGAACCTCTCCTGACTCGTATGATTTATTGCTTTTCAGAGATTCAGAGATTTCCTCCACTAGATCTTTTAAGTCTCCTGAGTTCATCTCATCCGGACCTGTAGATTTATATATATTTAGCTGTCAGATATTTGGTTACCTTTTTCTATTTATTCTTTGTTTGTGGTCTCTCCACTTTTAAATGTCTGTTTTCGGCATAAGAGTACATTTCCATACTTTCTTCAATCTTTTTTTTAAATAAAAAGCTGAACTAAATTAAACAAGGCAAATAAAATCAGCTATCTTAATTACTTTGGACTTTTTTCTTTTTTTTCCCCTCATTTTGTTGAAGTATTTTCTCTCACATCCTCCTCTACACACCTATTTATGGAGGTTAATATTTCTTATTCTCCTGATTATTTTATTTTTGCTTCATCTTGACTCCAGTTTTTTCACAAAGGGATTAAATTTTATTTATTTATTTATTTCTCCTTTTTCCTATTTCTGGTGCAATTCTCATGTCTTAGTTTTTTCACCCACTACCATTTTAGCCATAAATTTTACCATTTTGTTTGGTTTTATTTTTTGTAATCTTTTAATTCATATCACCTCTTAACTCATTGTATAGTTATTATTGGAGTTAATGCACTTGCTTTTTAAAAAATTTGTAATTTCCTAAAAAGACTTACTATCTATAACTATTACTACCTGTAGCTACTTATAACCAATATTAATCCACCTGAGACACACCGACGCTCAGCAGAACAGATGCTCAGTTCTCATTCATTTATATCAGGGCAAGAATTGAAGTTTAACATCATTTCCTGCAGCTTTTGGGCCAAGCTTTCTACAGCAAACTGAAACGCTGCTAAGATGATCAGTAACATGGTATAGCTGCATTCACATTTTGCTTCTGTTTTCTATTTTCAACGATAGATGAGATCTTCAACTGACGTAAACTCGACTGGGTAAAGATCATTAGTGGAGCCAGTTTACATCAGCTGAGGAAGTGTTTTTATGTGATTTTGTAACTCAAAAAAACAGTTTAACAAACATTTTTTCAAGGAGAACAAAAACTGTGCTGAAACTATTGTTGCCAACCCCTCTACTACAACACAACAGGGACGGGTTTTTTCCCAGTCTACCCTGACCAAATACAGTCTACACTGGTTTGCAGCAATACTCAATCACCTTTCTGAGGAGAAAACTATTTTTCTTTTGTAAACTTCTATAAAGAGGCAAACTAATCAGGTGACCAAATGACCATCAAATAATTGAAAGAATAGGAAACACCCTGGCACATCTCTCTCAACTGTGATTGAAAGAGCACAAAAGATCCAACAACCCAGGAGAAAATAAAATAAAATAAATCTTGATATCAAGAATAAGGACAATACTACTAGGCAGGCAAGGTTTTTTGAGTAGATCTTTTAGTAGACCAACTGAGTAGTTGGAAAAAAGTTCTTGGCAAGCTTTTGGGTGCAATCACCCTTCTTCAGGCATAGGAAGTCTCTCCAGGAAATGAGAGAAGCTAGAAGTGTGACAGGATGTCAGTGAGAACATAAGTAAAAATATTTCCTTTTTCATAGACAACCTCTTTTCTACTTTCAGTTACTACCACTGTAGTGTCTCCCTTACTCGTCATTGGCTTCCCCCCTCCCGCATCCCTTCCCTGCTTTACATTTGTTTTCCTAATATTTACCTATTTACATTCTCACTGACATCCTGTCACACTTTTAGCTTCTCTTGTTCCTTGGACAGACTTCCTATGCCTGAAGAAGGGTGATTGCACCCCAAAGCTTGCCAAGAACTTTTTTCCAACTACTCACTTGGTCTAATAAATGATATCGCATCTACCCCAAAAAATGTTGCCTGCCTATGAACATAGACAAACACAGCTGCAACCAAAAACCCCAAAACAATAATACTAGGCACTTCTATGACACTTTTCACAAGAAAAGTTCAATACACTCTTCAGAACCAAACAATATTATAAGACCCATTTTACAAGCAAGAGAAAGAAGCCATCTGGCCAGCGACATCCATCAGACCTGTACCAGAACTGTTACCATCCAAATCCCCAGAGCACCCTAACCCCTATTCTGCTTCTAAAGATGGCACTCAAAATGTCACCAATGCTTCTGTACCACCTAATACAAGGTCTTTTGTTGCTGGCCTTAGCTGTACTTGGGTGTAACGGTGGAACCAGAAATCAGTGATATTTTCTGTGACCCAATTACCTTATACATGGTACAGCTGGAGTGTATACTTAGTACCATAGGCACAAGTTACCTAACCATCAAGAAAAGGCATAATTTTTAGGCAAACCCTCAGGTATTTTTACCTTACCTGAAACCTTCTGTATGACTTCATTAACTTCCTTCATGAACACTTTCTGGACAAATACTAAGTGATTTAGAAGGTCAGTTGTGAGATTGTGTTCAAAGGAACCAACCTGTCAGAAAAGAAAGTTGTTTGTATAGGGTTTTTAAAACACATAACTATCATATCTATTTGTAAGTGCAATGTTCTTTGCTTTTTTTTCTTTTTTTTTGGCAGGATAACAATAATATAGTTACCATTCAAGAAAGCTGACTTTTAAATTGCGACTTTTCTGTATGTAAGTATTTCTTTTTTTTTGGTGGTGGTGGTGTTGTTTAAGTGTCAATAAATAAGAGGCCTACTTAAATTGTGGCGAGACAAAGGGTTTTTCCATGGCCCGCTTGGAGCATACAGAGCTGATTTTTCAGGCATTTTGTGGCAGCCCCTCAGCACTGACTGATGGAGAGCCCCTGACAGGGAGGCGGGATGACGGGACAGTTGCCATCTTGATAGCTGGCTGCCATTTGTGCCACTCTGCCTCTTGGCAGAAAAGGTCCTGGTGGTGGGAGGACAACGAGGGGACAGCCACCATCTTCCCTTCATGCCACCCCACCAGCCAGCACCTTCCCCTCCCAGCTGTGATGACTGCTGGCTCTCACTGGTTTGGGGGGGGGGGGTGTGTTCTTGATTTCGCTGATTTTGTGGATAATCTCAAATGTCACAGCTTCCAAAAATACACAAAACCTTGAATTAAGAAGGTCCCTACCAATAAATATGGGGAAAGGTGCACTATTTGGACTATTATTGTAGGAATACAAAGTGTGAGTTTCAAATAGTTTACATCAAATCTCTAAAGAAGATTCAGTTGTTTGTAGCATGAAACTATTAAGCGTAATTTAACCAACTGTACACAGGCTTACCTGAGGCACAAGCAAAATGGGTGAATTGCTTTAGTACCAGAAAATAACTAACTAACAGAAAAAGTCAGGTTTATTGACTCTAAAAAGACCACTACCTAACCACCTGGGAACTAGAGAAGTAAAACCACAATTGGTACACGCAGCATCTAGTAAGCTTAGCTAACTTTGATCTCTAATTATATCCCCAAGAACAGATGCCTTGCTTTATGTTCTTCACACTTTTTTGTTTTTTTCCAAGCTTGGTAAAAAAAAAAAAGTATTAAATACGAATATTTCCGAATACAGATTTCCCTTGCTTTATGCTGTACGTACGTTCCTGGAAAACAGCACATAACTCAAATTCGCATAAAGGGAACCCACTTTACAATGTAACAAATAGGGATGCGTTCCAAGACCTCAACTGTATTTACCCCAGACCCATTTTTACAAGACAGTTTTGGTACTCACCAACAGCAGACACTACACACAAGCACAGGGGACTGGGATGACAACTACAGAAACACATGTTGCAGACAAGCGAGGAGCACAGATCCACACAGGAGGCTATATCAACTCCCACAGTGCATCCCACAAAGCACCTGACTGCAGGCTTCCACCACACCAACTGCATAACAGTGAATTTGCTCACATATAACAAATTTGTGGTATAAAAAGGGCCATCGCGTAAGAGTGAATTCACAAATACAGAACCCGCATAAAGCGAGGGAAACTTGAACTGGTTTCCCTTAAAATAATGTTTGTTACTAATCAAAAAACCCCTTTATCACAGTTTAGAACACATTTCACAACAAGGTTCTCTAGGAAGGTCTGTCTTATAGCCAAAAGAAAAATCCACAAATAGCAGCAGTAGACTGTGCAGGACATCAGAAAGCTCAAACTTGACTGCAGTGTTAGAGATAAGATACTTTATACCCCCCTCAGGAAAAGGAGATTCCCAGCTCTCTTTACAGCCTTTGACTGGTACAAGCAATGTTTCCAAAATGTTTACGCTATACCAGATCTTCCCTTTCTAGTCTATTTATATACACAATATAATGTTCAGAGCGGTTTCAAGATGAAATTACCTCTAGGATTTACCATGACATGTCAACTAATACCATATGCAACAAAGAATGACAATACATTTGGTTCAACTTAAATTAAGAGCTATATTTTAGGTGGCATTAAAAAATGAGTATACCAAACCTGTATGTATAAATAACATCACATTTTTTAACAGAGCAAATTATAAAAAAACTGGCCACTTGGATGCCTACCTCGGCCACACAGCGTAAATAGTTCCCTTGTAGATAGTAGCCCTGCTTAGTAGGTAGCTCGTCTATGCTCCATATGTGATCTGAATAGGTGTCATGTTCTTCCATGATGTATTTGCCTGACATAATGACAGGAGGAAGGTTAAGGCTTGCTGAAGGAGGAATGGTAGACATATCCGTGGCAGAAACTTTTGAAGTGAAGCGTAATCTGTGATTTGGAAGTTCAAATGTAAACCTTGTTTGTGCACCTGTCAAGATAGAAAGCAAAAGTGTGAATGGATCTAGAGACAAGAGAGACATCCCAAATTAAAACGTATGATAATTTCAGGAACAAAAACACCATGCTGGTGTTACAGTTGAACGCACCTACCTAAAGGGCCATTAAAACAAATATTCATTCATGAATTCTGAATTTCCTGGGGTTCCAATATGACTAATTTTAAAAGAAAACAAATATTTGAAAGTATACACTTATATAACATAAGCAAACAAATAACTAAACTCTACATCTGTACCTAAGATCTTGTGAAAAAATACTTGAGGCTACTTTATCTACCTATAACAGTTTCAAATAATCAGTCACCAAGACCTACACATTTATATGAAAGAGAGCATCTATGCCAGGGCATACCTGTTCATCTTTGACGGTAAGCTATGCACAAATTGAGCAGACAGTCCTTGCTCCAAAACAACTTCCCATCTAAACAAACACGAAAGGCAAACAGCCTACAAGCACAGTAGTACTCCAGTGTTAACCATATGCATCCTACTGTAAGTGTACTTGTGTTTCAAGTATGCAAGACCAAAATATTTTGAGCAGTAGTGCTAGGAGATGTGTATGTGCCGTGCATCCTACTCCTCATCCTATGCAAGGGCAGAAAGGATAAAGCAGTTATAACCCTTCCCAAGTTCTCCAGTTCAAAGATCATGGTAGCTGATGACTCAGAGATGAAGGGTAGGGTCACAGGATCCTTCCTGACAACACTTTGGAAAGAAAATTACTCATCAGTTCAGTAACGAGTTCTGTGAGATGAGTTGTCACAGTACCCGTTTTGCTATGGGTAACACATGTACTTCATGTGCTTTAGAAAAGAGATCTTGCTGTTTCGCCAGTAGATTCACCGGAAATATGCTCATACACCAAATTAAAGGTATATAGAGTAGTGCTGTTCTAGTTTCTTCTCTACCATGGATTCAGATAAAAACTACATATTAATCCAAGTAAGGAAGACAGGCAGGCAGCAGAAGGCTCACATGTAAAGCACATCAAGGAATTCAAGTTACTGAACAACTGAGTAATTTTTAAGTGTTTGTCCATGCAGATACTCCAGTATATTCAGCAGAATACTAAGAAGCTGGGTCCTAAGAACCTTATTATAAATCTTACTGCAAAAACATGAATAAAGTCCTACTCTTATTTCCCTACTTATAATCAATGACAGAAGAATTTCCAAGGGAGGCCACTAAAGCCTGCACAGGCTCTTGTCAAATAGGCTGTAAATATCAACAAGCAGCCTGAGGTGTTACAGAGATTATGATACAGATGGATACAACCAGAAATCTGCTCTAAGAGCCTTTGCACATACTGCCTTTCATTTTCTCTAAAGGTGATAATCTAGGGGATCATCTGAAGTGTTTTGTTTTCTGCAAATGAAACCCTAAAGGTTTTTCTAGCTGTCAAGGAGCAAAAGGCAGGTCTCTTGAGAACTGAAATGAAGTTTGGGGAAAACATCAGTAAACTGGATAACTTTTAAAATGTGAAATTCTGAAATTTCAACAAGTTTTGGGTGTGGATTAAGGGAACTTTGCCATTGTGGACTACAGTACATAGAGGAGCTCATTTAAGACTTTCCAGTCCCTGTACCTGGCTAGTGGATAATATAGATGTAAGAAAGGTCACTTTTAATAGAAAGGTGGAGAAACAAACAAGGCTAGAATTTCAAACGGTATTTTTCATTTAGAAGTCCTTCTTGTATACTCCTTCACTGTACAGAATAAAATGGACTGAACCTGCAATGGGCATAATTTTACCTAATCTAACATAATCTTCTTCCATGCTTTCAGACGCAGGGAAAGAAGACTGGGATGAAATTTAAAAGGTCTGGAGAAAAACCTGCATGGTTTAACTTTCTGAAGCAGCTGTAGGAATCGCACATAAAGTCATTAGAATGGCTTGGCCTCCATCCTGTTTTGGTGGCATTGTACCTAGAGTGTGACAGCTTTTAGTTGGAAAGGCAATGATTGGGTACATCTGTTTGCAGTAGATTATAAATATATTATCTATCAAGATTCGCACTGTGGAATTTTTGAAGAACACACAGGACCACCAAAAGAAGCAAAACTGATGGGTTTAACTACATAAAGCTACCATTCCCACATTTATAGTCTTCATCAAGGAGAGGAATGAAAATTATACCCAACCTGGTATATTTCATAGATTTCATAGACATTAGGCCTGGAAGGGACCTCGGAAGATCATCGAGTTCAGCCCCCTGCCCCAGGGGCAGAAAGTCAGCTGGGGTCATAGGA
Source organism: Crocodylus siamensis (assembly GCF_052110815.1). NCBI lineage: Eukaryota > Metazoa > Chordata > Crocodylia > Crocodylidae > Crocodylus > Crocodylus siamensis. The sequence goes on along the minus strand of NC_143396.1, from coordinate 110,181,340 downwards.
TCCCAGCAAGAAAAACATCCAGGTTTCTCTTGAAGGCATTCAAAGTAGATGCTTGAACCACCTCTGGTGGCAGGCCATTCCAGGCCTTGGGGGCTCAGACAGTCTGTCCTTGGGTTCTTGCTACCAAACAGAATTCTGTAAAAATGAGGTAGCACCAAGACCTTGAAGTTCATCTAATAAGGAACTCAACTGTTACAACTAGCATCTTATGTGAAAAGTGTGTAAAAGCTGAACTACTACAACGTCATCTTAAAGACGGTTTGATTTTGCAGCAACCAGCTTCCCTGGGTTATGGGTTTAAAGCCATGGGTGACCAACCCTTTTGCGGGCCCTGAATACTTGTGTTAGAAATTTTTTTTTTTTAATACAATTCTAGAAGTTAGCAGACTTGCACTGAATGAAAAAAAAACAACTGTATTTAAATTTAACTCAGTTCACACAATATTTTGCTAATACAATTTCAGCTAACTTCGCAATCTGTATTAGGCTCCACATGTTACCAAGGTACCCTTTTTTTAATAATACATGAATAAAAATGTTAACCTTCCAGCTAATAATAACCTCAAATGAAACTCAACGGCAATATTTAAAAAATGGAACTCTAATAGAAAACGGAGGTGGTACAAAGGCAGTGGTTATGCTAGGAGTGGAAAATAGCAAAGGACAGGCCCTGATCTGAATATCCTACACAGTTCAAACACTTACAAGTAGACTTTAAAAGCAATCCAAGGGACTGCAATTCTCAGAATAATCCAGATGATGTCTGCTCTAGAACTCACGCCCAACTGCTTGAATTGCACTTTGATAGCCTAGAGCATTGCTATATACTTAAAAGATCTCATTCATCTCAGTTTCATAGTTGGTAGGGTTGGAAGGGAACTGAGCAGATCATCTAGTCCGACCCCCTGCCATGGCAGGAAAATGTACTAGGGTCAAACGACCCCAGCAAGGTGTTTGTCTAGCCTCCTCTTAAAGACCCCCAGGGTAGGAGCCAGCACCACTTCGCTTGGAAGTTGGTTCCAGATCCTAGCCGCCCTGACCGTGAAGTAGCGCCTTCTGATGTCTAGTCTGAATTTACCCTCTGCCAGCTTGTGACCGTTGTTCTAGTCACTCCTGGTAGTGTTCGGGGGAACAGGGACTCCCCCAGTGCCTGCTGGTCCCCCCTGACTAGTTTGTAACAGGCCACTAGATCCCCCCTCAGCCTTCTCTTGTGGAGGCTGAACAGGTTCAGGTCCCTTAGCCTCTCCTTGTAGGGCCTGCCCTGCTGCCCCTGATCATGCAAGTGGCCCTCCTCTGGACCCTCTCCATGTTGTCCACTTCCCTCTTGAAGTGCGGTGCCCAGAACTGGACGCAGTACTCCAACTGTGGCCTGACCAGTGCCGCGCAGAGGGGGAGTATCACCTCCTTGGACCTACTTGAGATGCATCTGTGGATGCGTGACAAGGTATGGTTGGCCTTCCTATCTGCATCCCCACACTGCCGGCCCATGTTCATTTTGGCATCAATAGTGACTCCGAGATCCTTTTCTGCCTCTGCACTGACGAGAAGAGAGCTCCCCAGCCTGTAGGTATGCTGCTGGTTCTTCCTCTCCAGGTGCATCACTTTGCACTTGTCAGTGTTGAATCCCATCCTATTCTAATCCGCCCACTCCTGTAACCTGTCTAGGTCCGATTGTAGGCTATTCCTCCCTTCTAGCGTGTCCACATCCCCCCACATCTTAATGTCGTCAGCAAATTTGAACAGGGTGCTTTTTACCCCCTCGTCCAAGTCACTGATGAAGATGTTGAACAGTGTGGGCCCAAGGACCGAGCCCTGGGGGACCCCACTGTCCACATCGCTCCAGGTAGAAAATGACCCATCCACCACCACTCTCTAGGTGCGGCCCTCCAGTCAATTAGTGACCCATCTGACTGTGTAGGAGTCGACACCACAGGCCCCTAGTTCTTTAATGACAATGGGGTGAGAGATAATGTCAAAGGCCTTCCTAAAATCCAGAAAGACTACGTCCACTGCTACCCCCGCGTCTAAGGATTTTGTGACCTGATCATAGAAGGCCACCGGGTTGGTCTGACAGGACCTGCCTCTAATTGCATCTCAAGGACACATTACTCACATCTGCAATAGCTGATGACTCTGGTTATGTGGATGTTCACTAATATTACCAGCCACTGTAATACTGTGGGAATAACATGAAAGGGAACAAACAAATGGATGAATATGAGTCGCCAATGTGACGAAGTAGTAGGCAGAGCCAAGCGCACCCTGTCATGCATCAACAGAGGCATCACTAACAGGTGCAGGGAGGTCTTGCTCCCCCTCTATGCAGCGCTGGTCAGGCCGCAGCTGGAGTACTGTGTCCAGTTCTGGGCGCCACACTTCAAGAGGGATGTGGAGAACCTGGAGAGGGTCCAGAGGAGGGCCCCTCGTATGGCTGAGGGCCTCTGTGGCCAGCCCTATGAGAAAAGGCTGAGGGACCTGAATCTCTTCAGTCTCCGCAAGAGGAGATGAGGGGGTGTGAGATGTGGCTGCCTACAACCTTATCAGGGGCCACCAGCAGGGACTCGGGGAAAGTCTGTTCACCAGGGTCTCCCTTGGAGTCACCAGGAACAATGGCCACAAGCTGAGGGAGGATAGGTTTAGGTTAGATATTAGGAAGAACTACTTCATGGTAAGGGTGGCCAGAGCCTGGAATAGGCTTCCCAGAGAGATGGTGCTCTCACCTTCCCTGGGGATCTTCAAGAGGAGACTGGATAGGCACCTGGCTGGGGTCTTATGACCCCTCCCACCTCCATGGCAGGGGGTCGGACTCAATGATCTGTCTAGGTCCCCTCCGACTCATTGATTCTGTGAAATCTAGGATATACTCTTACAACACTAAGGCAATGGGATCAAAACTCCTGAAATGAGGATTTTAGGATTTGGGGATTTTAAACTTCATTGCAGAACAACAAGGAAGGGGTTTTTTTTACCTCCCTGTCTGCCATCTGACATCTTCAGGGAAGGAATTCTACCTGATCAACACATCAAAGAGCTACTCAACACAGCTCACAAAGACATTCTCATGGACCCAGACGGAGACAGCCTTCCATCTTCAGCTCCCTCTGTGCAAAAATGAAGTTTATTTCCTACCTATGGGGACTTTTTTACCATCTTGTAACATCTACACTTTTCCCAGAGCCTGACAAAGGGACTTTGATCCCAAAAGCTTGCAGAGAAGGACAGTTTTCTTGCCACTTTCCAGTTGGTCTAATAAAACATAGCATTTTGGAACCAAGAGTTTTAGTTTTTTGTATGAAATAAGGATGTGCACTTGGCAGTCACGGTAGCTCTCACCAGGCTCTTGGGTTGGCTGGCTCGGCCCAAGCACTTGATATTAGCAGGAAAAAAAGACATAAAAGGACCTCTTTCCTGCTTATTCCCTCATCACAACTGCATCCGTTCTCTTTAATGACTATTTGTAGAAAAATAACTCTTTCATTTGTTTTGGCTTGCAGATTACATTTGAAGATTTATGGAACTCTATGGTTTGCTCCGGATCTCCTTGGCTTATCTGGGGCTGCTGTAATTGCACAAAACTGCGAGCACTAATGAACTTCGTCATTGATTACGTGGAGAACAGTAAGTCTAGAAAAGTTTCACGAATGGCGTGAGGATTTTGTGATCTCTATAATTGGCTTATGTGAACACTGACGATTTTTAGAATCTCTTGGCCTGGATGCTTTCAAGACTTGTGGTTGGCTTGTAAAATGAATTGCTAATTAAAATCAGCATGAGTTGTTTCTTTGCTTTTATTTTATTACAGAGGACCACAATTTGGACAGAACATCCCAGGAACAAAGGTGTCAAAAATCCTTTTTCAGCAAGGGTAAATATTGTTCGCAGATGGTTCTTCCAAAATAATAGGCTGAAAATTTAAGAGAAACTCCCATCTCCCCCTAAGAATTAGGCATCAAGACATCTCAGCAAGAGGAGTTGGATGTATAGGCAAGTTCGAAGCATTAGTATATAACAGCCAATAGACTATTCTGAGCTGCAGACTCTGGGGTAACCCAGGCTCTGAAAGCAACTAAATTTTAAACAGCTTTAAAGATTTGGGACTGTGATGCTCAGGATTTAAGCACTGAAAATGCAAAAAACAAGTATGTTGGGGGCTTTTTGTTCCCCTCTCTCTGATGCTAGAAAGGGCTGTCCTGAGAAATTATCTGGTTATAGACTTAATTCCACTAGTAAGCCAAAGATTCCAGACCTTTGTATTCATAGTCACGATCAACATCCATTTGTGATTATTAACGATAAAGTCTGGCAGAACTAACTCCCTATTTCATTTTATTTAAGTCATATCTGTGCGGGACCAGGCACAGGCATGGGTGAACCAGGCAGCTGCCTGGGGCCTGGACAGAAACGGGGCCTGAAAATGGTGAAAATAATGATTATTGTCACCATCATCTCTGGCGAAAGGGAGCCCAACACCAAAAGTTCACCCAGGGCTGCCAGGAGTCTAGGTACAGTGCTGCATCTGTGAGACTGACAATATGAAGAATAATCAACACAAATCCTCTCATGTTACCCTACTATGGAAATTTTAACACAGATTAAACAGTTTGAAATTTAATGAAATGCCATTACCTGTCATTCCATGACTTCTCATTCTTCCCATCTTATATTCTGCCTTTAGAGATGGCAAGAGGGCTGCTCCAATAGCAATACCATCTATCATGGCACTGAATTTAAGAACTATAGGCTTCTTTTCCAAGCCTTCTGGTAGCTGTGGAAATTCATTAGTTTCAACAGGAGTCTGATTAATGCTTGTTGGGGTTTTTTCAGAGGGCAATGGAGTTGCAATATCTTCTTTTGCAGATTGTGGGCTATTTACAAGAAGAAATATCAGAAAGGACCATTAGATATCCTTACCTATTCAGTGTACAATATTTATTCATTGTAATTTTTCCTGCATGGAGTCCTTTAAGTCCCCAGAAGGCTGGCAAATAGAATGGGCCCATCCCAATGAGGTTTACAATGGATGGGAAATAAAACACCACTTACGCTGTTGATGGTTGCCTGATGAGGTCTGAAATCTGTTTGGAAAGCTGGTGAGAACTGCGTACCATCATGCTGTGCAGCGTGGCAGGGTGCTGGGGAATATTAATGCTGATAGCTCCCACTTTGAACACTGCAGCATTATTTGTTTTCAAACCTCTTTGAGCACTGTAAAGAGCCTGTGATTTGGCAATACTGCATTTCACTACAGTTCTAACAGAAAAGGAAATACAATTTGTTTGGATATTTTTTATGCAAACATTTAAAAATCCACACATATTTAAACATTTTAAACATTAAATGAATTACAAAGCAAGAAGAATTAGCAATTTTTAAAACTATAAACTACCCATTTTAATTTAATGCACACAAATGCAGTACATGCTACATAAGCTACAGCTATATGCTTAACAAAATAATAAGGCATGCATAGCAAAATATCTAATTCAACTATTACATGAATGCAAATTAAGATTATTTAGGGTTATATGCAATAGATATACTTGGTACATACATCATACACACTTTTTCACACAGTCTAGTTACCTATTTTAACCACCTCTTTTCTGAAAAAAAAAATCTAAAATCTTTTATAACAACAAACGGTTAACAGTACCTGATTTTCAAAGCCAAAATATCATTGGAAGTGTCTATATTAATACTATATTAATAGCAATTAAGTTGCTTGCTTATAGCTAATGGAAGAATATTCACATTGAATTAGTCCAGGGGCAGCAATTATTTTGGGCAGAGGGCCACTTACTGGGTTTCAGAAAGCCGTTGAGGGCTGCATGCCAGGCAGCCCAAGGCAGATTAATATTAATTTTCTACATTTTTTTTTAGGGACCCTGTGGGCCAGATAGAATGACCTGGCAGGCCGCATCCGGCCCCCAGGCCACATTTTGCCCACCCCCAAATATAAACTTAAAGCAACATTTTAAATCTAAAAGCTGCCATCATGTACAATAGTTGTGAAAGATTAACAATGCAACTATGTAACTAACAATTCGGGAGGGCATATTAGGCTTCAATAGCCACACTATAAAAGTGACCTAAATAAACCATATCTGTTTCTTATCTCTGATCACTTACTGGAATTCTAATTAGCAATCAAGATTTGAAGTACATGGGAAACTACTATGATTTAATAAGACTGTCACAAATATAGTTTCAAAGGTCCACTACATTAGCTAATAATTTGCACATTTATACAGAATTACATTTTATATATAGTATTTATGTAGATTATCTTTATGGGGTTAATATAAAAAAGTTCTTTTCAGGTGGTCACATCATAATACCTCCAGCACTACGTCAGAGACCAGGCAGTTCAAGATCTGGAACATTTTTTTGTTTCTAGAAGTAGCCTGTGTCACTGAAATGCAACTACAGGTTGCCTGACCCGCACTGGACCACAGGTGGGTTGTTCTAGCCTGTAGCTTGTAAAGGTTGATAGCAGCTGCAGTACAGAATGGAGAAAAGGTAGAAAGGATGGGGGCTTTTGTAAACATTGCCATAAAAGCCATGACAGGAATGTGGAGAATCAACAAGCCAAGAGAAAAGATGTCTTTTCTAAACCATGTATGTTTTCAAGAAAGCATTGAGTAACTACATGGTCCTTCAAAAATGAATTTGTATGTTTTGCCCAAGCTTAAAAAAAATAATTCAATATATAAAAGCCACAGAATATTAACAGGGACTATCAACATGAATATTAACCTATTCTACACCTGCATTTTTCCCTCAGAATTAGCCATATTCCCATACATAGTATGTACCTTACACATTTAGGTTCAACTAAAGCAGCTGTTTAATCATCATAAAGTAGATCAATCAAATAAAGAAATTTTGAAGCATTTTCCCAACCTGCACTGAGTAGCCAACAATCTTATCCTCTACCCAGTTAGTTGAAGAACTATGAGGAAATAGCATAATCTGCGTCAGCAGCTACATTATTTACATTTATGGTAAAAAAAAAAATCATTTGAATGCATGCTTAGACTGGTGCCATATTTCAAATAGTAAGTTGATATACCTGTCCAGACACTGGAGGTCACAAATCCAAACAGATCTAAACAATAAGAAAAGGACAGAAATCCCCATTCTGTGCTTTTCAGATCTAGCTCTCTAAACCAGTGGTTCTCTACCTTGTTGGTACCAGGACCCATTTGTAAACATTGATGGCCAATCCCAACCCAGTATATAGCTTAAGTAGAAAACCTGGCCCTGTTGATGCCTCTCACTCCCAACTCACTACCCCTCCAGTGTGTGGGGGAGGGGGTGGGTGTGTGGGGAATGGGGGACCCCAAGCAGCTTCTTGCAGGCTGGGACTCTGCCAGCCTGCTTGTATGAGAATAGGGCTTTTTTCCCCGTGCTAATTGAGGGAAAAACCTCATCTTGTATTTGAGTAGATACAGTATTACTTAAGACAAGTATTAACTGCTTTTCAGTCAAATGGCTCCTTTGTACATGCCACCTGCAGGGAAACAGGGAACTCAAAATAGGCACATATATTCTTATATTTTATATATATGAATTTTGATAAGTAACTATAGAACGTATTCAGCAATGTGTCAGAACACGATTTATATATAAAAAAATATAAAAGAATATAAAAATATAAAAGAATAGGCCCAGGATTACAGCTGGGTAAATCGTGTTCTGACACATTGCTGAATACGTTCTATAGTTACTTATTAAAAGTAATTTTTATGGTATTAAACTAAATTCCAATGATAACTATTTTAAAGATGTAAAGTTATAAGTTGAGTTAGTTAAAAAATAAACAAATAACCCTTCTGGGTTCTATAAAAAACCTGTAAAAACAGGCAAGAAAGGAGAAAATTCCTTCAACTATTCCACTGCTGTGGAAGAACATGGGAAGAGAAGAGAAAGATTTTTCCTTATCACAGAACAGGATACAGGGCCAGCTCCCAAAGACTGAGAACCGTACAGGAGAAATCATTCAGCTTCCATCTGCCTGGAAGCTGTGTCCACTTCATATTCCCCACCCAGAGAACACTTCAGCTTCTGCACACAGTGGTTGCTCCCAGGAATGCAACAAATACGTGGTATTGGTCTGTGGTAAAATTGGAATCCCCTGCAGAGTTGTACTTTGAAAACATCACTTCTAAAATCATTTAACATTTCTGTCCCAAGTACTGCACAGCCAATGAGTGACAAGTTTTTACACTAACCACACTTACCTGTCCCCCTTTCTTTAGGACAGGTTCCCACACCCTCAGTGTTTGAGGGAAAGGGAAAGTAAGGCCACAGACAGGATATATTTCTAGTAGAAACATAACCTGGGAGCTGGAACCCACATGTATTCAAACCCAATGGTTAAGGAACAACACAAGCAAGCTCTCTAGTCAGGGAATGCTAGAAGACAGCTCTCTGGGCCACCTCCTCACTTAGGAAAACCCATTACTTAACAGCTTGTCTTCTCCCCTGCCCAGGAAGGGGGCAGGCTGGAAATAAGCAGCCCCCTGGGTTTTAAATCAGCTTGTATGCAGCCTAGATGATTTAAAGCTGGAAGCACATGCAGCAGTAAGTGGCACACGCAGCATTGACAGAAAGCAGAGCCATGAACTGAGGACCACAGAGGCTGTATTTAAAGCCCAGAGGGCTGTAAACCAGGGCAGGGATAGCTTCCCTGGCCCCAAGTCCCAGCTCCAAGGGCTTTGCAATCCTCACCCCTGTTACCAAGCTAGGCAATGGGGATAGCAAGGGGAAGCTGGCTAGGAAGAAGGCATGGGGAAAGCATGGGGTTCCTGGTCCTGCAAGCTTTCAATTCCTGCCTCCACAACCCAACTGGGTAGCAAGGATGGCATTTAAAACCTGGGGCACAGGAACCGTGGTCGGGAAATGGGAAGGGGCATTCTCCCAGGTACAGAACCCTCCTGGGGCTCCAGCCCTGGGCACACCTGGACCCATCAAGTGCACCAGACAGGGGCTCTTCTCCCATAGCAGGAACCCTCTCGGGGCTCCAGGAGAGTTCCCACTGCAAGAGAATTGATGGTCCCCAACCCCCCAGTCAACTGGTGGGGGAAAGGCGGAAGCAATGCGGAGGATTCTCCCAGAACTAGAGGCTGTTTCCAGCCCTAGATTTATCTGCCTCCCCCCTCCTGTACTCCTCCAAAGTACACAGGGTAAGGGCTCTTCTCAAGTTTCTGCCACATGAGAATACCCTCCCATCCTATCAATCAGTTGACTGGTGAGATGAGGGTAGGGTATGCAAAGGAACGGCAATCACGGAGCCAGTGCTCTCCCTCCCCCTCCCGTTGTGGGAGATAGGGAAAGCAAACAACTATGGGATAACTGCTGTCCTTAACACCAGAGGCAAGCATATACCTATTCAAGTTAGGGCAGGAGGGAATTTACTTGTAGAATAGTAGTTTTTCTTCCCCAAGAAAGGCCCTCGAATGGCTGTACTTTCTCTTTTTTGTACCAGGAGACAGGTTCTTCTCCCAGTACAAACGTCTTGCAGCCTAAGAATGTGCCCACAGTTCTAATGTAGCTCCTTTTTACGGGGATTTTCAGGACATGATAGTTTCCTCAGTTCTAGAACATTTGGATGTGCTAGAAATTCTTGAAGTAAAACATCTTCTACAATAAATACAGTAGTTCTAGTATGTCATCAATGTATTTGCCCTATGGCTGCAGATGAAGTCAAAGGGTCAAGGGCTGTCCACATTGAAGTCATTGAGGGTTGTCACTAATTTCAACTATGGCAGACCGACCACAATGGTTTAAATCAATCAATCTGTTCTCCTACACTAATCAGCATTATTCCATATCATTAAAATTACTATGGTAAAAATCCTTAAGAGGACTCAAAAATGGAGGCTTTAATAAGTTCATAAAAGCTAGACTAGTGCTACAGTACTAGGGCAAGTCATTTCACTGGAAAAAGAGGTACGAGTGTTAAAAACACACCCACAAGCTTTCCTTAATATTTATGTAGTGGACTACAGAATGGCTAATTTAGATTTTATTATGTCAAGCTAAAATTTATTCAAACAGCAAATCAGCTACACTCAAAAACACAGTAAAAATGCAGCCTTCAACTACACACCACAGTGTTAATTGCAAGACCATTAAAACGTAATAATATGACCTACAGAAACTCTTGTTTGGCTGTGCTTGTAGGAGATGTAGGAAAATCCTCCAGTCTACAGATGAAGATTGAAGAGTAAGCAAGAAAAACAAAAAGCAAATAAAGAATAAATATTCATGCAAAATTAGTTAAATACTTGTAACCCACAATATGACAAATACATTAAAATTTAACACGACTGAAATGTTTGTTTAAAACCTACATTACTTTTTTCTTTTTTGCAGTGCTTCTGTATGTGTGCAAGATCAGAGAAACTGTAACTAGCAGAAACACAAACAGCAGCAGCCACCTTATAAAATAGATGGCTAACCAGTTAGCACTTCAATTCACATTTGTTGAACAGCTGTTTACCAACAGCAATTTTGGCGGGGGATAATATCAACCATACAGTTTTTTAATATGGAAAAAACAAAGATATGTAGTAAGAATTTATATAGCATAGAGAAAACTAGACAAGTGTTGTTCTGAAAAAGCAAGACCCAACTTGTTTTCTACAGTCCCCTTCGCTGCTTCATCATCCTGAATATTTTAAAAGATCAGAGTTACATACTGAGGGTTACCCAGCTAACATCGATTTCCTGCGTAAAAGTGACCTACACTATAAATAATACAACATTTTAATTTGTAGTGTTCTGCAACTCAAATATAAAGAAGTTCAAATAGAAAGGAAGTAAGAAAAATATGCATGCATTTTAATTTGAGCTTGTGAACACAGCAAAATAGCTGCCAATGTGCATAGTGAGCAGGTCATTCAAAGCATTCATGCACAAAAAGTGATTTTTTTAAAAATGATGTCAGTTGGACAGAGGAAATTAGACCTTGGAGAGGTGAAATGATGCAAGAAACCATGCAACTTAGGAAATCATAGGTGTCCTGTTATAGAGCAGTATTAATTCAAATGGGAAAGACAGGCATCAAAAGATTAAATACTTTTAAATAACCTCTTTGTATCATTCAGTGGAATCTACAAACTGTTTTTAAAAATAATTATCAGAAAGACAGAAATACTTATGTACAAAAATGGAATTCAGTTGTGTTGTGTACAGAAAAGGTAAAATTGCTCAGGAGAGCCATGATAGAATTAAAACAACAGTTTTTTTAATTCAAAGGACCTATTTGATACTATAGTAATTTATGGAAGCCAGCCATTCATTCATTTAGGCAGAGATCCTGCAAACACTTGTGCACATCTTGAACTTTCTGAATGAGAAAAAACCTACAGGAGTATTCACATGTGTACAGTTAAGTACATAACTAAATATTCGCATGATTGAAGGACAGGATTAAGGATCATTTACTATCGCCCAAATACTGCTCATGTTAAATTAATGAGATGACTCATATGAGTTATTGTTTATGTAATGCATGTGACATTGGTCCTAGTCAAACATTTTTAGCATATATTGTCTGTAGGAGGAAAAAACAATGACTTCACACTATAAATGCCATTCTGAAATAAAAAGATGTACATCTAATTTAAAAAGAAACCCCCTCTCTATTTACATATGATTATATTTATAAACCAAACCTGGTCCCAAGTATACAAGCCCTACACTGCTGCCTTGGGAATCGCAGTGACTTCAGGTGAGGTATACCTGGATTTAGGGGTCCATGCAAACAGAATTCATTAAAGAATCATAAATTTTTATCCTGCAAAATAAGTCCCATACATTTCTCTTTATAAATAATTGATACACTATGTATATCGCTTTGATATTTTAGAGTTGATATTGGCATTACACTCACTGGATATTTGGTGTAATTCCTTCCAGCAGGACAATATTAACACCACCTATATGAGCAGTGGCACATGTTTCTGTCATCTTTTGGTGCAGTACATCTTTGAGAAGAAAAAGAAAATATTTTTAAAACATTTCAATACAAAATAATGCCTCTAATACATGTCCAATGCCAGCCAAAATATGGAAATGGAGAATGGATGGAATGACGTATAGAACCCATCACTGATTTAGTAACTGTATTCAATAGTGTCATGAAAAGCTGCAAAAATGTAAGACATGCTTTTATTTTCTGAAGTGTTTTTATTGCACATCACTTTCTGGAAATCTTAAATACTTCAAAATAAAACACTGTTTTTGTATATTGTATTTTTATATGGTAACTATATAAAAGCTAATATTACATTCAAGTGCAGGAACACATTTAGAATCAAGTCAGAGGAAAGCTAAAAGTGACTATACAAGAAAACTCACCTTTCATTTTTTCTTTTAGGGTGAAACTACCATGTATTCTCTTTAATTCAGATTCCATTGTTAGCCCACCAATATCTGCTTCCAGGTGGGTGCGATTTACCATTCCTATTCCAAAGACTATTAGAGTCACATGCTGAGGTTCTGAAGTAACCAGACTACGTTTCCTTTGTGTCCTGTTCATGCTGTTATTGTCTTGTTCATTTTCAAACACAACCCTACAAACCGGTTCTGTAGGGCTCCGAACACCTACCCAAATACATATCAGTTATTCAGAGAGAGGTTAAATTGTTTTCACACATGAGAGTTTGCATTTAAAACTGGAAATCATATTTTGCACAAAAATAGGGTTTCATTTTGCAAACCATTGGGACCACACTTATTTCACTCCAATAAAATTTTCAATCAAGTAAAATGCAAGAACATCACTAGTAAAATAATGAGCAATACAACTATAA